>NC_042628.1:62825718-63125718 GCF_901001135.1 Rhinatrema bivittatum | reverse complement strand
ACAACTATTAAACCAGGCCCTAAACACTAATACATTTCCTATTGGGAAAACAGAATAAGCCAAGCTGCTATAGCGCCCCACACAGAAATAATTGTAAAGCTTTACTAAAAATGTTACAAAACAGCTGCTGAACAGAATATCCAACAATTAAAAACTCATAAAAATTATTAAAACATGTCCAAATATCAATAAAATATTTCAAAACAGCAGACATCGCATAATACCCAATAATTAAAATGGCAATCAAGAAAAATAAATTTAAAAAGCCACCTTTTCTTACCCTCTCCAGCAACTCTCCTACTCCTTTCCCTTCCAGGCCAATAGCACTCACAGGAAGCAGCAAGGGCTGCTGAAGCTCTGTCCTCACAGTCCTCTTCCTTAGCGCCCACAACCAGTCACTCACACACATAACTCCAATTAGACCCCACGAACAGTCTCGGTCTCTCTCACCTCCCTGACCAGTCTCTCTCTCAATCACACTCATGGTCTCTTATATACAAGCTCTCAATCACACACAAATGCTCTCACACCCACACCAGCTCTCACCCAGGCACCCATTCACACCCACACACACCACCTCTCACCCAAGCACCCATTCACACCCACACACACCAGCTCTCACCCAAGCACCCATTCACACCCACACACACCAGCTCTCACCCAGGCTCTCATTCACACACAGACACCCCAGCTCTCACCCAGGCTCTCATTCACACACAGACACCCCAGCTCTCACCCAGGCACTCATTCACACACAGACACACCAGCTCTCACCCAGGCACTCATTCACACACAGACACACCAGCTCTCACCCAGGCACCCATTCACACCCACACACACCACCTCTCACCCAAGCACCCATTCACACCCACACACACCAGCTCTCACCCAGGCTCTCATTCACACACAGACACCCCAGCTCTCACCCAGGCTCTCATTCACACACAGACACCCCAGCTCTCACCCAGGCACTCATTCACACACAGACACCCCAGCTCTCACCCAGGCACTCATTCACACACAGACACACCAGCTCTCACCCAGGCACCCATTCACACCAGTTCTCACCCAGGCTTCCATTCACACCAGCTCTCAACCAGGCACCCATTCACACACAGACACACCTGCTCTCACCCAGGCACCCATTCACACACAGAGACACCAGCTCTCACCCAGGCACTCATTCACACACAGACACACCAGTTCTCACCCAGGCACCCATTCACACCAGTTCTCACCCAGGCTCCCATTCACACCAGTTCTCAACCAGGCACTCATTCATACACAGACACACCAGCTCTCACCCAGGCACCCATTCACACACAGACACATCAGTTCTCAACCAGGCACCCATTCACACACAGACACACCAGCTCTCACCCAGGCACCCATTCACACCCACACACACCACCTCTCACCCAGGCACCCATTCACACCCACACACACCACCTCTCACCCAGGCACCCATTCACACCAGCTTTCAGCCAGGCACTCATTCACACACAGACGCACCCGCTCTCACCCAGGCACTCATTCACGCGCACAGACGCACCCGCTCTCACCCAGGCACTCATTCACGCGCACAGACGCACCCGCTCTCACCCAGGCACTCATTCACGCGCACAGACGCACCCGCTCTCACCCAGGCACTCATTCACGCGCACAGACGCACCCGCTCTCACCCAGGCACTCATTCACGCGCACAGACGCACCCGCTCTCACCCAGGCACTCATTCACGCGCACAGACGCACCCGCTCTCACCAAAAACTTCTTCTTCCTTCGCTGCAGGGATGGGCTCCAGTTCCGCCGCGGCTTTACTCCGGCGGGCCTTCTTTTTTCGGCACCGCGGGAATGGGCTCCCGTGGTGGCCTCGGTCGGGTTTCCTCTTCGCCGCCACAGGCTGTGGCGGCCTTGCTTTGTCGGGGTCAGGTCTCCTCTTCGCCGCCATGGGAATGGGCTCCCATGGCGGCTTTGCTTCGTCGGGGGTCGGGTTTCCTCTTCACTGCGCGATCTTGCTTTGTCAGAGTTCAAAATTCCTCCCTGCCTGCCTCACCGGCCAATCAAAGGCTTCCTCCCTTCTTCCTACTCCCACTGGTAGGGAGGAGGCTTCCGATTGGCCTGCGCGGGGGCAGGCAGAATGAAGGAGGCTTCCCATTGTGTAATGGGGGTAGGAAGAACGAAGGCTTCCAATTGGCCCGCGTGTGCTGGAAAAAGGCAAAAGGAAAGTAGAACGGGGTAGTGGGACACCGGGAGACGCGACACACCTGGCGGTGTTTGGCGACACACTAGTGTGTCGCGACACACCGGTTGAGAAGCGCTGCCCTAGGATATAGACCGACAAAACAGGAGGATAGGCTGTCTAGGAAAGTCATTAGGGTAAGAAAATAGATTAGACGCCACAAAATTGTCCAATCTCTGAGCTTTATTAGAATGGAGACGTGATCTTTGTATGTGTGCCCTGTAACAGGGATGGTGGTCTTTTTTTGTAACGGCACACATACAAAGATCATTCTAATAAAGCTCAGAGATTGGACTATTTTGTGGCGTCTAATCTATTTTGTTACCCTAGGACAGAGCTTTCCAAACTTTTCATGTTGGTGACACACTTTTTAGACAAACATAATTTCACGACACGGTAATTCAGTCTACAAGTAAACCAGAGGTTAAAGGTTAAACGAACGAAACATATTTCGACAATTTATGTATGTTTCCTTAAATATATACATAAATAAAATGTTTCACGACACAACCTATCTCATGAAAACCTTAAATTTATATTAAAAATATATATTCCAAGATTCATGTTACTGTTATAATTTATGAGAAACAATAATAAAACAAATTGTCTGTCCCCCACACACTCATCTCTCTCCTTCCCCCAGCACATGTCTGGCCCCCACACACTCATATCTCTCCCCCTCAAGCACATGTCTGTCCCCACACACTCATCTCTCTCCTCCCCCCAGCACATGTCTGGCCCCCACACACTCATATCTCTCCCCCTCAAGCACATGTCTGTCCCCCCTGCACGTTTGCCCCTCACTCACTCATCTCTCTCCCCCCAGCACATGTCTGGCCCCCACACTCATGTACCTCGTCTTTTTGATTGTTGCCAGTTAAGTGCTTCACTCCCTTCCATGATCACCAGACACTGCTGCTTGCAGTCAGTACTCCTCATGGCCAGGCCTCATCGGCAGCAGCAGCCAATGCAAGGATGGCTGGGCTCATTCCACCCACCAAGCCCCCCCAAAAAACGCGATTGACAGCAAAAATCACCCAATAATAAGCATCCCATAAACTGAAAAAAAAAAGTGAATCTCTAGGAAAAAAAAAAGCCCAAACTCGCATCAGAGTTGACCGGGCTTGCGCGACACACCTGCACACTGCAGGCGACACACTAACGTGTCCCGACACACAGTTTGGAAAGCTCTGCCCTAGGATATAGGGCAGAGTCTGTCAAAACCTCTGTCTCCATCTACTGGAGGGGAGGCAAAACCCAGGAGTCTGGACTGATCTGTGGTACTACAGGAACGAAAATTATCAGGTAAGAACCACTTTTCCTTTCCTTGAGAGAATTTTTATTCTATTTTATCTTCAGTAAAGGTTAAAAGCCAATTTTTGGTAAAAGTGTAGACCCTAAGGAAATAGCCAATCAGTAAATGTCATGAAAAGTCATCACAAATATGCTATTTGGAGCATGACAGTGACCAGCACACACAGGGTTAATTATATAGTGAGATAACTAAATATTTGACTTCAGAAAATTGTAAAATATTGCCAGGCTCTTCTGTTGAAAATATAATTTTTTATTCTTTACTTGCCTTTGTCACCAGGGTGTGGAATTCTTTGATGAGAAGCTGAACTCTCTATGCATGGCCTGGCTGGTGGACCATGGTGTGTGCACAGTTTTGTTTTTTTTATCTACTAAAAGATCCATATTTAAAGTGGTATATGAGAAGCTGTATCTCCCTGTACGTACCCGGATCAGTCAGTATTTTATCATGGCCATGTGCTTTTTTTTTCTGGAGATGGGAGTAGTGGGGAAAAAAACCCTTCTCCTGTATACATCTTCCAGTTCCCTGTACGTACCAGGATCAGTCCAGACAGTGGGTTATGTCCCCCGTCCAGCAGATGGAGTCAGAACAAAAACTTCTGGGGGAGGTGCTATATAAGTCCACCTCCCTTGTCTCAATACTCATTATCTTTCTGACTCCAGCAGATGGTAGCAGGGGACCCTGAGTTCTCCAGCACGGTAGCTTAGTGTTCCCTGTACGTACCAGGATCAGTCCAGACTGCTGGGTTATGCCTCCCCTCCAGCAGATGGAGTCAGAGAGAAAACTGAAAGCACCTCCTAGATATACTGGTGTGCCACCTGCCATCCTTCAGTATTTCCTCTGACTCCAGCAGATTGAGAGACACAACCTGCAGTCCTGTCTATCCTGACACAAAAGCTTTTTCAGGTGTCATTTATTAATTTCTTGACTTGTACTGTCTAGATCGATTAGATATTTCTCTGTTTAGTTAAAAAAAAAAAAAAAAAGTGGGACTGTTTTAGTTTCTTGTTGTTTCCCTGTTTTCAGCGCAGCGTGCTATTCTTATACAGGCAGGCTGAGAGAGCTTTGCTCTCCTTTATTTTCCCGGTTGGTGTCCCTTTGGTCGGGGGGAAAGTCTACCGGTGGTCCGGTCACCCTCCCCCGTCTGTTCCTGCTTTATTCCAGGGGTTTTTTTCCTCCTGAAGAGGGCTTCTGTTTTAAAAAATAAATAAATAAATAAATAAACAAAAGGCTGTTTTAAATTCAGCGTGAGGACCCGTAAGTCCTGTTGGTGACAGGCTGCGGTCCCTTGTAGCCCTAGCCTGCCGCGCGGACCAGGGACTCCGGAGGGGGTGAGGTCTCTTCACCCGGCGATTTTTTTCCCCTTGCTGTTTTTTGGCGCGAATCCCTGCTCCCAACCAGATACTCACGGTTCTGCCGTAGGATGCCCCGAGCTTCGGCCTGCACGGCCTGTGGCAAGGCGGGGGCGCGACTCTCCAGGGAGGGTCTCTGCTCCCATTGCATTCCCGGGGGCAAGGGACCCTCCCGGGGGCCGAGCACTGCCCGCAGCGCAGCTTTTCGTCCCTCTTCAGTGCGATCAGGGAGCCTGGCAGCCGCGCGGTCATCAGCCCCGCCCCCCACTGTTAGGGAGCCGGTGGCTATTTTGACCATGTGGCAGCCTGCTGATTCGGCATCGGAGGAGGAGGATTTTTCTCATATCTCTCCTCCTGCCTTGAGCCCGTGCAGTGGATCCGAATTGGACGCTCCTCGAGCCCCTCCCCCCCCCGGGACCAGCCCGCGGGGGGCTCCAAAAGGAAAGTGCCCTTTTCTTCAAAATTTGTCTTATTGATGCACCAGGCATTTTTAGACGCGGAGGCAGGTTGGGAGCCGGATGAACCCCCTCCCCCTAAGGTTCCCAGAGTCTCTCCTGAGCGGGGCAGAATCTCTCCTGAGCGGGGCAGGTCTGGGCCTAGGGACAACGCGGGGGGTTCAGATCCCACCAGACTTTATTCATTAGGTGGCAAGGGGGGTCCGGTAGCTCCGGATCTCACTCAGGGGTCTCCGGATGGCACAGGATCGCCGGATGGTACGGGGACAGAGGTCTCTGACGCTCCGGGGGCGCTCGAGGGCGATGACCCCCAGATCCTGCGCCTGTTTAGCAAGGATGAGCTTAACTTTTTAATCCTTCATGTTTTGAAGGAATTAGAGATCCCAGCGCCACAGCAGGACACTGACACTTCCACGGGGGACATAGCTATGGCAGGTTTAAGGGCTCCCCCACAGTCTTTTCCCTTACATGCCAAGGTTTTACAGCTAGTTTCCAAAGAATGGGAGGTGCCGGAGGCATCACTGAGAGTCAGCAGGGCCATGAATAAATTATATCCCTTGCCTGCAGATTCTTTGGATATTTTTAAGGTCCCTGCCGTGGATTCTGCAGTGACGGCTGTAGTTAAGCACACTACCATACCTGTCACAGGAGGGGTAGCTTTGAAAGATCTCCAAGACAGAAAGTTAGAGGTGCTGTTAAAGCGCATCTTTGAGATAGCGGCATTGGGGGTCCGAGCAGCGGCATGTAGCAGTATGGTTCAGCGCGCTACTCTCCGCTGGGTCCAACAGTTGCTTACCACACAGGAACTACCACCAGCCGAGGCTGAGCAGGCTAACTGCGTGGAGGCAGCGGTTGCTTACACGGCGGATGCCTTGTATGATTTGTTGAGAACCTCGGCCCGCACTATGTCATCGGCGGTCGCTGCTCGGCGTTTACTCTGGCTTAGGCGTTGGTCGGCTGATGCCTCGTCAAAATCGCGCCTCGCATCTTTTCCCTTCAAGGGGAAGTTGCTGTTTGGGGAGGAGCTAGATCAGCTTATCAAAGACTTGGGGGAGAACAAAGTGTATAAGTTACCGGAGGACAAGCCCCGTTCGTTTCGCTCTTTTGGGAATGTACGATCCCGCTTTCGGGGACAACGCCGGTTCCGTATGGGAAGGGGGGCTCCTTTCCCACAGAAACAGCAGGTTCCCTGTACGTACCTGGATCAGTCCAGACAGTGGGTTATGTCCCCAATCCAGCAGATGGAGTCAGCACAAGCTTTGAGGGGGCGTATCCATATATACTACTACCCCCTCTGCAGGAGTTCAGTATCTTCTGACTCCAGCAGATGCGAGTAGGGGAATCAGGCTTCCCCTCCTTTTCCTTCACTTTCTTGCTTGATTATGGCTTGTTGTTGTCTTTTTCTGTGGATCAAGTTTGTATCAAGTTTGTATTAAGTTTAAAAAAAAAAAAAAAAAAAAAAAGGCAGAGTTCTTTCAACTCCTGGGGAGTGGCTTATCTTCCTTGTCTCTTCTCTGCGGCCTTGCTGTTTATTTCTCGTTGCAGCCAGGGGTAAGTTTGTTTTTCCTCATGGGCTGCTGAGCCATTTAGGGAAAGATGTCTGGGGCGGGTCGTGTGGCCAGGAAGGCCCCCCCGCGGCACCCTCCTCTATTTTCAGACAGCGGGCAGTGCGGGCCGACCGGGCCCCCCCGCAGCGGCGCCTTTGTGCGCGTGGCCCCCCCCGTGGCTTTTTCTTTTCTCCTGCAGCGATCCCGATGCCGCGGCCGTCCCGCTGTGCGGCCTGCGGAGACCCGGGGTCCCGGATTTCCCGGGAGGGCATCTGTGCACGATGCCTTCCCGGGGGGGAAGGTACCTCACAGTCCCTGACTGATTTCTCTTTTTTGCCCGGGCGGTGCGGGCCGGCCACTCCGCCATTTTTGGCGGGAACGGCGGCCATTTTACATTCTGAGCGCCCTGAGGCGCAGGCCACGAGGGGGAATGGATCCCTGGAGGCCACGAGGGAGAACGGATCCCTGGAGGACTCTACCAGCGGGGGTGTTCCCCCGATTTTGGTGCAGGAACCAAGCACCCAGAGCCAGGGAGCAGGAACCACGCCGCCCCCGAAGCGCACCCGAGCAGGCCGGGGTTCTCTCCGGAGTTTATCCTGCTCATGCATACCGCTTATCTGCAGGGGCTGGAAGCACCTGTGGGACCCCCCCCCCCCTCCT
The DNA here is from genome assembly GCF_901001135.1 of Rhinatrema bivittatum. Taxonomy (NCBI): domain Eukaryota; kingdom Metazoa; phylum Chordata; class Amphibia; order Gymnophiona; family Rhinatrematidae; genus Rhinatrema; species Rhinatrema bivittatum. The sequence continues at coordinate 63,118,149 of NC_042628.1, read as the reverse complement.
AAGATCCCTTGGATGTCGCCCTCGACGCCGGCCCCCCCCGACCCTCCGGGAGTGGGGGCCTCCCGCCTTCCTACCCGGGTCCTATCCATGCCCGCGGCAGTGGGGGCGGTGCCAGACCCAGCGGGACATGGACTTGACCTCCTGGACGGGGGACAAGGGGACGGCACACAGGAGGGGGATGATCCGCGTACCCTACGCCTCTTCCAGAGGGAAGAGCTGGACGACCTCATCCCGCAGATCATCCAAGAATTAGATTTGGATCCGCCACCAGACCCGCCTGCCCCAGTAGCTCCCGCTGTCATCACTTCTTCAAGGAAGGGAGATCCTGTCCTGGCGGCACTCCGGCCGAGGGCTCGGGCTTTTCCCATTCATGACTCGTTTTTACAACTTCTCACCAGGGAATGGGACACCCCGGAGGCCTCCCTGAAGAGCAGCCGGGCTATGGAAAAGCTGTACCCCGCTCCCCGAAGATTTTCTGGACCTCAACAAGGTCCCAAAGGTGGACTCCGCAGTGTCGGCGGTCACGAAGAGGACGACTATCCCAGTGACGGGAGGTGCGGCGTTGCGGGACACACAGGATCGTAAGTTGGAAGTTTTCCTTAAGCGGGTTTTCGAGGTCTCCGCTGTGGGTATGCGGGCGGTGATGTGCAGTTCGCTTGCCCAGCGGGCTAGTCTCCTTTGGGTGCAACAACTCCTCACGTCTCAGAACCTGCCGTCCGATGAGGCTGCCCAGGCAGATCGGCTAGAAGCCGCAGTGGCGTATGGGGCGGACGCCTCGTACGACCTTTTTCAGGTCCTCACAAGATCCATGGTTTCGGTAGTGGCAGCACGACGACTACTGTGGCTACGCAATTGGGCGTCTGATACGTCCTCTAAGTCCAGTCTGGGCTCTCTTCCCTTCAGGGGCAAGTTCCTCTTCGGGGAGGATTTGGACCAGATCATCAAGTCCCTGGGGGAGAACGCTGTTCATCGGCTGCCGGAGGATAGGTTTCGACCATCCAGAGCGTTTTCTTCTTCTCGGACCAGAGCCAGAGCGCAACGGCGCTACAGGGGCTACAGACAGACGGGCTCCCGGCCATCCGCCCCCAGGTCTCAGTCCTGGTTGCGCGCCTTCCGCGGCCCGCACGCACTACTCCCGGAACCGGGAACCTCTATACCAAGTCTTCACAATGATGCCAGTCTCGCCCACTCCCCTGTCCCCAGGATTGGGGACCGACTAACGTATTTCTAAGCGGAGTGGGCACGGATCACCTCGGACCAGTGGGTCCTGGATACCATAAAACACGGCTACGCATTGGAATTTGTCCGCCCCCCGCAGGGAAGGTTCATCTTTTCCCCCTGTGGCTCGGACCTCAAGAGAGGAGCGGTGCAGCTGACTCTGGACAGACTCCGGGAGATAGGCGCTACTGCGGCCCGTGCCCTTCGGAGAGGTGGGCTCGGGCCACTATTCCATCTATTTCGTCGTACCAAAGAAGGACGGTTCCTTCCGGCCTATCCTAGTCCTCAAGGAAGTCAACAAATCCCTTCGAGTCGTTCGGTTCCGCATGGAAACGCTCCGGTCAGTGATTGCGGCGGTGCATCGGGGGGAGTTCCTCGCCTCCCTGGACTTAACGGAGGCCTACCTGCACATTCCCATCCGCCCGGACCACCACAGTTTCCTTCGTTTCAAAATTCTGGACCAGCATTTTCAGTTCACGGCTCTCGCGTTTGGATTGGCGCCGGCGCTGCACACCTTCACCAAGATCATGGTAGTTGTGGCGGCAGCTCTCCGGAAGGAGGGCATCCTGGTTCATCCTTACCTGGACGATTGGCTCCTCCGGGCGAAGTCATTCGATCATGGACGCTCAGCGGTGACTCGAGTAGTACGGTTTCTACATTCCCTGGGATGGGTAGTGAACTTCTCCAAGAGCTCCCTCATGCCCTCGCAACGCTTGGGTTTTTTTTGGGGGCAACTTTCGACACCCTACTGGGCAAAGTTTTTCTGCGCCAGGACAAAGCTCAATCCTTGCGGGATCACACACGACGGTTCTCTGCGTTACCAGAGCCCACCTCCTGGGACTACCTGCAACTCCTGGGAGTGATGGGGTCCACCATCGACCTTGTACCTTGGGCTTTCGCGCACCTCAGGACCTTACAGTGGGCGCTCTTCTCCCGTTGGAAATCAGTATTGCAGGACTATCAGATGATTCTCCCGCTCCCACAGAATGCCAGGGACAGTCTGGGCTGGTGGTTGGATCCGCCGAACCTGGCCCGTGGCATGTCCCTCGATCTGCCAAATTGGGTGGTGGTGACCACCTATGCCAGTCTAGCAGGCTGGGGTGCAGTCTGCGATCGAAGCGCCACGCAGGGGATGTGGTCCACGGTGGAGGCGAAGTGGTCAATCAACCGTCTGGAAACCAGAGCGGTCCGGCTAGCTCTGCGACATTTCCTCCCGCTTCTTCGGAACCGAGAAGTCAGAATCCTATCGGACAACGCTACCACCGTGGTCTACATCAACTGACAAGGAGGCACGCGCAGCCCGCAGGTCGCGCTCGAGGCGGCGCTGCTGATGCAATGGGCGGAGCGTCATCTCGTCCGGCTAGCGGCCTCGCACGTCGCCGGTGTGGACAACGTCCACGCGGACTTCCTCAGTCGTCAACTGCTGGACCCGGAGAGTGGTCTCTCTCCGACAAAGCAATGCAACTTCTCGTCCATCGGTGGGGGGCCCCCCACTTGGATCTGATGGCGTCCGCTCTCAACGCCAAGGCTCCACGCTTCTTCAGTCGCCGGAGAGAGCGCGGAGGGAGTGGATGCCCTGGTCCTCCCGTGGCCGCCATATCTTTCTTTTCCACCATGGCCCCTGGTGGGCAGGATGCTCCGCAGAATAGAAAGCCATCAGGGGACCGTGGTTTTCGTCACCCCAGAATGGCCCAGGCAACCCTGGTTTGCGGACCTGTTACAGCTGGTGATCGACAGGCCAATCAGGCTGGGGCACCTCCCCCAGCTCCTACATCAGGGCCCGGTATTTTTCGAGCAGGCAGAACTCTTCTGTCTTGCAGCCTGGCTTTTGAGAGGCGCCGCCTCCGGCGTCGGGGCTACCTGGAGGCGGTAGTATCCACGCTATTGCGGGCACGAAAGACATCGGCCTATGTTCGAGTCTGGAAGGTGTTCGAGCTGTGGTGTACCAGCCAGGCCACGAGACCCGCTAAGGCTTCTGTACCTCAGATCCTTCAGTTTCTACAGGCGGGGGTGGAAAAAGGGCTCGCCTATAATTCACTACGGGTTCAGGTGGCCGCCCTTGGTTCGCTGTTGAGCGATGGGGGCTCTCTTCTACAGCATCCTGACATTGCTCGTTTTCTCAAGGGTGTCAAGCATATGCGTCCTCCGTTACGGGACCCTTGTCCCTCCTGGAGTCTTAACCTTGTGCTTTGCTCCCTGTCGGGACCACCGTTCGAGCCGCTGCGCAGCGCAACGATAAAGGATCTCACTCTCAAGACTGTATTTCTTGTGACCATCTGTTCCGCTCGACGCATCTCGGAGATGCAGGCTCTGTTGTGTAGAGAGCCCTATCTCCGTTTCTCCGACTCTGGAGTTTCGCTTCGCACCGTTCCCTCCTTCCTTCCGAAGGTGGTTTCTGCATTCCATGTGAACCAGACGGTGGAGTTGCTGTCCTTCTCTTCTTCAGAGCCGAAGTCTCTCCGTCTCTTGAATGTCAAGCGCACTCTGCGCCTCTATCTGGAGGCTACAAATGAGTTCCGAACCTCTGACCATCTCTTTGTACTCTGGGCCGGTCCTAAGAAGGGGTCTCAGGCCTCGAAGACTACCATTGCCAGATGGCTGAAGGCCGGCATTGCTGCTTCTTACATTGGGGCGGGTCGGACTCCCCCACCCGGAATCGTAGCGCATTCTACACGTTCTCAGGCGGCTTCCTGGGCGGAGGTTCGCTCGGTATCCTCGCAGGAAATTTGTAGGGCAGCCACCTGGAAATCGTTACACACGTTCTCGAGGCACTATCGTCTGCACCTCGCCTCTTCGGTCTCTGGACACTTTGGCGAGCAGGTTCTCCGAGCAGGCCTCGCAGGACCCCACCCGATTTAGGGAAGCTTGGGTACATCCCACTGTCTGGACTGATCCAGGTACGTACAGGGAAAAGAAAATTATTATTTACCTGCTAATTTTCGTTCCTGTAGTACCATGGATCAGTCCAGACGCCCACCGCGTTTGGGTTCTTGATCCTGCTCAGCTCTGCGCTGCTTCTTGCTCGCAGTGTTCTGTGTCTTCACAGTTGTTTCTTTTCGCTGTTTTTCACAGCTCCCTACAAGTTGGTAGGATGTTTGCAGTTACTTGTTGCGGTTACAATTGTTTTCATTATCTGTTTCCACAAACTTGATCCTTCGGGGGTTTCTACTCGGGCTTTGATATACTCGATACTGAACTCCTGCAGAGGGGGTAGTAGTATATATGGATACGCCCCCTCAAAGCTTGTGCTGACTCCATCTGCTGGATTGGGGACATAACCCACTGTCTGGACTGATCCATGGTACTACAGGAACGAAAATTAGCAGGTAAATAATAATTTTCTTTTCCCAGGTCTCAGCCTTGGTCTCCTTCCTTTCGAGGCAGGCGGCCACAGCGTCTGGGATCCTCGCAGAACCTGTCCACCGGCAAGCCTTCGCAATGAAGGCACGCAGGCCCATTCCTCCCTCCCCTGCATCGGAGGTCGCTTGTCCCTGTTTTGGGAGGAATGGGTCAAGGTCACGTCGGATCAGTGGGTTCTCGACGTAGTTCGTTACGGCTACCAGTTGGACTTTGCTCGGCCCCTCCTGGATCTTTTTATGGTCTCTCCCTGCGGTCCTCAGGAGAAGCGGCAGGTTATCGCCCACACTGTGCACAGGTTGCGATCGCTGGGGGCGATATTGCCGGTTCCTCCGGAGGAGACCAGAACAGGCAGGTATTCCATTTACTTTCTGGTCCCAAAGAAGGAAGGTACGTTTCGCCCAATTTTGGATTTAAAAAAAAAAAAAGTGAACAAGGCATTGCGGGTTCCCCGGTTTCGGATGGAAACGCTAAGGTCTGTTATTGCGGCCGTCCACAAGGGAGAATTTTGGCTTCTTTGGATCTGGCCGAGGCGTACCTTCATATCGGGATCAGGGAACGTCACCAGAGGTACCTCCGGTTCACAGTTCTGGGGGAGCACTTCCAGTTTTGCGCCCTTCCTTTCGGGCTAGCCACGGCCCCGAGAGTGTTCACCAAGGTTCTCGTCGTAGTTGCAGCTTATCTGCGACGTCAGGGAATTCTGGTGCATCCCTATTTGGACGATTGGCTCATCCGGGCACAGTCGGAAGAGGCATGCCGACGAGCAGTCCAGTCGGTCGTGCAGCAACTTCAATCGCTAGGTTGGGTCATCAACTTTGCGAAGAGCCAGTTGGTCCCGAGTCAACAGTTGGAATTTTTGGGGGCACGCTTCGATACCTTAGAGGGCAAAGTATTCCTCACGCAGCAGCGCCTAGAGAACCTGATGTCTCAGGTGCAGACCTTGCTAGCTCTACCGTTGCCTACGGCTTGGGATTATTTACAGGTCATTGGACATATGGTTTCTACTCTGGAAATGGTGCCGTGGGCCTTTGCTCATATGCGTCCTTTACAGCGAGCTCTCCTCTCCCGCTGGGACCAGAAATCGGAGGATTACGGTGTCCAATTGCCGCTGTTGGAGCCAGTTCGGTCCAGTTTGGCTTGGTGGTTGATCCCAAACAATTTATTGCAGGGGGTGGACCTAGAGCCGCCCCCGTGGATCGTAGTGACGACTGATGCCAGTTTGACAGGCTGGGGAGCGGTCTGTCAGTCCAGCGCGGTGCAAGGCCTGTGGACCCCTCTTCAGGCAGCTTGGTCCATCAACCGTCTGGAGACCAGAGCGGTACGTCTCGCCTTACGCCACCTTCTTCCGTTGGTTCGAGGTCGGGAGGTGCGAGTTCTATCGGACAACGCAACCACGGTAGCGTATATCAATCGTCAGGGCGGCACAAGAAGTCGGCCGGTGGCGGACGAAGCGTCGCTGTTGATGGCCTGGGCGGAACGTCACCTATCCCGCATAGCGGCTACCCACATAGCGGGCGTCGACAACGTACAAGCGGATTATCTCAGTCGTCAATACTTGGATCCCGGAAAGTGGGAGCTCTCAGCCGAGGCGATGGGCCTCATCACCCGACGATGGGGAACTCCGCATCTGGACCTGATGTTGACGCGGCAGAATGCGCAGGCGGCGCGTTTCTTCAGTCGACGGCGAGAGCACGGGTCGGAAGGGGTGGATGCCCTGGTGCTTCCATGGCCTCGGCACATCCTCCTCTATGTGTTTCCCCCGTGGCCCCTAATAGGAAAGGTGTTAAGACGCATAGAATCCCATCGAGGCCCAGTGATTCTAGTGGCTCCGGAGTGGCCAAGGAGACCGTGGTTTGCGGATCTCGTCAACCTGGCACAGGATGGTCCTCTCAGATTGGGTCATCTTCACCACCTGCTTCGGCAGGGACCCGTCTTTTTCGATCAGGCGGACCGCTTCTGTCTGGCGGCTTGGCTTATGAGAGGCAGCAGTTGAGGAGGAAAGGATACTCAGAACCGGTCATTTCCACGCTCCTTCGGGCACGCAGACCCTCCACTGCGCTAGCCTACGCCAGAGTGTGGAAGGTGTTTGACTCCTGGTGCTCTGCATCAAAAATCCCGCCGCGAAAGGCCTCGGTAGGGGATATCCTTACGTTCTTGCAGACGGGCTTAAAAAAAGGGTTAGCTTACAGTTCTCTGAGGGTTCAGGTGGCGGCCCTGGGCTGTTTGAGGGGCAAGGTGGATGGGTACTCGCTCGCTGTCCACCCAGATGTGGCTCGTTTTTTGCGGGGCGTTCGGAACTTGCGTCCACCATTTCGACCCCCTTTGCCTGGCAATTGCGTCAGCCCGTCGGGTGTCGGAACTCCAGGCACTTTCGTGCAGGGATCCGTTTTTACGGATTTCCAGTGCCGGCGTGTCGCTACGTACGGTCCCGTCGTTCTTACCAAAGGTGGTGTCGGCTTTTCACCTTAATCAGACCGTAGAATTACCTTCGTTCTCAGTCGGACCTAAGGTCTTCGCACGGTTTCGATTTGAGGCGTCTAGATGTGCGGCGAGTGCTCATGCGGTATTTGGAGGTAACTAATGCATTCAGAAGGTCGGATCACTTGTTTGTCCTGTGGCAGGGGCCCAGAAAGGGCCTACAGGCATCCAAAGCAACTATTGCTCGTTGGCTGAAGAGTTCGATCGCATCCACATATATTGGCTGTGGTAAGTCTGTTCCTGAGGGGCTCAAGGCGCACTCTTTGCGTTCTCAGGCGACTTCCTGGGCAGAAAGTCGTTTGGTTTCTAGCCAGGAGATTTGCAGAGCAGCCACGTGGAAATCATTGCATACCTTCGCTCGTCAATATCGGCTTGATGTTGGCGGCACATCAGCTGATTCCTTTGGCAGCAGTGTCATTCGAGCGGGACTCTCTGGGTCCCACCCCAATTAAGGGGGCTTGGGTACATCCCAGCAGTCTGGACTGATCCTGGTACGTACAGGTACGTACGTACAGGTACTGGTACGTACAGGGAAATTACCTGATAATTTTCGTTCCTGTAGTACCAAGGATCAGTCCAGACGCCCGCCCGTTATTGTCTATCCAGAGAGTCTGCTCCACTGGCCAGTTCTTTTTCAATATTTCAGCACGGTAGGTACCAATCCCTTTTCTTTGATTTTAGAGGGTGGTGCCTTTTTGAAGTTCTGTTAATGTTCGCCAGTTTTTGGCATGTGAGAGTTTAACTATTTGATCTAGACAGTTGCCATGGTTTATTCGTGGTTAAGTTGGCGGAGGATTGTTTTGGCTTTCTTCTGCTTTGTTATACTTTATACTGAAGGATGGCAGGTGGCACACCAGTATATCTAGGAGGTGCTTTCAGTTTTCTCTCTGACTCCATCTGCTGGAGGGGAGGCATAACCCAGCAGTCTGGACTGATCCTTGGTACTACAGGAACGAAAATTATCAGGTAAGAACATCATTTTCCTTTATCTAGGCTTGTACTCTGTCTCTTTTTCTTGGAGGGATCAAGTAAAAAAGGAAAAGAGCAGTTTGCTCGACAAGTTCAATCAGGATAGATCAGCTTGGGGAGAGTTCCTGCTCGGGCTCTCCTCCCTCCCCCCGGGCACTTGCTGACTGGCCTGTCCCTGTGTTTTTCCCTCTGTCTTTTTTAATCCTGCTGTCCGGGGGTAAGTTTGTTTCTACTCCTTTTGCAGGTTTACCTCCCTCCTTGCGCCTGACCGCTGGGGTGCATGTTAGAGACTCTAACCTCCCCCCCCCCCCCTCAATCTATCGACCCGCGGCCCCGCGATGTGACATTCCCCGGGGCCGCTGTCCGCTGGGACGTCCGATTCCCCGGTGGTCCTTTCTCTCCGGGTCGGTGGGGTTTGTGGGCGGTCCGTTTTTGAAGCTTGGCCTACAGGTGCCGAAGAAATAGCCGCGCTTCCGCGCCCCCCCCCCTCCCCCTTGCTCTCAGAATGCCGCATTCGGCGGCCTGCACTACATGCGGCCAACTTGGGGCCGCCTTTCACGGGAGGGGCTATGTACGAGCTGCCTCCCCGGTGGTGAAGGTTTCTCGCAGCAGGGAGACGCCGCCGGAGCCCGCGGACAGGACCGCGCTTCTCGTCAGCGGCAAGCCCTGTTCCCGCTGAGTGCGGGAACGGCGGCCATCTTGTTTTCTAGTGTCGATGATGCAGACTCTCAGGGGGAGGACCCGAAGGCTCTGATACCGGCGCTGCCACCCGTTTTGGCTCTGTTTTCAGAGTCGGAGCCACGTTCTCGCACAGGGGAGGTTCCAGCTTGCCCCCCCCCCCCCCCGGGGGTTCCAGCATTTTCACCTGAATTCGTGGTTTTGATGCATAATGCCTTCCTGCAGCGCAAGGCCCAGCCTTTGGATGTCACCCCGGGACTCCCACCTCCCAAGTTGGCGCGCACGGCCCCCACTCCCGGGAGGGGACCATTCCCAGGGCAGCGCCTAGCGGGGCAGAAGGTTACCAGTTCCAGCCCGGGATCCACCCGAGTCACCCCGGAGGCATCCCTCAACCCCGGTCAGTGATCAGATTCCTGACGCGTCCGGGGGACGATCCCATCTTAGGGGCTCAGATGGAAGGCGATGACCCTCGGGTCCTCCGCATCTTTCAGCCGGACGAGCAGGACGACCTGATCCCGCATATTCTACAGGAAATGGACATCGATGCCCCCCCCCCGGGACCTGATCCCAAGGTGAAGAAGGGAGATCCTCTCCTGGCGGGGTTGCGGCCGCTGGCTAGGACCTTCCCTACTCATCCCACGTTTTTGCAGTTAATTTCCAGAGAATGGGACTCCCCTGAGGCCACCTTAAAGGTCAGCAGAGCGATGGAAAAGCTCTATCCTCTCCCGGAGGAGTTCCTCAAGCTGCTCTAGGTTCCGGCGGTGGACTCCGTGGTCTTAGCTGTCACTAAGCGTACCACCATTCCGGTCACAGGCGGCACGGCGCTGAAGGATATCCAGGACAGAAAGTTGGAGGTTTACCTCAAAAGGATCTTTGAGGTTTCAGCGCTGGGGGTCTGTGCGGCCATCTGCAGCTCACTGGCGTAAAGGGCAGGGCTTCGCTGGGTCCAGCAGCTTCTCACCTCTCAGGATCTGCCAGCAGCGGAGGCCCAACAGGCAGACAGGCTGGAGGCTACGATCGCCTACGGAGCAGATGCTCTATATGATCTTCTCAGTGTCCTTTCCCGGTCTATGATGGCGGTGGTCTCGGGCCGTCGCCTCCTGTGGCTTCGTAACTGGTCGGCGGATGCCTCTTCCAAGTCTCTTCTGGGGTCGCTCCCGTTCAAAGGCAAGTTTCTTTTTGGGGAGGATCTGGACCAGATCATCAAGTCTTCGGGGAAAATGCTGTTCAGACTCCCGGAGGATCATTCTTGTTCTTCGAGAATCTTCAGTTCCTCCAGAAACCGGTTTCGGACGCAGCGTCTGTTTTGGAATACCAGGCAACAGACTCCACGGACACAGTCCTCCCGCTCGCAAACCTGGAACCGATCCTTTCGAGGGCGCAGACCCGGCAGGGATGGGCCGGGGCATAGCACTTCCTCAAAACCATCTCAATGATGTCAGGCCGACCCACGTGGCGTTCCCCAGGATAGAGGGCCGGACTGCGCTCTTCTACGAGGAGTGGGTCCACGTCACGTCGGATCAGTGGGTCTTGGATATTCTAAAACGCGGCTACGCCTTGGATTTTGTCCGCGCCCCCAGGGACAGGTTCATCTTTTCTCCATGCGGACCCCTTCACAAACAGCTGGCTGTTCGTCAGACTCTCGACCACCTCCTTTCGCTGGGGGCAATGGTCCTGGTTCCCCCCGCCGACTTGGGCCGGGGCCACTATTCCATCTATTTCGTGGTCCCCAAAAAGGAGGGCAACTTCCGTCCTATCCTGGACCTCAAGACAGTCGTCAAATCCCTCAGGGTTCCACGGTTCTGGATGGAGACTCTCCGCTCGATCCTGGCCGCAGTACACCAGGGAGAATTCCTGGCCTCCTTGGATCTCACGGAAGCGTACCTTCACATTCCGATCCACCGGGCACATCAGCACTTTCTCCGCTTCAAGATTCTAGGTCAACATTTTCAATTCCAAGCTCTCCCTTTTGGTTTGGCGACAGCTCCACGTGTCTTCACGAAGGTCATGGTGGTAGTGGCGGCTGCTCTACGCAGGGAAGGAATTCTAGTTCACCCCTACCTGGACGACTGGCTCATACGGGCAAAATCCCTAGCCCAGGGTTATCAGGCGGTCGACAGAGTGGTGCACCTGTTCCAGTCCCTGGGGTGGATCATCAACTATTCCAAGAGCAGCCTCATCCCATCCCAGTCGCTGAATTTCCTGGGAGTGTGCTTCGACTCAAAGGAGGGCAAGGTATTCTTGAAGCCGGAGCAGGCCCAGGCACTGCGCGATCAGGTTCGTCTCTTCTCTGCGCTCTCTTCGCCCACAGCTTGGGATTACTTACATGTTCTGGGAACCATGGCCTCCACTATTGATCTGGTTCCGTGGGCTTTTGCGCATTTGCGTCCTCTCCAGAAAGCTCTTCTCTCCCGCTGGAAGCCGGTGTCGCGGGATTTTCAGGTTGTCCTTCCGATCCCGCAGGCAGCACAGACCAGCCGCCTCTGGTAGCTGGACCCTCGCCACTTGGCCCGGGGCGTATCCCTGGAAATGCCGGACTGGGTAGTAGTCACCACGGATGCCAGCCTTTCGGACTGGGGAGCGGTATGTCAGTCGAGTACAACACAGGGTCTGTGGATGTAGGAGTAAGCGCAATGGCCAATAAACCGTCTGGAGACCAGAGCGGTCCGCTTAGCATTGAAGGCTTCCCCCCCCCCCCCCCCCCCCCGGTCCGCCATCGGGCGGTCAGAATCCTCTCGGACAACGCAACCACGGTGGCATACATAAATCGCCAGGGAGGCACGAGGAGCCTTCAGGTCTCCCTAGAAGTGGACAAGCTGATGCAATGGGCGGAACGCCACTTACTTCGCCTTGCGGCCTCGCACATTGTGGGAGTGGACAACGTTCAGGCGGACTTCCTAAGCCGACAAAACTTAGACCCCGGAGAATGGGAACTTTCAGAAGACGTGATGCGTCTGATTGTCTGACGTTGGGGGCCCCCCCCCCCCCCCCCCCCGAATGGACCTCATGGCCACCGCCGGCAATGCGAAGACTCCTCGCTTCTTCGGCCGCAGAAGAGAATGCGGAGCGGAGGGAGTCGACACACTGGTGTTACCATGGCCTCGGCAGATTCTCCTATATGTCTTCCCTCCGTGGCCTCTGGTGGGCAAGGTAATCCGAAGAATAGAGGTTCACCAGGGACCAGTGATTCTGGTCGCGCCGGAGTGGCCTCGACGGCCGTGGTTCACAGACCTGCTCAACCTCGTGCAGGAGGGCCCTCTTCACCTCAGTCACCTTCCACGTTTACTCGGGCAAGGACCAATATTTTTCGAGGAGGCAGATCGCTTCTGTCTTGCAGCTTGGCTTTTGAGAGGCGCAAGTTAAGACGTCGTGGGTACCCTGAGGCGGTGATATCGACCCTGATGCGAGCTCGTAAGACATCCACTTCCGTGGCTTATGTTCACGTGTGGAAGGTTTGAGACATGGTGCGTGTCACATTCCATTCAGCCAAACCACGTCTCGGTAGCGCAGATTCTCTCGTTCTTGCAGGCTGGCCTGGATAAGAGTCCAAGTTGCGGCCTTGGGCACCTTTCTTCACCACAGGAATGAGTCTCTGCTGTCATCCCATCTGGATATACTCAGTTTCCTCAAGGGGGTTAAACACTTGAAGCCGCCGATACGGCCTCCTTGTTCTTCTTGGAACCTCAACCTCGTGCTGCGCGTCCTCGGCGAACCTCCTTTTGAGCCTCTGCGTTCCGCTTCGCTTAAGGATCTCACACTCAAGACTATCTTCCTGGTAGCGATTTGTTCGTCGCGTTTCTGAATTGCAAGCGTTATCCTGCAGGGAGCCATACCTCCGTTTCACCGATGAGGGGGTCACGTTACGCACGGTTCCTTCTTTCCTTCCCAAGGTGGTTTCGACCTTTCACCTCAACCAGACGGTGGCATTACCTTCCTTTGCGTTGACAGATTCTCAGGATCTTCGCAAGCTCGATGTGAAGCGATGTCTGATGCAGTATCTGGAGATCACCAATGAGTTCCGTCTTTCCGATCACCTGTTCGTTCTTTGGTCGGGACCTAAGAAAGGATGTATGGCCTCCAAACCAACTATTGCCCGGTGGCTGAAGGAAGCAATCGTTGCCACTTATGTTGGGGAGGGACGGAACCCGCCGCCGGGACTCAAGGCTCACTCCATTTGTTCTCAAGCTACGTCGTGGGCAGTGAGTCATTCGGTATCCTTGCAGGAGATCTGCAGGGCGGCCACTTGGAAATCGCTCCATACCTTCGCGAGGCACTATCGGCTCGATGTTCGGGCACCATCTTTTGGTTCTTTTGGGGATGGGGTCATTAGAGCAGGGCTGTCTACGGCCCAACCATAATAGGGACGCTTTGGTACATCCCACCATCTGGACTGATCCTGGTACGTACAGGGAAAAGAAAATTATTCCTCACCTGCTAATTTTCGTTCCTGTAGTACCAAGGATCAGTCCAGACGCCCTCCCTGTATCTTGGGGGTTTTATGTAGGAAGCCTTTGCTTGACTCTCTCGGGGCTCCCTGGGGCCCTAGGGAGTCCTTTTTCTGGCAGTTCTGTTTGCAAGTTCCAGTTGGAGTTTTTCTTGTTCAGTTAAATACATTTTACAGTTGTTGGCTTAAGTTTGCCTCCTGTGTGTTTACTTACTTGATCCCTCCGTCTCTTCTCTTGTTTTTTTCTGGGCTTTGTTAGTCTAGTTACTGAGTATTGAGACAAGGGAGGTGGACTTATATAGCACCTCCCCCAGAAGTTTTTGTTCTGACTCCATCTGCTGGACGGGGGACATAACCCACCGCCTGGACTGATCCTGGTACTACAGGAACCAAAATTAGCAGGTGAGGAATAATTTTCTTTTGTGTTGTAATTGTATGGTAATATCTGACTGGTTCTGATTAGTGTTCTCTCTAAGGGTTGTGGCCATGAAGGGAAGGCAGTTTGTTTCCCTAAATGCAAGTTGCTTATGAGTTGTGTTTTTTTTTTTTTGTTTTTTGTTTCCACGCTAACTCAGTTTATGCCATTCGTGAGGCGGCGACCAATAACTTGAAAAAGTTGGTGGAGAAGTTTGGCAGGGAGTGGGCTCAGATCACCACCATCCCCAAAGTGCTAGCCATGTCCAATGACCCTAACTATCTGCATAGAATGACAACACTGTTTTGCATCAACGTGAGTATCCAGTGGGATGGAGGGGGAGGGAATGGCTGGTCTCTTGCTATATTGCTGTGAAGACAGCAGCAAGCCATGAAAGACCGCAAAGCAAACCTGAAACTTAGCATGGTTTAATTTTCTTAAAATCAGCATGGGAGAATAGGCTCTGGCAAGGCACTGAGGTGGGAGCTTATCCATGGGCAACCACCGTCCTGCTGGATACTGCCATCTTGCTTCAGAATATTCTCTAACTGGGCAAGCCAGTTCACACCAGTGGGTTGTGCACTCCAACCAGCAGGTAGAGATGGAGGGCAAAGACTTGCTGAAGTCACCCTCTTATAGCTCTGCTCAGGTACCAGCCAGTTTTTCGCCGTCCCCAGCAAACTGACATGCATCCATGCTTGTGGATCTTGGCCTGCCTGGATTGAAAAGGCCAGTTTGACCATCTGTGATGAAAGCAGTAGCTCCCTCCCTCAGTTGAGTGTCTGAGAACCAATCTCAGGAGACAAGCAAAAAATAAAGGATAGGAGTGAGGTGAAGGCAGCAGCCTGTCTGTCAGTTCCCTCTTTCTGCAGAAGCTGAGTCAGACAAGGAGGTCTTGGGGTCAGCCCTGCTGCGTAGTCCTTTTTTCCGTCGATAAGCAGGCTGAATTAGCCATGCTGTTTGTGTGACAGCATCTGGCGTTCCCTGTATGTACCCGGATCAGTCCAGACCATGGGTTGAGCCTCCTGTCCAGCAGATAGAGACAGAGCAAAACTGAAACTGTATCCTATATCAGGACAGAGCCTATCCTGCAGCCCTTCAGTATTTGTCTGTCTCCAGCAGATGCCAGACAGCTCACCCTGCGGTTCCCTGTTAGCTGCCCTTACCCTTTGGGGTCCTTTCCTTCTTTTTTCTTGGGCAGCAAGGTCAAGCAAGTATTATCTAGAGTTAATTCTCTTTATTTTTTAATTTTTTAATTTTGTGAATTTTATTTATTCTGTCAGGGAGACAGTACTGTCTCCCTCACTCTTGGGGGGCCTAGGGGGGGCTTGCCCCTTGACTTGTTCAGCCTAGGCTCCCTCCCCGGTGACCTTTTTATTGTGGGGCAATACTGGTGGTGCCAGTCACTCCCCCCTGTACCTTCTGCCTTGCCTCGAGATGACTATTCCTTGGGTGCTCTGACAGGGGTGATTTATTCCCCTGCTTGCTGAAAAAAAAAAATAATATTGAAAGCAGAAGATATTTACCTTTGGTGTCTTTCAAGGCCCCAGAGAGGCTGAGGTACTTTTTGTAAATTTGTGTCTGCCTCAGCATTGGGAGAGTGCAGGGTTCGATCTCCTGCACTTCTCCCCGGGGGGTCCTGGCTCAGCTGTTTTTGCTCTCTCGCGGTTGCTATTCCTGCCTCAATGCCGCGTTCTCACATATGCCTAGCCTGTGGAGGGCTGCAGGGTAGGCTGTGTACTGATGTAGGATACACTTTCAGTTTTGGTCTGTCTCCATCTGCTGGACAGGAGGCTCAACCCATGGTCTGGACTGATCTGTGGTACTACAGGAACGAAAATTAACAGGTAAGAACTAATTTTCCTCTCTTGTGGACTTGCCCCCTTCAAAGTCAGCTTTGATCTACTGTGCCTGTGCAGCACTGGTTTTCTCAGTCTTCGTTTTCCGCACTCAGCCAAGGACGATTTTTATTTTCTCCGTCTCATCGTGAGAGTTTTTCTTCTTTCGCGCTAGCCATACCCCAAAATGCACTTTTCAATACTAACCAGCATGTCCAAAAAGCCTGGGTTTAAGTATTGTCAGTGCGATCACATAATGTCTGTCACTGGCAACCACAATTAACTGCTACCTCTGACTCGGCCCAGATCACGACCAGGCGTTGTGTCTAGACTGTAGCACCATGTCTCCACGGATGCAGAGGGCAGTGAAGATAGTTCTTCTCCGGGGAAAGGAGGGAGCTTCCTCCCCTTCGGGGAGCTAAGCGCCCTCCCCAAGGCGCTCAATACACTCTTCCCTTGGCCCTAAAACTGCAGCCCACAATGTCCACAGGAGATCTTAATCAATGGAGCCGCATGTAAATTCAAAGGGCAAGCATTTGGCAGCAGTGAAGGAACGTTGCTTCGGCACCTGGAAAACCCAAGCCAAGGCCCGTGGGTTATCCTAAACATGATTCGGACGCATGTGCATTGTCTGCGCCGTCGAAAGCTTTGCACCGACCAGACAGTCTATCGAGCTCTAAATGCCTGCAGGATGCATCCACACAAGCGACAAGGAAGTCATGTGATGAAGGTGACTGCATCACTTTTGCCTCAACCCACGAAGCATCAGTGCAGACATCGAAGCGGATGCCAACTCAGGGGTGTTCGCAAGTTGCCGCACGCACCAAGACGCACAGCCTATCGACGCAGACATGACGTCTCTCCACACATTACATCTCTCCACACATTACGCCTTCACGATGCGCTTCCCAGATTTCTCAATGCATGCATTGTTCAAAGGTGTCGGCAGATGAAGATCCACTTTTTCTGATGAGGGGGATGAGTCCCAAAGGCTCCAAAGCACACATCGCAAGAAAAAGACTAGATCCTACATCACAGACTCATTCTGTAAGAAATAAAACACACTATTCCCTCTTGGGAATAGTAATAATACTGTGAACAGCAAAGTTTTTTTCAGCAGAAGAAATATTTATTTCATTTGCCAAATGGATGCTTCCAACAGAGAATGTCTGGAGCAGGCACACACCTTTGAGATAAGCCCATGCTTCTTATTCTTTTTCAACATTCCTCTCTCTAGTTTTGCGGTTAGCGCCTCTTGGCATATTCTTCATCATATTCTTGCCACCAGTGACAGGCCTGGCCTTGCTTTTTCTGCTAGAGGCTGGCACAAGGGAGGGGTATTGGGGGGGGTTGCTGCTCTCTCCTTTTACTGATCATAGCGATATCTCTTAACTGCACCTGCTTCCTTTGGAACATAGGGAGGGGGTTTGTACTGAGGGAGTTGCGCTCAGCCCAGCTTCTCTTGGCATGTACAAATAGCAGAAGTGAAGCTAACTGCTTCTGTAGAAGGAGGTGACGTTTACCAGAGCTGTGCAGGCTAATTCGTGACTTTGGTTCTCTGTAGCCCTTACATAGGCCTGGCTCCTGCTTACAGGTTCATGGTGTGGCCTTCAGGACATGGTGGGATTTAATTTCAGATAATGTGTTTCTAATAGGGGGTTTCTGGGGCATGTGCTTTGGCTCTGCTGGAACCAGCAATTCTGCACAGCCTGTCTCTGTTTCCTCTTTCTGCAGAAGCTGGGTCAGACAAGCGAAATGATTTCTATAGACTAGGATTACTCTTTCTTTCTTAACTTCTAAGCAAATGCTGCAATTTTAGTTCTGTCTACTGTTTTTAGCAAAGTTACAAATACATTTCTAGTGTCTGTTCTTCCTGCCCTATTTTGGCAGTGTTCTGAATTAATTTTCTAGCAGCATTCTTATTTCTTATAGCAACATAGAGTAGGTCTTTAATATCAGACACACAAAACAACTTAAAGCACCTTTTTCCTAGCATGTAGCAGATGGACTCAGAACCAATGGGTATAGTGTACTCGTGCTAGCAGTTGGAGCCGGATCAGATTTCAATCTGACGTCAGCCCCTAGTACATATACCCTGCAGGAAGTGCAGATCCTCGGTATTTTCCATCTCCATAGCAGTTAGGAGCTATCTGCACGCTCTTCGAGCGTTGGAACCAAATTTAAAGAAGAAAATTCTATTGAAGACGAGCCCCGCTCTCCTGCGGTGATACCCTCGGGTCCCTCCCCCAGTCGAGATTCCCGAGGTGATTTTCGTGATCCCTCGGAGGTGAGCCTCGGTCCGGCGGCCGAATCGCGGCGGGACCTAGCCCCTGAAGGATCGGGCACAGCATAGAGGCAGCCTCGGTCCAGCGGCCGAATCGCGGCGAGGACTTACAGCCACCGAGCGAGAGGAGTTCGGGCGCAGCTGAGAGGCAGCGGGTGCACCTCAAAAGCGGCGGTGAAGGTAGTTGCCCTCTCCCCCCGCAGCCGGAGATCCCCCGGGTTGAGACCGGGAAGCGCCGAAGATAAGGTAAGGTAGAAATCTTTACTTGTGCCGGTCTCCGAGGATTGAGGACGAGCGCAGGCCATCGGCCGAAGCCAGCGCCACCGGGTTGATTCGCCCTAGCAGGGCCAGACCCTGGCATTTCCAAGGGCCTTCCCACGTGGAGACCCTCCGAGGTAGTCGCCATCTTGCCCGCATGGTTGCCGTCGCCATCTTGGCCTTATTCGCGCCGTTCACATCGCCGCCCGGCCTAGCGCACAAACCTACTTCTGCGCGTAAGTTATACGCACAAGAACCCTTGGACGCATAAGCGATGCGCGCAAGTCCCGGTCGCACGGACCATGCACACTCGACTACCCGCGCGCACATCCCGGGTTAAGCGCTCAGATACGCGTGCAAACCCCGGTTAAGCACAGATACGCGCGCACGCGGCCAGGCGCCCCAGAGCGAAACATGTACGCGCAGGCAACCTCGACACCTCCAATAACGGAAGTAAAATCCCTAGGCCTCTGCTCAGCATGCCACCTCAGGGCCGCCCAGAGCCAGGAAGCCGATGCCTTATGCGCCCAATGCGAGGAGGCCCTGGGAGATCCACCTCAGGCTCAGTCTCGCCCAGGGCCGGGGACTAGCTCTTCAGGGAGCTCCCTGGAGCTAGCAACCCCCAGCGGGACCCCCTCTCAGCCGGAGGCTCCCAGGGAAGTAGCGCCACTCAGTGTGGACCCCTCGTCTATTTCTTGGGTGGAACTCTTCAAGGGGATTCATGCCTTTGTCCGAATGCAAACGGATTCCCGGGCGGACCAACCACATACGACGCAGGAGGACCCCTATGCCCCAGGCCCCTCAAGACCTAGGCATAGGCTTTTACCGCCAAGTAGTCCCACCTTCAGGATTACGGACATCTCAGAAGAAGAAGTCGAACCCCTAGAAGAAGGAGAACTCCCCCCAGGGACAGAACCCCACCGAACCATGAGACTGTTCTTCACAAGGGAGGAGCTCCCGGATCTGGTCTCCCAATGCCTGGCGGAGCTGGCGATTCCGGATTCAGAAACCCAGGGGGATCCCGAGGAGAACCCATTTCTGGAAGGCCTTCGACAGACCTCCCTTCATTTCCCGCTCTTGTGAGCCGCTCAACAGCTAATTGACCTGGAATGGAACACCCCAGAGTCTGCCTTTAAAGGGGGGCGGACCTTGGCCAGCTTGTACCCCCTGGATCCAGCAACCAGAGACATGCTCACTTGCCCTAGAGTGGATGCCATGGTCTGCGCAGTCTCCAAGCGCACCACCATTCTGGTAGAGGGAGGAGCAGCACTCAAGGACACGCATGACCGGCGGCCAGAAGTCATGCTTAAACAGTCATTTGACATGGCCGCTATGTCTCTTCAGATTGCGGCCTGCTGCACCGTGGTGACACGTGCCTGCTTATCCCAGGCCAGGAACGGCACCCCGGGAGATATCCTGGACCCAGCGCTATCCTTTCTAACGGACGCATCCTCAGACCTTGTACGCACAGCGGCCAGAGGAGTATCATCGGCGGTGGCGGCCAGGAGACAGCTCTGGCTCAGAAGCTGGTCGGCCGACCCATCTTCCAAAACACGCCTCACAAGGATGCCCTTCAAAGGAACACTTCTGTTCGGCAGCGATTTAGAAAAGATGGCGGGCAAATGGGGCGAATCCCCAGTACCGCGCCTTCCGGAAGACAAGTCAAGGAGAGCCCAGCAACAGCCTTCCAGGGGCAGAAGCTCGCAGCGCTTCAACCCATACAGGAGCAGCTACCAGGCGCCCCGCCCTCCGGGCAGGAACCAATCCTTTCGGAACAAGCACAACAAGAGGGGAAACAGCTCGGGCTCAGGGCCCGGACGCGCTCCGCAATGAGAATCAGCCGACCCATCCAAGGGAAGCCATAGGGGGCAGACTGGCCCTATTCTATCAAAGATGGGTCGAGATAACTTCGGACAAGTGGGTCCTAGCCATCATCCGGGAAGGGTACTACCTGGGCTTCATTCGCACCCCCCCGGATAAGTTTGTGGAGTCCCCCTGCCACGACCCCACCAAAAAGGCGGCAGTGGAAGTTACACTGGCCAGGCTACTGAACCTCGAGGCCATAACTCCGGTACCTCCTCAGGAGATAAACTCTGGTCATTATTCCATATATTTTCTCATTCCCAAGAAAGAGGGAACGTTCCGACCAATCCTGGACCTCAAATCCGTAAACAGATACCTGAAGGTCCCCCGCTTCCGCATGGAAACCCTGAGATCCGTAATACAGGCAATACAGCCGGGAGAGTTCCTCACCTCCCTGGACCTGTCAGGTGTACCTGCACATCCCAATTCATCAGGAACACCAGCGTTACCTACGTTTCAAGATCCTGGGCCATCACTACCAGTTCCAGGCCCTACCCTTCGGGCTAGCCACAGCACCATGGACGTTCACCAAGGTGATAGTGGTAGTGGCGGCAATACTGCGGAAGGAAGGAGTCCTCGTACATCCTTACTTGGACGACTGGCTGATCAGGGCAAAGTCACCAGAGGAAAGCATCCAATCAACCAACAGAGTCAAGTCTCTACTGGAGAGCCTCGGATGGGTGGTCAACACGAACAAGAGTTCCCTGCAGCCCTCACAATCGTTGGAGTACCTGGGGGTCCACTTCGACACCAAGGAAGACAAAGTCAGCCTGACTCCCACAAGGAGATCAAAACTGTGGAACCGGTTGCAATCCTTGATGAGCGACCCTCGCCCCACTGCATGGGATTACCTGCAGGCCCTAGGGCTGATGGCATCCACACTGTAAGTGGTCCCCTGGGCGAGGGCCCACATGAGGCCTCTACAACACTCACTGCTGTCCCGTTGGAACCCACGGTCGCACAACTATACCGTACGCTTAGCCCTCCCGGGCACAGTTCGGACCAAACTACACTGGTGGTTGCAGCCCAGCCACATGAACGAGGCTCAAGACTACCATCCCCAACCTGGACTCTGCTAACTACAGATGCCAGCCTATGGGGATGGGGAGCACACTACGAGGAATTAACTGCCCAAGGGCAGTGGAACACAGAAGAGGCAGGATGGAACATCAGTCGCCTGCATGCGGTTCGCCCAAAGACTCCGAGGCAAAGCGGTCAGGGTGATGTCCGACAATGCCACAACGGTTGCCTACATCAACAGACAAGGGGGAGCCAGAAGCCAACAGGTGTCACTGGAGATAAACCCACTGATGGCATGGGCGGAAGCAAATCTACAGGAGATCGCCGCCGCCCACATCGCCGGGAAGGACAACATCACGGCGGACTTCCTCAGCAGAGAAAGTCTAGACCAGGAGAATGGAAGCTGTCTCCCGCAGCCTTCCGGATGATAGTAAACCGGTGGGGAACATCAGAAATGGACCTTCTGGCGAACAGAACCAACGCCCAAGTACCCAGATATTTCAGCCACAAGCGGGATCTACAATTCCAAGGGATCGATGCCCTGGTGCAGGCCTGGCCACGGGGGACCCTACTATACGCCTTCCCGCCGTGGCCCCTCTTGGGCGCAATCATTCACAAGATACAGCTACACAAGGGACTAGTTCTTCTGGTGGCCCCGGATTGGCCAAGAAGACCGTGGTACGCAGACATGAGAAGACTGCTGGCAGGGAACCCTCTACCCCTGCCCCCTCTCAGGGACCTGCTACAACAGGGTCCGATCTTCCACGAGGACCCAGCTCAATTCTCTCTTACGGTCTGGCCATTGAAGGGCTCGCCTGAAGAAGAGCGGATACTCGGGGGCGGTAATAGACACCCTCCTCTGAGCATGCAAGTTCTCCACATCCTTAACATACATAAGGATCTGGAGAATATTTGAAGCCTGGTGCGAAGATCACGCCATCAAGACAGGTTCACTTAAAGTTCCCGTGATGCTGGAGTTCCTACAGAGCGGGCTCCAAAAAGGACTGTCCCTCAACTCCATCAAGGTACAGGTGGCAGCACTGGCATGCTTCGGCACCAGGGGCGAGAGCGATAGCCTAGCCTCTCACCCGGATGTGTCACGTTTCCTGAAAGGAGTCAAACACATTCGTCCACCCCTGAAGTGGCTGGTACCTCTGGAATCTCAACCTAGTCTTGGACTTCCTATCGGGAACCACCTTCAGACCTCTTCGAGGGCTATCACTCCATCAGCTGACCCTGAAGATTGTCTTCCTACTGGCAGTTTGCTCAGCGTGACGCATATCTGAACTACAAGCGCTGTCTTGCCGTGAACCCTTTCTCAGGTTCACTCTGGGATCCATCCAGCTGCGCACAGTACCGTCATTCCTCCCCAAAGTGGTCTCCCACTTCCATCTGAACCAGACCATCTCGCTCCCGTCGGCGGGAGCCCTGAAGAATTCGGAAGAAGCCCGTAGTCTGCGTCACCTCAACGTTGGCAGAATCCTTTCCAGATACCTGGAAATGTCAGAACCTGTACGGAAGACGGACCACCTTTTCGTCCTTCACAGCGGAAAAAAACTAGGGGAAGCAGCCTCGCGGGCAACCATAGCCCAATGGATCAAGGAAGTTATTAAGGCGGCCTACGTAGAAGCAGGGAAACCTCCGCCTCTACAGATCAAGGCCCATTCGACCAGAGCCCAGGCAGCATCCTGGGCAGAAACAAGAATGATGTCACCCGCCGAGATTTGCAGGGCGGCGACATGGTCCTCCATCCATACCTTCTCCAGATTCTACCGTCTGGATGTTCAGGCCCGGGAGGACACGGCATTTGCAAGGGCAATACTGAGTGGGTCACAGGCAGCCTCCCACCCGGTTCGGAAGTAGCTTTTATACATCCCATTGGTTCTGAGTCCATCTGCTACACACTAGGAAATGGAGAAATTACTTACCTGATAATTTTGTTTTCCTTAGTGTAGACAGATGGACTCAGCAGCCCGCCCTTGGCTGCCGTCACGCATGGTATTGCAAATAATTCAAGGGTAAGCCTCCTTTTCGTTTAAGAACATAAGAAAATGCCATACTGGGTCAGACCAAGGGTCCATCAAGCCCAGCATCCTGTTTCCAACAGTGGCCAATCCAGGCCATAAGAACCTGGCAAGTACCCAAAAACTAAGTCTATTCCATGTAACCATTGCTGGGTGGAGACCTAGGTCTCCACCCAGCTGGGTGTCGACGCTTTCCGGTTGAGCTCCCTGGCGGTCTCCAGCTATACTCAATCGACCAGTTCAAATTAATCCAGTTAATCAAGTTATAACGTTTATATAGTTACGAAGTTATACAAGTTAATCAAATTAACCAATCGGTCAGTCAAACATATATCCACAATGCTTTGCAAGGAAGAATACTGAGGATCTGCACTTCTTGCAGGGGTATATGTACTAGGGGCTGACGTCAGATTGAAATCTGATCTGTCTCCAACTGCTAGCATGAGTACACTATACTCGTTGGTTCTGAGTCCATCTGTCTACACTAAGGAAAACGAAATTATCAGGTAAGTAATTTCTCCAATATCCATTATTCTCTATGTAATAGCAACATTCTAAGCATTTCTCACAATGCTAAGCAGGTGTGGACCTGATTCTAGACATCTTGTCACAGCCACCTTGGGCTTCTCCTCCCAAACCTGTAACGGTCAATTTCAGGTCTTCCTCCTCACAGGGAAACCATACTGTCTATTCAGATTTGTCTTCAGTGCTACATTCTTCAGGAGGAACTTTCTCCGAGAGACAGACTAGTTGCATGAGATAAAGGTTCCTGGGACCAGACAGAACCCTCCTCAGATATCCTGTCTGCGGCTATACGTCCTTGTGGGAAATGGTCTCCGGATTTCGTAGTTTTAGAGAAACAGCAGCACCCTTTGGATCCACCTCCAAGTCTATCCCAACAGGCCATGGATCAAATTTTGATCATCATAAGGAATCTATTCTCTTTGCATCCAGAAATTCTGTCCCTGCATTTTCTGGATCTGAATGGGGAAGGGCTTCAGACCATGTCCTTTCCTCTTCAGTGGCATCTGTATCCCCATCTCGAGATAAGTGGGAGGAGTTTCATCTGCCGTCACCTCAGTTAGTCCACCCAGACTCTCCGCCAGACCTTTCACCTACCAGCTCGACTGTTATCCCATCCAAACTTCCCAGAAGAACCTCCAGACCACTCTTCTCTTCCAGAGGATCTAACCTGTTCATAGTTTGTGGAGAAGCTGGGCAATATGCAGGGGTGGAAGTCTGGAAACTCCCTGACCCTCAAGAGGAATTCTTTGGGATCCTAGAGGTGCCATCTGAACCTTCGGCTCTGCATTCCCATAAGGTGCTCGATGTAGTGCTGGCAAAAATGTGGGAGTCCTTACTCCAACTTCCTGGTTTCCAGGAATTTGGATTTAAATTTTAGATTACAAAAGTCCTGGACTAGAGAGTCCAACTTCCGCATGCGTCAGTGGTTGTAGAATTGGTGATGAAAAGTGCTAAGAAATCAAGGCTGCATGCGTCTGCTCCTCCAGTGAGGGAACAAACTGATGACTTCGCCAAGAAAACCTTTCAAAGTGCAATGTGAACATCCTTGTTCCAGCAGCACCAATTTTATATGGTCCAGTACCTCTATGAATGCCCCCAGTTATTATTGAAGCCATTCTTAGTTCAGAAACAGGCCATCAACTCTTGCCTCAACCTTTTTATGATCTGGAAGAGGGGTTTCAGCATTTGCTGAGTGCAGTCTGTCCTTCAAACCCTCTTCCTGAACTTCTACCACCGCCATTGCTGCTCGTCTGATAGGTTGGCTCCGTTCTAGCTCCATTAGGGAAGACGTTCATGACAGGCTGGCAAATCTGTCGTGCTCAGACAAGAACCTGTTTTGGCGACAGGCTGAAGGACACAGTATCCCAAATCAAAGAACAAAACGTGGCAGTGCAGTCTTTGTTGTCGACATTGGACTCTCAGGTCACAGCGAAGAGATTTTAACATCAATATCGCAAGCCTTTACTATTATCAGCGAAAACCGATCAAGCAGTTCCAGCTATTCAGGCCTCGGACATACCAATAGTTTCAGCAATCTCGTACACAATCCCAGCCTGCTCAACCTAGGGGATGTCAGAGGGACCGCAAGCAACAAAAGCCCTCGCAGCCAACAATCCCAAAACCCGCTCAGTCTTTTTGAAGCTAGCCCAGCCACAGCCTCACTTGCAGTGGGAAGTAGGATACACCATTTTCCTTGGAGTGGAGTTGAATCACCTCAGATCAGTGGGCCCTAAAGATTGCCACAGGAGTTGTCATCTGAATTTCACCATTAAGTCTTCCCTTCTTCGTTATGCCAGCTAGTTGAAGGATGTTTCTCTTCTGGAGCAAGAGGTCCAAACCTTACTCTGACAGCAGGCCATCCAACCGATAGCCAAACACCGAATCTATACCGGTTACTGCTCCCAGTACTTCCTTATTCTGAAACACTGGGGAGGTCTCCAACCTATTCTAGACCTACGGTCCCTCAACAGGCACCTTCAGAAAAGAGACATTCAAGATGATATCCCTCAAGTTGGTCCTTCCATTCATTCAGAGGAACGATTAGATGTGATGTTTGGATCTCAAAGATGCCAACACCCTTCCTGCTGGCAGTTCTGTGCTTCTAGGTGGCTTTGAAGCACTACCAATACAAAGTTCTACACTTTAGCCTTTCCTCGGCTCCCAGAGTTTTCACAATGTTTGGCTGCGACAGTGGCATATCTAAGACGCCAGGGAATCCGGGTGTTTTCTGATCTGAATGACTGGCTGATAGTCTCCCCCAACCAGTTATCCCTTCGAGAACATCTGAAAACAATCACTTGCCTAGAGTCTCTATGATTCCTCATCAACTACGAGAAGTCAGTACTCAAACATATACTGCAAGTCATAAGAGCCAGGGAAGACTGTGTCCAGTCTCATGCCTTCCTTCTGCAGGAGGTCAAGAGGGATTCATCTGTGTACAGATTTACTTCGCAGATCGGTTGTCACAGTGCGCCAGCTGCATGGCAGCAGCCATTCATGTAGTATCTCACACTCACCTTCATATGCAGCGCCTTCGGTGGGGCTTGAAGTCTGTGGACCCAATATTGCCAACCAATGACACACACACACAAAAAAAAAAGTAACCTTATTAGACTCCTTGCGAAGAGACATTCATTAGTGGTTGGAACAGGGGGTCCTAAACATAGGATCCCCCTCTTCAGGAGTCCCCCCCACAGTCTCATCCTCACCACAGACATACCCACTCAAAGTTGGGGGGGGGGGGGCTAATCTTCCTCCAACGACCATAGGCCTTGTCTTGTAGTGAACAGTCCTACCAAATCAATCTACTGGAACTCAGAGCCTTGAGAGACGCTCTAATGGCCTTTGCTCATCTACTATGAGACCATGCATTTGTGATTCACACAGACAATCAGGTGGCCGTGTTCTACGTGAACAAGCAGGGGGGGCTTGGGCTCTTGGCTCCTTTTCAGAGAGGCAGTATAGATCTGGGAGTAGGCCATCACTCAATGACCCTAAAGGAGACATTTACCCAGAATAGCAAATATGTTGGCAGATCGCCTAAGCAGAACCTTCCACCCTCACAAATTATCCCTCAACCATTCCGTGGCCAACAGGATCTTCCTACGGTGAGGTCAACCTTGGTTGGATCTTTTCGCCACTGAACAAAATCAGAAAGTAGCACAGTTCTATTCGGTCCGTCCCAGCCGACTCTGGAAGAGTTAGGATGCCTTTTCTCATGTCTTGGTCGACAGACTTCTTATATGTTTTTCCCCCAATTCCTCTCTCATCTTAAGGACAGGCCAGACGACGATCAGGGACAGCATTCATATGATACTCATAGAATGGGCGTGGCCGAGGCAGCCCTGGTTTGTGTATCTGGTATAGTATTCCGAAAGCCATCCAAAATATCTCTGTCAAGACCAGATCTCCTAACTCAAGAACAGGACTCCTTTCCTTTCTTCCGTCCACCTGATGGACAGGATTTTGAACATGAGATATTGCAAGGCTAAGTTTTCTCAATGGATATTCAACAAATTATTATAGCAGCAAGGAAACAGTCAACCAGATGAAACTATTCCTTCACATGGAAGTGGTATGCAAAATGGTATCAAGATCATCGGATTAGCCCCTTTTCCTAGTCTCCCAATTTTCGATTATTTGTTCCATATCAGAATCTGGTCTGGTGATGTCACCCATAAGGGTTCATTTAAGTGCTATAGCTGCTTTACCATAAGAGACAGATTACTTTGGCTTGCCATCCATTGGTATCTCGTTTCATGAGGCCTTTTTCACATTCATCCCCCATCAAAAAACCTCTAGTGTCCTGAGATTTAAATGTGGTCTTGTCTGCTCTAATGAAGGATCCCTTTGAACTGCTGCAATCCATTGCTTTGAAATTTCTGACTTGGTAAGGTAATTCTTCTCATGGCGATCCCTCAGCTATATTGGTGAGTGAGCTCCAAGCCTTGATGCACTTCTCTCCCTACTTACGGTTTTATCATGATAAGGTAGTACTCCGTCCACATCCTAAATTCCTCCTGAAGGAAGTGTCAGCTTTTCACTTCACATCAATCAAGCCATATCTCTCCCTACCTTCTTTCCTAAACTGCATAATAAGGGAGAGCAACTACTGCATTCTTTGGACTGCAAAAGGGTGTTTGCTTATAGTAAGCTAAGGACACAGCTTCACCAGCGCTCATGACAGTTCATCTCATTTAATCCTAATTCACTGGGAGTGGCAGGATTAAAGATTGCATTCACTTCTGCCATAAGTCAACGCATACACTGTTGGCAGGATTTGTCAAAGCACATCAAGTGTGAGCCACGGCATCCTCCATTGCACATCTTCGGAATGTGCCGATTGAAGATATCTGTAGAGCGGCTACATGGTCATCTATCCACACCTTCACCTCTCACTACTGCCTAGACCAATTGGCACCTTTTGGATAACTTGTTTGGGCAAGCAGTTTTATCAAGTGTGGTTAGCTAGAAAGACATGTCCACCGAGGGGGTGGGTTAAAAAAAAAAAAAAAAGGAAAATCATAAGGAACAGTTAAAGAAGAACAGGAATGGTGACTTGGTAACATGAATTGTTCCACCCTCGTCCTTTCACCCTTCCATTCAATTTTCCTTTTTTGTAACCCGAAGCTTGGGACTCTCAAACAGCATGGCTAATTCAGCCTTCTTAGCAACGGTAAAAAGAGAGCTTGCTTACCGTAAATGGTGTTTTCCGTAGATAGCAGGATGAATTAGCCATGCTTTCCCTCCCGCCTCCCTGGACATGCCTTTCTAACCTTTTCCACCCACAGCGCGGCCAACTAGCTTTACTAGTTACTGAGGAGACCGATGATGTGTTGCGCACGGGAAGTGCCAAAGCTCTGACTTTGAACGGAGAAGGTCCGCAAGAGCGCTGTCTGATGACATCACCTAAACAGCATGGCTAATTCATCCAGCTATCTGGAGAAAACACAGTTTATGGTAAGCAAACTTACTTTTCTGTCTGGTCCTACTTTCTTCCCTCTACTCTCTTCTTCCTTTATTTTGCCACTTTTATCTGTAGAAAGTATATTAAGGAAAAAAAAACATGCGCGTCAAGCAGTGCTGGGAGTGGGTGCTGCCACAATCTTTTGCAGGCCAGGTAACAGACAGCTGAGATCGCAGCTGAGATCGCCAAGGAGGGCTATGGGGCTAATTTTAGAACCAGTAAAGTTTGTGGCAAAGCCACATGTGGCAGGCACTATTTTGATTGTTAGGAACCGCTAAGGCACACTGTGGGAAATGTTTGCTCAGCTTTTAGAGGAAAAGAGAGAGAGTGTGACATGGCATTGAGGGAGCAACGTGGAAGAAGCTTCACTTCTGCTCAGCATGCCATATGAGGGTCCTTAGTCACAGGAGGGCTCTCGGTATGTGTCAAAAGTATGTGGAGGCCCAGGGGGATGTCTGTACATGGAAATTTGTTCTTGCATGGACCTCTGAGGCCCCGCTTTACAGGCAGAGGTTGTAGTGGCGGCTCCTACCAGAATGGATGAGGAGTCTTCCCCACCCCCTCTCCTGCCAATCCCCTAGGGAGAGGACTCCAAAAGGATTTTGCCTACCCTGGGGATTGATTTTTCTGCTATTTCATGGGTATCTGCCTTTCGGGGGGCAAGGAGCTCCCCAGGAAGAGGCTAGGATTACCCACTTTAGAAGTCTCCCTCCTTGGGACCCAGAAAGCTTTCCAGGGAGAAGTCCTTTTCCATGAGAAAGAAGAGGAGGCTGACAGAGGGAGAAGGCTGCAAGGACAGGGATCCTTCAGGAAACTCAGATAGGGAGGGGGGATCATGATGATCCATAACTAAGCGCCGTATCCTGATTGAACTTGGGAATATTCTGTTTTACAGTTAATAATATGCAATTTTATGCAAAATTAAATTTCAATTTAATTTTACGTTTAATTTAAGTTCAACATGCTATTTGGCCTAATTTTAATTTAATTTATGAAAATATTTAAGGATTTATTATTGTTCAATGTTCTTTGTAAAAAAAAAAAAAACCCCGGTCTGACCTCCCAGACCAGGGCAATCTTTTCGTTTCATGTAAACCGGACTGATTTGTATTGTATACAGGAATTCCGGTATATAAAAATTAAAAATAAATAAATAAATTATTGGAAAAGGGGGAGATTACCCCAGATGCTGAGCCTCATAGACCTATGCTGTGGCTTTTTCACGGGGATGAAATGTCTGGTTGAAAGCCCTTGGATGTGAGGAGATCTTGCCAGCAGTGGCCAAATATCGAAAGCGGAACCCTTTAATGATCAGCTTGTGCAAGGTATCCTGATTTTTTTTTTTTTGTTTGTTGGTTTTTTTTTTTTTTTTTGCACGAGGCTGACAAGGATCTTATAGATTTGGAATGGGAGTCGCTCCTTAGCAGGATTGTAATCTATGGACCCTAAAGCGAGGGAGCAACTCCTAAGGTGGTGGACACATTAGTCTGTGTTGGAAGGAAGCACAGCTTTAAAAGACGCTCAAGATCGGAAGATAGAGGCTATTTTTGAAGCAGTCCTTTGAAGCGATGGCCATGAATCTCCAAATTTTCGCTTGCTGTTGTATGGTTGCCAGTTAACCCAGGAAGCTTTGGAGAGAGTGGGCTCATACCTGGAGCTGGGAGCTGCCTTCCTGGTGGCTGCTGGCTATGATTTGGCTCACAAAGCAGCTCGAGGGGTGGCTTTGACTGCAGCTCAAAGGCTCCTGTGGCTACAGAACTGGTTTGCTGATATTTTAAAATCAAACCTTATAAAGTTACCTTTTAAGGGGCACTTGTTTTGGGAGGCGTTAGAGAAGATGGTGGATTGATGAAGTTGAAATTTCCTCCATTACCGGAGCAAAAGTAAACTTCCTGGTTTTCTCAAGCTAAGGGGTAATTTCAGAACTCTCGGCATTTTCACTCCTCCAGAAGTTGGCGTAGTAGGAAGTCTCAGGGATCTCAGTCCTTTTGGCCAAGGAGGCTAGGCAAAGATAGCGCATCTGGGTCCGGAACCCTGCATTCTTCCCAGTGAAGTTTTGGGGGTCCATCCTCTGGTGCTGGAGATAGGCGGTCGCCTGTCTCACTTTTATCAGAGGTGGACCCACATAACTTTCGACAGTGGTGTTTGGAAGTGGTGTACGATGGATACGCTTTGGAAGTTTTCCATCCTCTGACACTTTTATGGTTTCTCCCTGCAACTCCGTAGAAAAGACAGCGGTCCAGTGCACGCTGCAATGGTTGCTCACCCTAAAGGCAGTGGTTCCAGTTCCAAAGGATCAGGAAGGCACAGGTTGCTATTCCATTTTACTTTGTGGTTCCCAAAACCTATTTTGAATCTCAAGGAGTCAGTCGGGTCCTCCGGGTTATCCATTTTTGGATGGAAATGTTAAGATCAGTGATCATGGTGAGTGAAGAAGGGAGAACTTCTAATTTCTCTGGACCTATTGGAAGCTTACCTTCATATTCCAATTTACAAGCAGCATCTGTGATATCTGTGCTTTGCGGTGTTAGGTCAGCACTACTCACTCCAAGCGTTGTCCATCAGTTTGGACATGGCACCCAAGACTCTTTCCAAGGTGATGGTAGTCATGGCCGCAGTCCTCAAAGGAAGACATTATCAGTCATCTGTATGTGGACGATTGGCTATCAAAGCAGAGTTGTTGGAAGAGAGCCAAGTGGTGACCACCAGATTGGCTCAGTTATTGCCGAACCTGGAGTGGATAGTGAACTTAGCCAAGAGCAACCTGCAACCATCTCAGGACCTGGTGTTTCTGGGCGTCTAGTTCGACACAAGGCAAAGCAAGGTGTTCCTTCCGGTCTCACATTCAGAAGATCTTGGGTCATGTCCAGGCCCTGCGAGCTGCGATGTTGGGAAGATAGAGGTCATGAAGATAGAGGTTGTACTTTGGGCGCTTGCTCATATGCATCCTCTGCAGCGGTCTCCTTTCTTGATAGAATCCCCAGTCTTAGGAGTATAATGTTACTCTGGCCATGCTGCCGGAGGTGAGGAAGCTTATCTCATGGTTGAGA
Organism: Rhinatrema bivittatum; assembly: GCF_901001135.1. NCBI lineage: Eukaryota > Metazoa > Chordata > Amphibia > Gymnophiona > Rhinatrematidae > Rhinatrema > Rhinatrema bivittatum. The sequence goes on along the minus strand of NC_042628.1, from coordinate 63,086,762 downwards.
AGGGAGCATCTAGAAAAAGAGATGGATTTGGAGACTCCCAATTGGTTGTTGGTCACCATGGATGCGAGTCTCCAGGGCTGGAGAGCACACTGTCAGGAGTTGGTGGTGCAAGGGCATTGGACTCCCGAAGGAGGCCATCAGTCAACTGGAGGCATGGGTGATTAGACTAGCCTTCCTTCGGTTCACGGACCAGTTAGGACAACACAACTGCGGTGGCGTACATAAATCATCAAGGAGGGATTTGAAGTCCAGTCTCTCTAGAAATGGATGTTCTGCCGTTGGCAAAACGTCATTTACAGGCACTGTTAGCCTCCCATATAGCAGGAGTAGACAACGTGCAGGTGGGTTCTCTCTGTCATCCCGAATTGGGTCCGGGAGAATGGGAACTGGCTCCTGAAGTGTTTCAATTTATTGTGGATTGCTGGGGGGTGTCCCTTCCTGGATCTAATGGTGACTCCCAAGAATGCAAAAGTGGAGAGATTTTAGTCTGACAAGGGATGTTCAAGCTCTGAGTGGATGTCCTAGTCCAGGCTTGGCCACAAGAGAATTTACTTTATGCGATTCCACCGTGGCCCATGATTGGCCATTTGCAAAAAAGAGCGCAACCTTGAGGTGTGGTGCTTCTGGTGGCCCCATATTGTCTACGCAGGCCATTTAGATGGATTTTCTGATGGGGGACCCTTGGCAACTCCCTCTTCTTGGGGGGGGGGGGGGTGTTACAGCAGGGACCAATTTTTCACGGCACTCCAAGTCAGTTTTGTATTATGGTTTGGCCCTTCAGAGGTCTAGGCTCTTAAAGCAAGGTTACTCAGGGGCAGTGGTAGAAATGCTTTTCAGCGTGTGTAAATTTTCCACCTCCTTGGCATATATTTGCATTTTGGCGGATGTTTGAGCATTAGTGTCAGAATCACGTTTCTTTGCCCACTTTGGCGCTTGTTCCCTTACTCAGAATTTCTTGTAAAAATTCCAAGATTAAGGGATAAGCCTTGAACTTGCTGAAGGTGCAGGTGGCTGCTGTAGTGTGTTATGAACGTGTGCAGGGAAGACCACTCTCTTCTCACCCAAATGCAGCTAGGTTCTTGAAGGGAGTAAAACATCTTAGACTACCCTTGTTTCCCGGTACCCTTGTGGAATTTGAATCTGGTTCTCTCCTTTCTGGCGAAACCAACCTTTCATCCTCTGATGTATTTTCTTGCGGTTATCAACTCTGAAGACTGTGTTTCTAGTCGCTATTTGTTCTGCAAGGCGAATTTCGGAATTACAAGCCCTGTCATGCAGAGATCCTTTTTTGATTATGACTCTGAATAACGTGCAGATTCAGATAGTATCTGCCTTTCTTCTGAAGGTGCTTTTGGAGTTTCACTTAAACTAGTCTGTTGTGTTACTATCCTTGGATAAGGGTATAGATAATCAGGAATACAGGAAATTGCAGCAATTGGACATGCGACACGTGTTAACTAGAGGCTATGAACGCGTTTTCAGAAATCAGATAGGCTTTTTGTTCTTCACTGGTGGATGAAGAAGGGGGAGGCAGCTTCTCAGGGCATGGTGGCTCATTGGATTAAGGAAGTAGTGTCAGCAGCCTATGTGGATTCCGAGAAGCCTTTTCCAAGACAAGTCAGTGCATTCGCCCTGGGCTCAGGTGGTTTCCTGGGCAGATTTATGTTTTTGCTTTCTCCGGCACAGATTTGTAGAGCGGCGATGTTGTCATATTGGCTGGATGTGGCAGCGCGGGAGGATTCTGCCTTTGCTAGGGTAGTGCTGTGTGGACCTCAGGCAGCTTCCCACCCTTTAGGGGAGCAGCTTTGGTACATCACACTGGTGTAGACTGGCTTGCCTGGATAAAGAGGAAGGTGAAATTACTTCTTAACTGATTATTTCCTTTCCTCAAAGTAAGGCAAGCCAGTCAGCCTTCCCGACCAGGGCTGCCTTAAGTTGTTGACTTTCTACTATGTTGCTAAATCCTTGTCCAGAAAGGAATGATCCAGGATTTTTCATGCAGCCGAACTCCCACAAATTAAGTGAGTTCTGTTTTTCTACGATACTCTGATTGTCCTAAAAGACTATCGTTAGCTGAGCTGAGTCCATTGTTTCTGTACAAAAAATTAAAAGAAAAGAATAAGTTTAAATTGAATCGTGTTTGTGAGATGCAATTTTGTTAATGTTTAGTGGTTAGTGTCCACAGTTTGCTCAGCAGCGCGTGGTTCGGAGCAAGTTATCTTCAAAGGATACTAATGATGCATTAGAATTAGGGCATCCAGACAGTGAGGTTCCAATATTAAGAAAATTAGTCCAAGTGCCTGTAACTAAAAACTCACCTGAGCTAAAATATTCTAATGTATCCCTATCAATTAAAAAGCAGAATGAAAATACAAACAAAAAACAAACTTATGTTTGTATGCTAATGCCAGAAGTCTAAGAAGTAAGATGGGAGAATTAGAATGTATAGCAGTGAATGATGACATAGACTTAATTGGCATCTCAGAAACATGTGGAAGAAGACAACCAATGGGACAGTGCTATACCGGGGTACAAATTATATCGCAGTGACAGAGAGGAGCACCCCGGGAGGAGGTGTGGCGCTTTATGTCTGGGATGTCATAGAGTCCAACAGGATAAACATCCTGCATGAGACTAAATACAAATTGAATCTTTATGGGTAGAAATCCTTGTGTTGTCAGGAAGGACTATAGTGATAGGGGTCTACTACCGTCCACCTGGTCAAGATGTGAGATGGACAGTGAAATGGTAAGAGAAATTAGGGAAGCTAACCAAATTGTAGTGCAGTAATAATAGGAGACTTCATTTACCCCAATATTGACTTGGTAACATTATCATCGGGGACACGCTAGAGAGATAATGTTCCTGGATGGAATAAATGATAGCTTACTGGAGCAATTGCTTCAGGAACAGACGAGAGAGGGAGCAGTTTAGATCTAATTCTCAGTGGAGCACAGGACTTGGTGAGAGAGGGTAACGGTGGTGGGGCCGCTTGGCAATAGTGATCATAATATGATCAATTTGATTTAATAACTGAAGAGGAACAGTGTGCAAATCCAAGGCTCTCGTGCTAAACTTTCAAAAGGGAAACTTTGTTTAAATGAGGAAAAATGTTAGAAAAAAACTGAAAGGAGCAGCCTACAAAAGTTTAAAAAAAAATGTCCAAGAGGGCGTGGTCATTGTTAAAAAAATACCATTTTAGAAGCACAGTCTAGATGTATTCACACTTAAGAAAGGTGGAAAGAAGGGCAAAAATGATTACCGGCATGGGTTAAAAGGGGAGGTGAAAGAAGCTATTTTAGCCAAAAGATCTTCATTCAAAAATTGGAAGAAGGAACCAACAGAAAGAAAATAGGATAGAGCATAAACATTGGGCAAGTTAAATGCTAAGGACAGTTGATAAGACAGGCTAAGAGAGAATTGAAAAGAAGTTGGCTGTAGAGGCAAAAAACTCACAGTAAAACTTTTTTTTTTTTTTTTTTAATATTTACTCTTTATTGAAATTATAACATTTAACAATGACATAATTCAGGAAAATAAAATAATAGTCATATATTAATACATCAAAATCAAGCAATAATACAATTATATAGTCCACTTCTAGAGGTTTGGAAGCTAAACAATACCTGAAAACAGTATCTATCCTTTGTTTGCAACCCACTTTCCCCTTCCGCCCCTCTATCTGCAATTACCTGTAATGCATTTTTGTCTCTAAGAAATTGATCCAAATGCATAGGATCCACAAACACAAATTTTTTGTTCTGGTAAGTTACTAAACACTTACATGGGTATTTTAAGAAATAACTAGCTCCTATATCCAAGACCTTCTGTTATAAGATAAAAAATAGCTTCCGACGAGCCTGGGTGGCTTGGAAACATCAGGAAAAATTTGGACTTTCTGTCCACAAAAAACTACATGTTTATTCTGAAAGTATTTTTGAAAAACTATATCTTTCTCTGATTTTAAAGAAAAGAAGCCACCAAGGTAAGCTCTGGATGCTATATTATCAGCTGAATCTTCCAGGAATGTAGTAATGCCTGGCTTTCCAGAACAGTAAAAACTTTTTTTAAATATATCCGAAGCAGAAAGTCTGTGAGGGAGTCAGTCTGGACCGTTAGATGATCGAGGGGGTTAAAGGGGCACTTAGAGAAGATAAGGCCATCGCGGAAAGATTAAATGATTTCTTTGCTTCGGTGTTTACTGAAGAGGATGTTGAGGAGTGTACCCGTAATGGAGAAGGTTTTTCATGGGAAATGATTCAGATGAACTGAATCAAATCACGGTTGAACCTAGAAGATGTGGTAGGCCTGATTGACAACCTGAAGAGTAGTAATCATCTGGACCGGATGGTATACACCCCAGAGTTCTGAAGGAACTAAAAATGAAATTTCAGACCTATTATTAAAAATTTGTAACCTATCATTAAAATCATCCATTGTACCTGAAGACTGGAGGATAGCAAATGTAACCCCAATATTTAAAAAGGGCTCCAGGGGCGATCCGGGAAACTACAGACCAGTTAGCCTGACTTCAGTGCCAGGAAAAATAGTAGAAAGTGTTCTAAACGTCAAAATCACAGAACATATAGAAAGACATGGTTTAATGGAACCAAGTCAGCACGGCTTTACCCAGGGCAAGTCTTGCCTCACAAAGCTGCTTCACTTTTTTGACGGAGTTAATAAACATGTGGATAAAAGTGAACCGGTAGATGTAGTATACCTGGATTTTCAGAAGGCGTTTGACAAAGTTCCTCATGAGAGGCTTCTAGGAAAAGTAAAAAGTCATGGGATAGGTGGCGATGTCCTTCGTGGATTACAAACTGGCTAAAAGACTGGAAAACAGAGAGTAGGATTAATGGACAATTTTCTCAGTGGAAGGGAGTGGACAGTGAAGTGCCCTCAGGGATCTGTATTGGGACCCTTACTTTTCAATATGTTTATAAATGATCTGGAAAGAAATACGAGTGAGATAATCAAATTTGCAGATGACACAAAATTGTTCAGAGTAGTTAAATCACAAGCGGATTGTGATAAATTGCAGGAAGACCTTGTGAGACTGGAAAATTGGGCATCCAAATGGCAGATGAAATTTAATGTGGCTAAGTGCAAGGTGATGCATATAGGGAAAAATAACCCATGCTATAATTACACAATGTTGGGTTCCATATTAGGTGCTACAACCCAAAAAAGAGATCTAGGTGTCATAGTGGATAACACATTGAAATCGTCGGTTCAGTGTGCTGCGGCAGTCAAAAAAGCAAACAGAATGTTGGGAATTATTAGAAAGGGAATGGTGAATAAAACAGAAAATGTCATAATGCCTCTGTATCGCTCCATGGTGAGACCGCACCTTGAATACTGTGTACAATTCTGGTTGCCGCATCTCAAAAAAGATATAATTGCGATGAGAAGGTACAGAGAAGGGCTACCAAAATAAGGGGAATGGAACAGTTCCCCTACGAGGAAAGACTAAAGAGGTTAGGACTTTTCAGCTTGGAGAAGAGATGGCTATGGGGGGGATATGATAGAGATGTTTAAAATTATGAGAGGTCTAGAACGGGTAGATGTGAATCTGTTATTTATTCTTTTGGATAATAGAAAGACTAGGGGGCACTCCATGAAGTTAGCACTGGGGCACGTTTAAACTAATCGGAAGAAAGTTCTTTTTTACTCAACACACAATTGAACTCTGGAATTTGTTGCCAGAGGATGTGGTTAGTGCAGTTAGTACAGCTGTGTTTAAAAAAGGATTGGATAAGAAGTCCATTACTTGCTATTAAGTTCACTTAGAGATTAGCCACTGCCATTAGCAATGGTAACATGGAATAGACTTAGTTTTTGGGTACTTGCCAGGTTCTTATGGCCTGGATTGGCCACTGTTGGAAACAGGATGCTGGGCTGGGTGGTGAACTTGGCCACCACCCAGTCCCTAGTTCTCTATGACTGGAACTGACCCCGTCATAGAGAATCTAGGGACTCTGTTCGATACCCAGATAGGAAGGTTTCTTACCACAGAGAAGGTGCTCAAGTGGCAGGCTCAGGTGCTTTGACTTCTGTGACTTGATTCCCAGAATCTGGGACTATTTGTAGGTCCTGGGTTCTATGGTTTCTACGTTGAGTTGGTTCCATGGGCCGCTTCGCTCACACGTGACCTCTCCAGAGGGGACTTTTGTCCTGTTTGAGTCCACTCTTGGAGGAATTTCAGCTTTCTTTGCCACATCAGGGTGACACTAGATCCAGTCTCTCGTGGTTGCTGTCTTGTCCCAATTTGGAGAAAGGGGTGGACCTGGAGGTTCCAGACTGGGTGGTAGTTACTACGCGACCAGCCTCAGAAGTTGGGCCATCCGTCCTTGACGGATGGCCCAAGGTCAGTGGGCTCCAGTTGAAGCGTCCTAGTCAATCAACCAGTTGGAAACAAGGGCAGTTTGCAAGGCGTTTCTCACCTTTCTTCCACAGATTCAGGGATGGAGTACATAAATTGTCAAGGCAGGATGAAGTCTCACCTGGAGGCTCAGGAGTTGTTCATCTGGGTGGAGAAGCATCTAACGAGAGTAGGAGCATCTCATGTGGCTGGAGTGTGCGATATGCAGGAAGATTATCTCAGCAGACAGCAGCTTGGAATCCAAGGGAGTGGAAGTTTGGCGGAGGCTTTTGCCTTTATCCAGGCTAAGTGGGGCAAACGGCAGCTGGATCTCATGGTGGCTCGAGGAGGAGAATGCCAAGTGCAGATTGTTTTCTCAGCGAGGTTGGCTCAGAGGGAATTGATGCTCTGGTTCAGCTGTGGCCGATGAAGCTTTCTGCTCTGTTTCCCCATGGCCTCCTCATAGACCGGGTTATGCGTCGTATTAAACATCATCCAGGCAGGGTGACTTTTGTGGCCATGGTCTGTAGATCTGGTTCATTCTCGCTATAGGACTATCCTGTTCGTGCGACAGGCCTATCTTTTCAGAGCGAGCAGATCACTTTTGTCTAGCGGCTTGGCTTTTAAACGATGACTTTCACTTAAAAGGGTACTTGGAGCTGGCGATTGCAACTTTGCTTCAGGCTAGGAGGCCTTTTGGCTTATATCCAGGTTGAGGAGAATGGGCTGGAGCCGATGCACGTGATGTTCCTCAGGTCTTAGCCTTTTTTCAAGAGGCTTAGTGAAGGGGCTGACCTTTAATTTGGTCAGAGTACAGGTGGCAGCGTTAGGTGTCTTCAAGGAAAGCTGCAGGGGAGGCCATTGGCGTCCTTATTCAGATGTCATGTGTTTTCTGAAGGGGGCAAAGCACTTGGCACCCGCCGATTCCAGAGGATTGTGTCCAGTGTGGAACCTTAATCTGGTTCGTCAGGTTCTTTGTGGACCTATCTTTGAACCGATCAGAAGGAAATCTTTGAAAAATCTCATCCTGAAGATCATTTTCTTGGTAGCCATTTGTTCGGCTAAGTGGATTTCGGAGCTTCAAGCATTATCGTGTAGAGATCCCTTCTATGCTTTTCAGATGGGGTATCATTGCTTATGGTCCCTTCCTTCTTGTTGAAGGTCGTTTGCTCATTTCATCTCAACCAGACTGGAGCTGTCTGCTTCCCACACTTGATGTCCGATATACTGCAATGCAAAAGAACTTCACTTGTTGGATGTTTGGCAGGTTCTGTTGCGATATCTTAAGGTGACTAATGCTTTTCAGTAATAGATCCTTTGTTTTGTTCAGTATAGCAAAGAAGGGAAGTAAAGCTTCCAAGGGAACGATTGCATACTGTTTGAAGGATGCAATATTTTCGGCCTTTATCTGTAAGAGTCAACCGGGCACATTCTACTAGGACACAGGCAACCTCCTGCGCAGAGTGTCAGCTTGTATCTCTGCAGAAATGTATTGGGTGGCGACATGGTCTTTACATTTTCACCAACATTACCATCTGGATGTTTTATGCACCAGAAGAGGCTATGTTTGGAGTGGAGGGGGGTTGTATTGCATGTTGGTCTTTCAGGTTCCTGCCCAATGTGGAGGGGCTTGGGTACATCCCAGTTTTCTGGGCTATAAACAGGAAAGGAAAATTGGTTCTTACCTGCTAGCTTTCATTCCTGGAATACCACAGATCAGTCCAGAAGTCCATTCCCTTAGTTTCTTGAAAGATCTTCCTCGCTTCTGGATGTTGCTCATGTAGTTTTTATTCAAATGTGGATTTACAAAGTTTGTACGTAGGTTTAAACAGTTACGGTTGCAAATTGTAATGACCCTTATAAGAGGGGATCCCTAGTTTTAGTGGACTCCAACTTTGAATCTCTGCTCACTGAGAATTATTTGGGTTTTTTGGATTCGACATCTTGGCTTGGATACAGGTCAATACTGAAGGACTGCAGGTGGCACTCGATTTTATCTAGCAGTACCTGAAAAGTTTTTATTCTCCCAGGACAAGCAAGGATGGTAGTCCTCACATGTGGGTGATGTCATCAGACTGAGCCCTGTCACGGAAAACGTCTGTCAAAGTTTCTAGAACGTTTGACTGGCACACTGAGCATGCCATAATCCCTGTAGCCACAGGGGTCTTCCTTCAGTCTCTCTTTTCCCGTGCTGCAGTTTGCCCTCGTGGGTAGGAGCTCTGAGTTTTCTCACCACTTTTCCTCAGGGAAAACCTTGAAGTTATCTTTATAAATAGTTCCCTCATAGAGGTTTCCCATTGCCAAAAAGGCCTTGAGGCAGGGAAACATGAGGTCAGAGCTGCATATGATTCCTTTAAGACTGTTTTCGCGTTTATCAGCAAACAGGAATCAGTGCCAGAAAATGGGCCTGTCTTAAGGCCTCTGACTTAAGGCCGGAAGTCCAGGATAAGCGTCGCTGATCTGCCGTGTACTGGTGATAATCTTTTTGGCGACAAGATACAGGACACAGTGGCTCAATAAAAGGATCATCACGAGACCCTGCGTCAGCTTTCCACAGTCACTGAGGAAGCTCCCTCCTTTGCTCGAAAGACCACGAGAAGGGATCCCAGAAGACCCTTTTATCGCTCACGCAAGTACTACCCATCTACATCTCGCGTGAGACTAGCCAGACCACCTCAAAGAGGACATCCACGTCAGACCAAGGCATCCAGATCTCACCCAGCCTCTGGATTTTGAAACCTGTCCAGAGAACAGCAGCCAGTCTATGAATCCAAGACCAGATTTGCCTGTTGGAGATTGGCTATACCACTTCATAACCAACTGGCGCCGCATAGTAACAGACCAATGGGTAATATCCATCATAACCCAGGGATACCATCTAAATTTCCTCATGGTACCCCCAGATTCACCACCCAATCCACTGTGAATCCAAAGAGATCACACAAGTCTAGAGTCAGAACTGTCAACCCTACTGAGCGCCAGGGCTGTGGAAGCCGGTCCTCTGGCACAGCAGGGCAGAGTGGTTCTACTCCCATTATTTTCTAATTCCAAAGAAATCAGGCGGCCTCTGCCCCATCCTAGGACCTCCGCAATATCAACAGATTTCTACAAAAAGAAAAATTCAGGATGGTGTCCTTAGGCATCATGCTTCCCCTTCTACAACAAAGAGACTGACTCTGTTCTCTGGAATCTTCAAGTAGCCTATGCACACATTCCCATATCCCCACATCACCACAAATACCTGCGTTTATAGTGGGGCATCAACATTTTCAGTACCGGGTTCTGCCCTTCGGACTTGCCTCGGCACCCCGTGTATTACAAAGTGCCTAGCAGTGGCTGCGGCCCATCTACGCAAAAACAGCATACACGTGTTTCCTTGCCTGTTTGACTGGCTAATCAAGAGCCAATCCAAGCAAGGAGCTCTGAAGCTCACTATCAGTCTGCTACACTCGTTGGGGGTTTCTCATCAATTGCCAGAAATCCCACCTGAATCCATCTTAACCTCCTACCTTTATTGGAGGCAGATTTGGACGCTACAGTCGCAAAGGCCTTCCTGCCCAACAACCGCACAGACACACTCTCCAGACTAGCTACATTTCTGTGCACAAAGAAAACAGCCTCAGCCTATCAAGTCCTCACGTTGCTCAGCCACATGGCTTCCATGCTCCACGTCACTCCTATGGCCATACGTTATGCTCTGTATGCGTTCCAGGTCTGCCTTTCACACAAGACTGTTCTCTTACAAACAGACAACTCAGTTGCAATGTGGGTGCTTGAACAAACAGGGAGGGACAGATTCTTATCTCCTCTGCCAAGAAGTTGCGGCAGATCTGGGACTGGGCCCTTGCACACTCCATGCATCTCCAGGCCACTTATCTGGCAGCCATACAGAATATAGTAGCAGATCGCCTCAGTCGACATTTCCATCCCCACGAGTGGTCTCTGGATCCTGTGGGTAACGAGCAAAATCTTGCCAACGCTGGGGTCATCCAACAATCGACCTATTTGCATCCGAACTGAATCACAAAGTGGACAGATTCTGTTCCCTGCACAGGCAACAAAATACGTTAGCCATGGACACGTTTGCTCGCCCCTGGAACACAAGCCTCCTATACGGTATCCTCCGATACCACTGATAGCCAAAACTCTCATGAAACTACAACAGGACAAAGGGTCAGTGATACTCATAGCCCCGTATTGGCTTCAAGTATGGTTTCCCATGCTTCTCGACCTCTCCATCTGAGAGCAATTCGCCGTGGGCACAGCGCCCAATCTCATAACTCAAAACCATAGCATGTTACGCCACCCGAACTTTCAGACCCTATCCCTCACAGCCTGGATGTTGAAAGCCTGATCTACAACCGCTCAATCTTTCAACTAAGGTTTCTCAAGTGCTTGTAGCTTCACGAAAGCCTTCCACACGAAAACACTACCTTTCTAAGTGGAATAGATTCACCATGTAGTGCACTTAAAAGGACTATCTCTGGCACCTTTCAGACTCTGGTCTCCAGACTTCCTTGGTAAGGGTACACCTCAGTGCCATCTCAGCATACCACAAGGGAGTAGGGAATGCCCCAATAACGGCGCAACCCCTTGTGAGTCGGTTTATGAGGGACCTGCTGCAACTTAAGCCCCCTCTACGGCCACCAGTTACCGAATGGGACCTAAACATAGTACTTACAAGACTCATGTGTTCCCCATTTGAGCCTTTGCACTCCTGTGATAACTTTCTTACATGGAAAGTTATTTTCCTAGTAGCCATTACATCTGCTCGAAGGGTTAGTGAGTTACAAGCACTTGTCACATACTCACCCTATACAAGGTTCCTCCATGACAGAGTAGTCCTCCATACTCGCCCTAAATTCCTTCCCATGGTGGTTACTGACTTTCACTTGAATCAGTCTATAGTCTTGCCCACCTTTTTCCCAAGGCCTCTCTCTCACCAGGGCGAGAGAGTTTTACACACCTTGGATTGTAAACGTGCACTTGCATTTTACCTAGTCCGCACTGCAGGCCATAGGAAATCCACCCAACTCTTTCAAACAAACTCTCTCCAACTGGCTAGCAGACTGTATCAAATTCTGCTATGAAAAAGCAGGCCTTCCTCTCAGGACTGAGTGAAGGCGCACTCAGTAAGAGCCATGGCAACCTCAGTAGCACACTATTGTTCAGTACCGATTGCTGACATCTGTAAAGCTGCAACATGGAGCTCTCGTCACACATTTGCAGCACATTACTGCCTGGACAAGGAAGGACGTCAGGACTCTGCCTTTGGCCAATCTGTCTTGAAGAACTTACTTCCAGTATAATCCCAACTCCTTTCACATCCATCTGTAATTTTTCAGGCTGCCTCATTTTTCCCAACATACACCAGTTCTTGTGCCTGTTGCATGAATTGTAAGCTGTTGGGTCCAAATAAATGAGTCAGCCTGTAGCTTGCTAATCACCCCACATTGTGAGGACAACCATCCTGCTTGTCTTGGGATAGTCCTCACAAAACCCACCCGCCACCCGCGGAGTTGGGTCCAAAACAGTTTTATTATTTTATTTTTTCGCTCGCACCTTTTGCTACAAACAAGACTGAAGGGAGACTCCTGTGGCTACAGGGATTATGGCATGCTCAGTGTGCCAGTCAAAAGTTCTAGAAACTTTGACAGAGGTTTTCCGTGACAGGGCTCCATCTGATGACATCACCCACATGTGAGGACTACATTCTGCTGTCCTGGGAGAATACCTGTTACAGGTAAGCAACTCTGTTTTATCTGCCTCCATCTGCTGGTAGGGGATGCAAATCCCACTTAGTATTTCAGGAATGAAAATTAGCAGGTAAGAACCAATTTTCCTTTTCTCAACCTTTTTGTATTCTGGGAACTAGGTAGCTACCTTCCTTAAATTACATGGACTGTTTGCAGTACTAAATGGATGTGGGAGAAATATACCTGTAGCTGGTCCTTCATTTTAAGAAGGCAATTAAACAGTTTAAAAAAATAGTTTCTATTTAAAAAACAAAAACTCTCCAAGCCAGCCAACAGTATTGTCCTCGGGGTGGGGGTGGGGGGGGGGGGGAAGAAATAGCTTTTTTCCCTCCAACCAGTTTCTTTAAAAAAAAAACCAAAACATTCCTTTCCTTCCCACCTCGTCATACACTAGTTTATCAAGAAAAAAGGAATCCTTTCCTCTCTCTCCTTCCGCTGTCTGACAGTGACACTACTACAATTAATGTCCCAACCCCGTGGACTTTATTTCCAGTTGAGGCCAGGCCTGAATCACAATCTCTGGGAGGGGAGCAATTGCAGCTGAATGTTAACAAACCTGCACTTGTCAGTGTCTGCTCTGCTCTCAGGCACCATGTTGGCCCTGTCCCCTCCTAGCTTCTATTTGGGGGATGGTACCTGAGAGTGGCGCAGACACCTAACTCTGACACTTCAGCTCATTAACATTCAGCTGCAACTGCTCCTCTCCCAAAGATGGGGCCTTGAGACCGGTCACAACTAGGAAAAAAGTCCACAGGCCAGGTGGGAGGATTAAGAAGTCTATTCTGGCTGTACTGTAGGCTGCAGTGTAGCTGCTAGGCAGGACTTGCTTCTATCTCATCCTCCAACGATCACCAGCAGAAATGTGGTTGACAGCACTACTCTAAATGACTCTAAAATCTACCTTGTGGTATGTGCATAAATCCTCTGCTGGATGAGTGCATGCTGTCAGGGAATTGGGCATAGTAGCATTCAGTCATTAGTTTGTGTGCAGTGCTCTTTTTTTGTCCCTGACCTACCTCCCTCCCACCCACCAGGTACTCTCAGAAGTTTGTGGCCAGGAGATCACCACCAAGCACATGCTGCCAACAGTCCTGCGTATGGCTGGAGATGCTGTGGCCAATGTCCGCTTCAATGTGGCCAAATCATTGCAGAAGATAGGACCAACCCTCGAGAGCAAGTAATTGTCAACAGGATTGCTAACTGCCCATTAAAATTGGTGAAAAATGCATCTGTCTAAAAGTCTTCATCTCATCCATGAGTTTGTGAGCGGTTGAGATTCTCTGAATACATCTCTTCTGGCTTTCTCTGACATTGAGTAGAAGCAAGCCAAAAGGATCTGTGGCTCACATTCTCTGCTCTGCCCATAACCCCATGCAGGCATGCTACACACCCTTCCTGCCCCTCTCCTCCCTAGTTCTTAGGTGCCAGCCTGCTGGATGCTTGGGCACCTCCAATATGTCCTGTGTTCCCGCAGCAGAGGAACTGAGAGCTCCATGCTTCAGGGTCCTGGGGGAGAGCAGGGAAGAAGTGCTTTGGTCTTGCTTGCTGCTGTTCCGCCTCTCCCTGTAACCTATTGTTTCTCTATGGAGTGTCTGACCAATGGGGCTGCAGGGGAGCTAGAGAGTAGTAGCAAGTTAGGACAGACAGGTTTCCTACCTTTTAGTGTACCCTTTTGGCAATGGGGAAAGTTACTAATAAAGAACTAGGAAAGGAACAGTGGGGCTATGATGGGGTGTGAGGGGCTTAGAGAACTGCGAGATGAGGGAATTCTGACTGTAAACAGCACTGGAGAGGAGGAGGAGAGAATCCTGGTTGGGAGAGGCAGAGAACCTGTGCGTTACCCAGATCAGTCCAGACCGTGGGTTGAGCCTACTGTCCAGCAGGTGGAGACAGACCAAAACTATATCAGAACTATCCCTATATCAGAACAGAAGCCTACATACACCCCTTCAGTATTCGTCTGTCTCCAGCAGGTGCAGGCAGCTGAACCTACGGTTCCCCTTCTTCTTCCCTTAGTTTCCCTGAGGGGATTTTCTTTATTTTTGGTCTGAATCAAGCAAATATTAAATTTCTTGTTTAAAAAAAAAAAAAAGGACTTTGAAAGTTTTCTCCCTTTTTTCCCCTCATAGAGTCTCTTCGCTCTGCTGGGAGCCTGGGGGGGGGGGGGGCCTTGCCCCTGCCCCATCCTAGGCCCCTTTTCCCGGTGAACCCCTCCCCCATTATCTAGCTGTCCACTGTAAAAGAGTACCCTCTCAGGGAGTGTTTTTCCCCTGGCTTAGCTGAGCAGTTTAAAAAAAAAACAAAAGGTGTACAAGCAGGGCTGTATTATGTTACTTGGATTTGTTACTTTTTAAGAACTGTGTTGCAGAGTTCAGTTGTTGCCTCCGCTGACCGACTTCAACCCTGCAAAGCTCAGCTGTTTTTACTTTTTTAGCGATTGTTTTTCTTCAGAGCCTTGATGCCCCCGTTCCAGCGTCTGTAAAGAATGTGGAGAGTCTGGCCACACGGTTTTTTCCTTGCGGAGGCCTCTGTTCAGGGTGTCTGCTAGGTGGGAAGGGTCCCTCATTGGTTCCCTCACCCACAGCGACCCGAGGGCGAGTTCCTGGCCTGGGAATGGCGGCCATCTTGGAAGCAGGCGCAAATGTAGAATAGGATGTGCAGGAGGAAGGTTGAGGCCCGAATTATTTTTTTTTTAAGTTTCTCTTCCAGATTTTGAGCTCCCCTCATGCCCCGGAGGTGGTGCCTGACCCTTTCCTACCCTCCTCTTCCCCCGCCCCCCCCCTGAAGTCTAAGTCTTCTTTCTCCATGGAGTTTGTGCTGCTTATGCACAAGTCCTATTTAGCCAGCTTACTGTAGGAGGAAGATCCATCCCCTCCCCCCCCCCCCCCACCAAAAAACCCGCAAAATTTCTCCTCCACAAACTCTGAAGGTGCCAGAGGGCCAGGGTTCGGGGGGGTCCCCGCCGGATCGCCACAGCTGGCCGCCGGTCCCAATTCCAGATCCGGATGTTGACCCGCTCCTTCTACGAGCCCCCCCCCCCCCCCCTGAGGTGGACGATCCTCGGGTTGCTATGCTTATTTCAAAAGGAGGAACTAGAAACCGCTATTCCCTTCATTTTTGCAGGAACTGGGAGAATTGAGTTGCCCCCAGTGGATATGGTTACAGCCGCAATGCATGACAACATGGGACCCCGGTCCTGGCGGGACTTAGGTCTCTTCCATGTACTTTTCCTTTTCACCCTATGCATAAGCTGATGCTCCTTAGGGGAATGGGAGTCCCCAAGGGCGAGGACTCCGAGGTGGGGGAGGCTATGGGAAAGCTCTACCCCCTTCACTGAGGACCTGCTTGAATCTACTTTAAGATGCCAAGGTTAGAATCCTCGGTCACGGCGGTTACCAAACACACCACCATCCCATCCCGGTGATTGGGGGCTACGCTCTAAAGGATGTCAGGACCGCAAGTTGGAATTTTACCTAAAACCAATATTTGAGGTCCTGTCCTTGGGAGTTTCGGGCAACAATCCGCAGCAGTCTCATGCAGTGGGCAAGGCTCAAGTGGAGCACGTGGATCGATTGCATATGGGGTATGATCTTCTGCCGAGTGCAAGCCAAGGCAGTGGTCTTTGCGGTCTCCGGCCAGGCCCTCCTCTGGCTGAGAAAATTGGTCTGCAGACGCCTCTTCCAAAGAGCAGTTGGGAACCCTTCACTTCAAGGGCTAGTGCTTTTTGTGAGGACCTAGAGCAACCTATCAAATCATGGGAGGAAAATACGGTTCAATAAGTTGGCCAGAGAATGCCGCCCGAAACAGTCTCCTACCCTCTCGCACTAGATTTAGGATGGGCAACAGCCATTTTTCCACCAGGGCAAGGGGCTCCGTTCCCAAGGGGTAATGCTTCCCAATCTGAATCCTGGCCTCATTCCTTCGGGGACGTCGGCCTTTCAGGGATAGTAGCCAGCACAACACGGTCCACCAACGTCCTCCTCTCGGTGAGATGGGGCCGGCTCATTCCTCCGTTCGAGACTTAGGTGGACACTGTCCCAGTCTCTCAGGGAATGGGCCACCATAACGAAGGATCAGTGGGTCCTAGAGGTGGTTAGAGAAAAGGCTACGCGTGATTTAGAATTTGCTCGAGGCCCCTACCGGGATCTTCACCTGATCTCCCCTGCGGAAGTCGAAAGAGGCCTGCGAATCGAACAAACCCTGCGCAGGCTGTCTGGAAACCGGGGGTCATAGTCCCAGTCCCAGTGGAAGAACAAGGGTCCGGCCCCAATATTCCATCTACTCGTCGTGCCCAAAAAAGGAGGCCTCCTTTCGTCCAATTTTGGATCTCAAGCGCGTCAATCCGGGCTCTCAAGGTTCCCCATTTCGGATGGAACCTTGAGGGGCGGTGAATCGCGGCAGTTCGATCCAGAGATTTTGGCCTCGCTAGATCTGACGGAGGCCTACTTATTTATTTTTTATTTATTTAGCATTTTTATATACCGACATCCGTTTGCACATCGTATCGGTTTACAATAACTCGAAACTCTACTTACACATACTGATTCGTTGCGATCACCAGCGGTATCTTTGGTTCGAGATACTGGGGCCAACATTTTCAGTTTCAAGCACTCCCCTTCGGTTTTGCCACGGCACCGCGCACTTGCACCAAGGGTAATTGTGTAGTGGCGGCCACCCTGTGTCTAGACTGAGTCACTAGTGCATCCTTACCTGGACGATTGGCTTATACCGGGCCAAATCAGTCTCTTTGCCAGCTGGCAGTCAGCAAGGTCCTGATCGTGTCTGACCTCTCTGGGTGGGTCATCAACTTTCCCAAGAGCAAGCTTCAACCCTCCCAGACAATTGCAATTCCTGGGGCGCGATTCGACACGCGAGTAGGCAGGTGTTTTTTCCAGAGGACTCCGATCCGCTCAAACTCAGGGGCCAAGTTGCGCAATTTTCTCTCTCTTGCCCTGCAAACAGCCTGGGATTATCTCCAGGTTCTGGTGGTCCATAGCCTCCACTATCGATCTGGTCCCCCTGGGCTTTTGCGCATATGCGTTCCGTTACAGAAAGCCTTGCTATTCCGCTGGACAACAGGTATCGGAACAGTTTCAGACGCCCCTGCCGCTCTCCAAGTCTACCGTCGCAGAAATGCAGTGGTGGCTATCGCCTGCCTAACTTCAGAAGGGGATGTCCCTTCTGACACCGCAATGGATCGTGGTAACAATGGATGCCAGCCTCTCCAGCTGGGGAGCTGTATGCCAGAGCCAGTCTGCTCAGGGGTATTGGTCTCCGACCCAATCTCACTGGGCACATCAGTCGACTGGAAGCTCAAGCGGTCCGACTGGCTCTCAAGGCCTTCCTTCCCCTACTCCTCCACAAGGCGGTGCGGGTCCTGTCGGACAATTCCACCACTAAGCTACATCAATCGACAAGGGGGCAACAGGAGTCGCCTAGTCGCTCTGGAAGCCAGCAGGCTCTTCACATGGGTGGAACATCACCTAGAGCGCTAGCGGCCGTCCCATATGCGTGGAAGGAGAACATTCAAGCAGACTTCCTCAGTCGCACAGAGGTGAGGACCCAGGCAAGTGGGAATTGTCAGATGCAGTGATGAACTGAATCATCCGCAGGTGGGGGTCCCCCTCACTGGATCTGATGGCCACCCTGACCAATGCGAAAGCTCCTCTGTTCTTCAGCCGCAGACGGGAACATTGGCGAAAGGGGTGGATGCCCTGGTCCTTCCCTGGCCGTTAGTGGGCAAAGTCCTCCGAAGAATCGAGCTCTCATCGCGGGCCTGGTCATTCTATGCTCCGGAATGGCTCCGCAGACCTTGGTTTGCGGACCTCGTGAATCTAGCCAGGACTGTCCCCTATGCCTTGGTATCTTTCCATCATCTTCGGCAGGAGGGTCCCATATTTTCGATCAGGCGGATCGCTTCTGTCCAGCGGAGATTAAGGAAGAAGTTATATCCACTCTATTGCAGGCCAGGAAGCAGACTACCTCGCTTGATTATGTTAGAGTATGGAAGGGTTTTGAAAATGCGTATGTCGCCTCGGGTATCTCGGCTCGTAAAGCTCCGGTTTCCCAGGTCCTTTCTCTTCTCCAGAACGGTCTAACCAAGGGGTTGTCGTTCAGTTCCTTGCGAGTGCAGGTCTCCGCTCTCTGTTCCCTCTTAGGCACCATTGATGGTTATTCAGTGGCGGCTCATCCGGATGTCGTTCGTTTCCTCAAGGGAGCCATAACTTGATTCCTCCAGCTGGGTTTACTTGTCCCCTCGTGGAGTCTTAACTTGGTTCTCTGCGAAGCTCCTTTTGAGCCATTAAGGAGGGCTACGCTCAAGGATTTGACTCTCAAAACAGTCGTCTTGGTGTCCATTTGTTCAGCCAGAAGAATCTGAGCTCCAAGCGTTGTCGTGCAGAGAGCCTTTTCTACATTTCTCGGATTCAGGGGTATGCCTTAAGACGGTACCCTCTTTCTTGCCAAAGGTTGCGTCGTCTTTTCATGTCAATCAGTCCATGGAACTTCCGGCTTTTCTTCGTCAGAAGTAGCAAATATAGCTGGGGGTGATCTGCGGCGCCTCGATGTGAAACGGGTCTTGCTGCGTTACCTTCAGGTTACAAATGAGTTCCGGATCTCTGACCACTTGTTTGTTCTGTGGAGTGGGCCAAATAAAGGTAATAAGGTTCCAAGGCCACTATCGCGTGTGGCTAAAGGAGGGGCCATTGCATCGGCTTAGGTCTGTAAGGGGTCGGCCTAAAAGCTCATTCCTTACGGCAGAGCTTTCCAAACTTTTCATGTTGGTGACACACTTTTTAAACAAACATAATTTCGGGACACAGTAATTCAGTCTACTAGCAAACCAGAGGTTAAAGGTTAAACGAACAAAATGTATTTCGACAATTTACGTATGTTTCCTTAAATATATACATGATAAAATGTTTCACGACACAACCTATCTTGTGAAAACCTTTCATTTATATTAAAAATATATAATATTCCAAGATTAATGTTATTGTTATAATTTACGAATAACAATAATAAAACAAAGTTATTGTGTTATTCAATTTACCTCTTTAATGAGATATATGAGCTTGATGGGATGAACACAGCTTTTGAATATTTGGTGTTAATAAAGTCCAAAGGGTCTTCTGCGTAATTTTTTAAAAAGCGGGCCAGTTCACACTATAAATTGATAGCCTCATTCAACTAATTATATATGGCTATGAGAGTGAAGTCTGGAATTTATAGGAAGGGACAGAATTGTCAATATAAATCCTGCACCTCCAGTTCTGTAACTCTGTGCATCCACTGAAATTCCCCCAAACAATGGAGCTTGAATTATTTCCCTTACAGCTCATCATACTGAAAGATTATTTTCAAATGCTGGTGTCAACCTCACAGTAACAGCAGCACAAACACCTTCCACTGCCAGGCACATTGTGAACTAAAATAAAACCTCGTAAAAAAGACACTCAAAATCTATACTGCAATCCCATTGTAACATAACAGTAATAACACCAAGGACTCAAACAACAATAACCCTACCTGTGAAAAAGCAAGGGTAAATATTACACTGGGTCCTAGAATACCAATACACCATCTACTGAGGAAACAAAACAAACCAGATTGCTATAGATCCCTATGCTAGCAGAATCTCTCATAATGGTCACACACACAGAGCAGAGACAGACCCTCACCAAATACAGAATACAAAATAAAGGAGCACAAATTAGACAAAAACTGAAATGGAAACCCCAAGAAGCCAGACTCTGTGTATTAACAATGGAAAAATAGAACCACCATTCCTCATAAAACAAATAAAATCAAGAAACAAAGCATCAGTTATAATAGTAAAACCATACTAATAAAATAATATTTTAAAACTACTGATAAATAGAATTTCTATTAATTAAAATCATACATTTTTTACAATTTCCCAAACACCAATAAAATATTTCAAAACAGCACATATATCAAATAACACCCAATAATTAAAACTAATAAGGATTTTAAAAAGCCCCTGCTGTCCATACGTGGGAGCTCTTGATTTCCAGTCACCGTGATATTGTCCAGGATTAGGAGGTTATCCTCTCTCACACAGACTCACATGTCCATTCTCTCTCACACATACACTGTCACATACATACACATTCATGCTCTTATACCCACCATAACCTCTCGCTCTCACAGACACTGACACACTCTCAGGCTCTAAGACACTCTCAACCCCTCCACACACACCCCCCACACAAACTTACTCCCCTGGATTTTCTCATACACACTCTCTCTGGCTCCCTCACGTACACACAAACACACACACCCAGGCAAGCTTCCAGTCATTCTCACACACTGAAACTGACCCCCAGGCAGGCTCCCATTCATTTTCACACCACTCCCTCACCATCCCCCAGGCATGCACACATTCATTCTCACACACACAGACCCCCAGGCAGGCACCAATTCATTTTCACACACACACATATACTACACACTGGCTGGCACCTATTCTCACAAATACAAACCCCAGGAAGACACCCATACATTCTCATACACAGACACACCCTCAGGCAGGCACCCATGCATTCACACACATACACCCCTAGGCAGACTCCCATTCATACACATGCACACTAAAGGCAGACCCCCTCTCTTTCTTTTGCAAGCAACCTCAGAGCCTCTCTCATTCCTCTGCTGCCACTGTCACTGATGCCGCATGGCTATTGGGGAGGCGCTGATTGCTGCTATTGGCACTGAAGCCCATTCTGCTGCCTCCTCTGTGCAGGCCCCGTGGGATTACATGTGCCAATCAGTAAAAAGTAATTTATTTCTTTTTTTTTTACCTTTGCTGTCTGAACTTAGTTTTCTAATTGGTTGGTCACAGGCTTTTTTGTTCCACCTCCCCTTTCTTATTTTTTTGCCAATTCCTTTCATATTGTCTTTTTTTTCTATTTCTTTTCTCTCCATCTGTCTTCTTCCCTCAAACATTGTCAGGTTCTCATTCTCACATGCTTTCTCTCTCTCTCTCACTCTCACACACACACACACAGGCTCTCACATGCTCTCTCTCATACAATCATTCATACAGTCTCTCTCTTGCAAATGCTGTCTGACTCTCACACACCCAGGCTCTCTCTCACTCCCTCATGCTGTCTTGCTCAAGCACAGGCTCTCACTATCACATGCTGTCTCTCGCACACACATACAGGTTCTCACATGCTGTCTCTGCAAACATTCAGGTCCTCACTCCCACACCCAATCTCTCAACGCACCTCATACACGCAACCCAATCTCTCAACGCACCTCATACACGCAACCCAATCTCTCAACGCACCTCATACACGCAACCCAATCTCTCAACGCACCTCATGCACACACTCTTCGGGCCCTCAGCCTCTCTCTTACCTCTGGGCCTCCTCTTCACGGGTTGCTGCAGGACGGGCTCTGCAGCGGCCCTGATCTTTTCGGACCGATCCGCTGTGGGTGCCTTCTCCTCTTCTCACACGCTGTAACGACGCTGCTCCTCTTCTGCACGCGGCTGATACTCCTCCCCCTTTCTGCCCGTGCGGCTCCGGCAACATTTTCCTTCCGGGGCTGCGTCGGCAGGAAGGAGGCAGAGCATCTGCACGTTTCGACGTGACCTTGTTCTTCAGGCCGTGGTGAGGTGAGCTCCACCACGGCCATGCCGATCTTCCTGCTGTGTGTCCGCGGCACACAGCACAGCGATTCTTTACTGCTCAGCCGCCAGTGGGATGAGGTCCACCGGCGGCCGCATTGGCTCCCACTTGCCGGTGTGTCACGTGCACCGGGCTTGCGCGACACACCGGCACACCTCAGGCGACACAGTAAAGTATCTCGACACACACTTTGGAAAGCTCTGCCTTACGGTCTCAGGCTACTTCTTGGGCGGAGAGTCAATCTGTCTCTCCGCAGGAAATATGTAGGGCAGCTACTTGGAAATCCCTGCATACTTTTGCTTGTCATTACTGTCTGGATGTGCAGGCTCCAGTTTTTGGCCCCTTTCGGGCAGCAGGTTCTTTGAGTGGGACTATCTCGGTCCCACCCTTTTTAGGGAAGCTTTGGTACCTCCCACGGTCTGGACTGATCCGTGTACGTACATGGAAAGGAAAATGGGTTCTTACCTGCTAATTTTCGTTCCTGTAGTACCACAGATCAGTGCAGACACCTGCCCGTATTAGATCTGATACGTCCGCTCGAATGTTCTGTCTTTTTCTACAGGTTTGTTCAGTTATCTGATTTGTTTCAGTTATCTGATTTGTTGTCTAAAGGCACTGGAAGCATCTAACAGATGAAAATAAAATTATATGCAAGAGCGTTTTTATTCATACAGAATCCTTTAGGTTGTTCACTTGTTCAATTTGTTAGTATTTTTTCTTATTGCTTGATCTTTGGGAAGTTTATATCTGCTTTGAAAGGACTGAAGGGGGGGTAGTGTAGGGTAGGCTCTGTCCTGATATAGGATACCCCTTACAGTTGTGGTCTGGACTCCACCTGCTGACAGGAGGCTTAACTCACGGTCTGGACTGATCCGTGGTGGTACAGGAATGAAAATTAGCAGGTAAGAACCAATGTGCCTATCTCATAATGGAGTTGTAGGGGAGGGAGCGGAGTAAACATAAGCTGTGAGGACGAGGGGCTGGGGGGCTGAAGCAGAGGACATAAGCCATGAGTAGCAGAAAGTTGCTGAGAAGAGGGATACAAGGTGGGAGAGAGAACACTGCTGTGTCCAGAGGGAGTAAGTTGGGAGAGGGGAAAAAGGATAAATGGGGAGAAGAAGAAATTATAGAAAAAGTTGGTTTGAGAGAGTGATGGGGCTGGGGGGGGGGGGGGGGTTGAAACTGGTGTAGATGGACTGTGAGCAGGAAGGGGAATGAGCTACGATTTGGGGGAGAAGAATTGTCTGGCGGGAAGCTTTCTCTAGCTTTTGACATCATGATTCCTTGCTAGGTCCATATTACCTGCTGGTCAGTTGGTACTCATTACCCACTGTATTGTTTCTGCTTTTTTTTTATGGGGGAGGGAGTATATTTATTAACATTAAGCACTCCAATCATTTTTAAAAAGCGGCTTTTATACTGCCAGCAATGCCAAAGAAACATTTTAACTCGTGCCATGAGTAAGTAAATAAACAACTTTCCCCTGTATGTACACAGAATTAGTCCAGACTCCTGGGTTTTGCCTCCCCTTCAGCAGATGGAGACAGTTTTTACTGACACTCTCACTTTAAGATGAGGTACCACCTGCAAGTCCCTCCATTTTCTCGGTCTCCAGCAGATGGTGGAGGTGGCAAAGCCTGCAGTCTGACTGAAAACAAAAGAAAAAGTCCACATTTGGTCTTCAGTGCTAGCCTTTCAGAGGTTTGCTAGGTCCTGGTGGGGACCATCCCTCTGGTTACTCGAGGCAGATGAGCTCGCATCCCTTTGCTGGACAGGGCTGATACCTGGGGTCCCGGATCACTCGCCCTGAGGGACCCATGGAAGCCTGCTGCTTTTTCTTGAGGGAAGTGCCCTTTCTTATTCAATTTGCTTTGTTCCCTGTACGTACCAGGATCAGTCCAGGACACCTGGGTTGTGACTCTGCACCAGTAGATGGAGACAGAGCAAGATCTGTCGGACTCTGCCATATACGGCCATGTGCCTGCCACAGCCCCTCAGTCTTACTCTGTCTCCAGTAGATGGAGACAGAGTAAGACTGGTGTAGATGGACTGTGAGCAGGAAGGGGAATGAGCTACGAATGACCCAGGGCAGGCAGTCACAGCCCCTGCACTGCCCTGGGTACTGATAGTTAGTCAGGTTGGAGTTCTTTTTCCTGTGTTTTTAGTCAAGCGCTGGTTAGCTGTAGCTCCAGGCTTTCTTTCTTATTTTTTTCTTAATTTCTGTGAGGAAGTCCCGTCCGCCCTACCTCCCAGGGGGGTTGGGAGGTTCTGAGGGGACCACCCCCCCCTGGTAGAGGCCGCTGCCAGGGTTGAGGACCCAGCTAGTCGAGTGGCAGCGTCGGGGGTGACACCGGGGAGCCCGGTTCACTCACTCCCGCTGGAGCAGGGCCCCAGGACCGAGGACAGCGACAGGTTTGGGGGGGGGAAAAAAGTGTATTTTGCAGTTTTGCGTCCCGCCGGCTCTCCTTACTTCGTGGGTCTGTCTCGGGGTGCCTCGGGGGGAGGGGTCGCCGTTTGCCGGGGGGTACATTCGAATTTTTAATTTTCAGTTTGATGTCCTTCGCGACGTGATCGCACGAATGCGGCGGGGGTCGGGCCTGTCGGGCCTGCGGCTCGGCGCACGCGCGCCTTTCCAGGGAGGGCCTGTGCTCCTCTTGCGTCCCGGGAGGCGAGGGTCCGTCCGGGGCGCTGCAGAGCACCCGTTCTAGGCCCGTTCGTTCGCCGCCGTGTGGTAGCGCAGCGTCAGTCAGGTCTCCGGAGCTCTTCCCGCTCAGCGGTGGGAGTGGTGGGCCATTTTGGGCACAGCCTGTGAAATCGCGCGGGAGCCGCCGGCCTTCCTCCTGCGCTTTCCCCGCAGCGGGGGCCTGCGGGGGGAGATGTCCCGGGGGGAACCGGGTCCCCCGGGGTCGCCAGCGCCGACGAGAGCTCATCGGACTCCGGGGAGTTTTCAGAGGATTTTGCGCTGCTGTTGTGCAAACTCCTGCACTATAAAGGCCACAAGCGCAGTCGTGCAAAGGCGTCCAGAGGAGCTTCTCGGTCCGATCCTCCGAAGAGGAGACCCGAGGAGACCCAAGGATCCCGCGGATTTGCCCCAAGCACCACCCAGAGGGAAGCGGCCCCTCAGGGGGGTCCCGCAGGACTCTGACAGCGAATCCTTGTCAGAAGAGGATGAGAATTACCCGGAAGAGCCCCCGTCGGGGACCCAAGGGGCAACAGGGGATGATCCCACTCAGCCCACTACTGGCAAAGCAGCGCAGGCCGTGGAAGGGGACGACCCTAAGGTGGTTCGACTGTTTCGCAGAGAAGAACTGTCCCCGCTTATCCCGGCCATTCTCCAGGAGCTGGGGATAGATGCGCCGCCGGTGGTAGCCCGACAGGAAGCCAACATGGATCCAGTACTGTTGGGTCTCACGGGCCCAGCAGTGGCTTTTCCTTTTCATTTTTCATCTACGGATATCCTTTTTTGGGAATGGAGTTAGGCCTAAAGGTCAGTAAGGCCATGGATAAGCTCTATCCGCTCCCTGAGGATGCATTGGATCTCCTTAGGCTCCCGAAGGTGGATGCGGCAGTCTCTGCGGTGACGAAGGGGTCGACTATCCCGGTCACGGGGGCTACGGCCCTCTGAGTCATACAGGACAGGAAGCTGGAGGTGCAACTCAAAAAGATTTTTGAGGTCTCAGCTTTGGGGGTCCGGGCTGCCATCTGTACCAACTTCGCTATGCGGGCCAGTCTGCGCTGGGCCCAGGTCCTTCAGGCCAACGCTGATCTGTCAGCAGAGGAAGCATCACAGGCGGATCGGTTGGAGGCGGCAATCGCGTACGGGGCGGATGCTTTACACGATCTTCTTCGCACGTCAGCTCGAGCCATGGTGGCTTCCGTCTCGGCGCGCCGCCTTCTGTGGCTACGGAACTGGGCGGCGGATGGATCTTCCAAGGCTCACCTGGGAGCGCTGCCGTTTAAGGGCAAGTTGTTGTTCGGCAAGGAGTTGGATGATCTGATGCTGTCCCTTGGGGAGAACAGGGCCTTTAAGTTGCCTGAGGACAGGTCCAGAACTCTGTCCTCGTTTTCTAGTCAGTCCCGTTTTCGAGGAAACAGAAGGTCGCGTCCTCAGAGGTCTGTCGGGCCTTCCTACAAGTCAGCCTCTTCCCGCTCCTCTCAGTGGCTGCAGTCCTTTCGTGGGAAAAGGTTCGGTAGGCAAGGGGGAACCCCGTCCGGCACGGGGCCCAAGGCTTCGCAATGAGATGCGGCCGGCCCATCCCTTGCTTCGACCTCAAGCCGTTGTTCCAAATGTCGGGGCGAGGTTGACGTTGTTCTTCGGGGAATGGGCCAAGGTAACGACGGATCAGTGGGTCCTCAACATAAGACACGGCTACGCATTAGATTTTGCTCGAACCCCAGCCAACAAGTTCCTGATGTCGCCCTGCAAGTGTCCAGAGAAGAGGGCAGCGGTGCTAGGAACCCTCCGGCGCTTGGAAAGCTTGGGAGCTATTGCCCCCGTACCTCCCGGTCAGCAAGGCAAGGGCCGTTACTCCATTTACTTCATCGTTCCAAAGAAAGACGGCACGTCAAGGCCAATCTTGGACCTGAAAGGGGTAAACCGATGTCTTCGCGTTCCTCACTTCAAAATGGAGACCGTTCGGTGATTGCCTCAGTACGTCCAGGCGAGTTCCTGGCCTCTTTGGATCTTACGGAGGCGTACCTCCATGTGGGTATCCAGCAGTCGTTCCAACGGTTTCTCAGGTTCTGCATCCTGGGAAAGCATTACCAGTTCAGAGCGCTTCCGTTTGGTCTTGCAACGGCCCCTCGGACCTTCACGAAGGTGATGGTGGTGGCGGCGCAGCTCCGCCGGGAAGGCTTCCTGGTTCATCCCTATTTGGACGATTGGTTGATTCGGGCAAAGTCTGAGACTCAGTGCCGTCGGACTGTCACCAGAGTCCTTCAGCTCTTGCAGTCGCTGGGTTGTCAACTTCAGCAAGAGTCAACTGGTACCCACCCAGTCCCTGGAATACCTTAGAGCTTTATTCAACACGAAACAGGGCAAGGTGTTCCTATCCCAGGACCGGGTATGCAAGCTTCAGTCTCGTGTGAGGCAGTTATTGTCTCTTCGACTACCGCGGGTCTGCGATTACCTGATGGTTCTGCGTTCTATGGCGTCAACGCTCGCGTTGGTCCCCTGGGCTTTTGCTCATCTTTGACCCTTGCAGTCCTCGTTGCTATCCCGCTGGAAGCCGGTGTCAGAAGAGTTTCAACTGCCACTTCCACTCACGCCTCAGGCGAGGTCCAGCCTGTTCTGGTGGCTGGACTCGGATCATTTGACCTGCGGAGTGTCCCTGCTAGTTCCCAGCTGGACAGTGGTGACTACGGATGCCAGCCTCTCTGGCTGGGGAGCAGTTTGCCTCGGCAAGTCCGTACAAGGCCGGTGGTCGGTGACGCAAGCACAGTGGTCCATCAACCGGCTAGAGACCAGAGCGGCTCGCCTGGCGCTGCAGTCCTTCCTGCCGTTGATACAGGGAAAGGCGGTCCGAGTGTTGTCGGACAATGCGACCACCGTGGCCTACATCAATCGCCAAGGCGGGACAAGAAGCCCACTAGTGGCGGAGGAGGCACAGCTCCTGATGGCCTGGGCCGAGCAACATCTCAGCAGCATCGCAGCGTCTCACATCGCCGGAGTCGACAATGTCCAGGCGGATTTTCTCAGTTGTCATCACCTGGACCCCGGAGAGTGGGAGCTGGCGGACGACACCTTTCTTCTCATCTGCGAGAAGTGGGGGGTGCCCCACATGGATCTGATGGCCTCATGGCACAACGCGAAGGCTCCGCGGTTTTACAGCCGGCGTCGAGAGAGGAGCCGAGGGTGTCGATGCGTTGGTTCTTCCCTGGCCGATGGATGTGTTGCTGTATGTGTTTCCTCCGTGGCCGATGATCGGCAAGATCCTTCGGCGCATAGAGTTGCACCCGTCCAACGTGATCATGGTAGCACCGGAGTGGCCGCGGCGTCCGTGGTTCGCAGACCTCATGCAGTTGTCGGTGGAGGCCCCCCTGCGTCTCCAGGGGTTCACGGGACTCCTCCGTCAGGGCCCCGACTGTTTGGAGGATGCGGATCACTTTTGTCTCGCGGCATGGCTTTTGAGAGGAATCGGTTGAAGAGCAAAGGTTACTCAGATGCGGTGGTAGCCACGCTGTTGAGGTCCAGGAAACATTCCACGTCATTGGCCTATGTCCGAGTCTGGGTGGTTTTTGAGGAATGGAGCGTGGGGTGGATCCTACCTCCGCCTCAGTTTCTGATATCCTAGCGTTTCTCCAGGCTGGTCTTGCCAAAGGACTAGCGTGCAGTTCCCTGCGAGTCCAGGTTGCGGCGCTTGGTTGTTTGCGGGGAAAGGTTCGCGGAGCCTCCCTGGCCCTGCACCCAGATATCTCGCGTTTTCTTCGGGGGACTAAGCATCTCCGTCCTCCCTTACGTCCTCCTTGTCCGTCCTGGAACCTCAATTGGGTCCTCTCCACACTATGCTTGGCGCCGTTCGAGCCCTTGAAGCGATCGACCGTTGAAGACTGTGTTCCTTGTCGCGATCACGTCGGCTCGGCGAGTTTCGGAGTTGCAGGCGCTGTCTTGTCGGGAGCCGTTCTTGCGCATTTCCGAATCCGGAGTCTCCTTGCGGACAGTCCCTTCCTTTTTGCCAAAAGTCGTGTCGTCGTTTCATCTGAATCAATCTATTGAGCTTCCCGCTTTCACGGTAGGAGAGTCTTCCGACCCGAAACGTAAAAATTTACGGAAGCTGGATGTGCGGAAGGTCTCTCCTGCGCTATCTTGAGGTCACCAATCCTTTCCGGGTGACGGATCACCATTTTTGTTCTATTCTCCGGTCCGAAGAGAGGTGCCGCAGCTTCCCGGACGACGATCGCCCGTTGGCTCAAGGAGGCCATTGGCTCAGCGTATCTAGTGCGGGGAAAACCGGTTCCCGTGGGTCTCAGGGCTCACTCGACCCGATCCCACGCTGCGTCTTGGGCGGAATCTTCTCAGGTGTCACCTCAAGAGATTTGAAGGGCGGCTACCTGGAAGTCGTTACACACCTTCATTAGACAATACCGGTTGGATGTTCAGGCTACTGATTCCGGGGGGTTTGGAGAGAGGGTACTCCGAGCGGGACTCTCTGCTTCCCACCCTCGGTAAGTTGGCTCTGGTACATCCCAGGTGTCCTGGACTGATCCTGGTATGTACAGGGAAAGGAAAATTAGTTTCTTACCTCATAATTTTCGTTCCTGTAGTACCAAGGATCAGTCCAGGATCCCGCCCGAGTTGTTGCTCTGAAGTAACGGAGAGTCCGCTCGTTCTTTTGATTACCTGATCTGTTTGCTTGTTTCGCTCCCTTGGTTGGGGGAGTTCTGTTCCAGTTGGGGTCCTTGAATTGCTCCCCGTTAAAATTAGGTTGTCTAGCTAGTTTCTTTGTTGGGTATGCTACTTTGACATTACGTAAGACTGAGGGGCTGTGGCAGGCACGTAGCCATATATGGCCGAGTCCGACAGATCTTGCTCTGTCTCCATCTACTGGTGCGGAGTCACAACCCAGGTGTCCTGGACTGATCCTTGGTACTACAGGAACGAAAATTATCAGGTAAGAAACTAATTTTCCTTTAAAAGTTAAAAAATATAAAATAATAAAAATAAATAGGGAGGAGGAATAGCCTAGTGGTTAGAGCACTGGACTGTGGACCAGGGAGACCAAGGTTCAAGTCCCGCTATCACTCCTTGTGACCTTGGGCAAGTCACTTTACCCTACATTGCCTCAGGTACAAAAAAACTTAGATTGTAAGCCCTCTGGGGATAGAGAAATACCTACAGTACCTGAATGTAAACCGGTGTGATATCTCAATTGAGATGAATGTCGGTATATAAAATAAATAAATAAATAAATAAAATAGTCGGGTCTTTCGATGCATGGAGTGGGCAGTTGGGGGACTGCTCAGAGGCAGCGAGAGTCCAGCCCTGTGCTGCTCTCTTCTTAAGCAAGTGGCTCCTGAGGGCTTTTTCTCTCCGGCTTTCCTTGCTTCTTCCCCAATGCACCGTGGTTGGCCCTGTTTTGATCTTCATGCCGCGAGGCGCATCTTGTTCAGCCTGCAGAGACTGTGCTGGTCTCTGCTCCTGATGCCTCCCTGGTGGGGAGGGACCATCGGGAAGCAAGGTGGAAAGCAAGATTGTTCACCACGAACCAGAAAAGCTCCTGCCGGCGTGACCAGACTCCAATGATCCGTTCCCGCTGAGTACGGGAACGGTGGCCATTTTGGCTCAGTTAACTCTGCTGCGCAGGCCACGGAGGAAGGCAGGACCTCCTTCCTCCATTGCCTCCGGAGGTCTACAGGACATTGGCCCTTTAGGGAGTGAGGAGGACCCTGGAGGTCTCTCAAATATTACTTCCTCTTTTTCTTCAGACTTTGTACTGTTGCTGCACAAAGCCAGGAAGGCTGCGCGCCAAAGTTCTGGCAAAGAAGCCCCAGGGAGGCCTGCTAAGAAGTCGAAGTCCTCCGCGGACCCTAGGGTCAGACTAATCCTAAGGGCCTCTGCACATCTGGCTGCAACGGATAGTTCTTCGGTCGATTCGGATAAGGAAGTGGCCTGTGAGTTGGATTATCAGGATTCATTGCCGGGGAGCTGGATCCGAAGCAGACCCTATTGCAAGGTACAGCTGTTGAGAGAGATGACCCTAAGGTGGTGCGTTTTTTTTTCCCACAAGGAAGAGCTGGGCCTGCTTATCCCTGTGGTGTTGGAGGAGCTGGGCATAGAGGTTCCTCAGCAGGTTTCAGAGTTGGGAGCAGTGGACCCAGTCATGGTTGGCCTCAGAGGTGCAGCAAAATCCTTCCCTTTCCATAGTTCAGTCAGTGCTCGCCTGTTCAGGGAATGGGATACTCCGGATACCGGGTCAAAGGTCAGTAGGGCATTGGATAGATTGTATCCGTTGCCCAATGAGAGTCTCGGACCTTTTCAGGGTTCTGAAAGTGGACGCTGCAGTCTCCGTGGTCACCCAGAAAACGACCATTCCGATCGCTGGAGCGGTGGCTCTGAAGGATCTTCAAGACGGGAAGCTTGAACACCTAGATTTTTTAGGTTTCTGCCCTTAGCGTGTGGGATTCTATGTGTAGCAGTTTCATGTTGCTAGTGGGTCTTCGCTGGGTGCAACAGCTGCAATGCGAAAAGGCTTTGTTGGAGTCTGAGTCACTACAGGCGGAATGGCTGGAAGCCCAACGGCTTCCAGCCATTCTGTCAAAGTGCAGATGCCTTGTATGACCTTCTCTGAACCTCTTCCAGGACTATGATGTCTGTGGTCTCGGCCAGGCCCCTCCTCTGAGGAATTGGTCAGCTGATGTTTCCTTCAAAACACAGTTGGGCATTTGTCTTTGGTAAAGACCTTGAGGAGATGATAGTCTTTTGGAGAATAAAGTCCATAAGTTACCTGAAGACAGACCAAAAGGGAAGAGCTTCCCCCCTTCTCAACCCTGCTTCAAAGGAAATCGAAGATTCCAGGCCACCAGGCCCTCTGGAACAGCGGTCACCAACAGACCTGGACCCAGTCCTTTCGAGGTTGTTGGCCCCGCAGAGATGGCCCCTCCCAGGGAGGAAGTGGGGCCAAATGTTCCCAATGAGGTGAGTCTGGTCCACTTTTCGGTCCCAGAGATTGGAGGCTGCCTAATTCTATTTTATGAGGAGTGGACCAAGATCACGTCGGACCAGTGGATCCTAAAGTGTGATAAAACACTTAGCTCGGCTGCTAAGAGATCGGTTTTTGGTATCCCCATGTTCGGCTGCTAAGAGATCGGTTTTTGGTATCCCCATGTTCGTGCCAGGGAAAGGAACTAGCGGTAAGAGCCACCGTGCGACAGCTGCGACATTTGGGAGCCATTGTCCCCATCCCCCCCAGGTCAGGTCACTGTTTCATCGTTCCCAAGAAGGGAGGGCACGTTCCATCCGATCCTGGATTTAAAGAGGGTGAACGTGTCTCTCAAGGTTCCTTAGTTTCGAATGGAGACCCTATGTTCCATGATTGCAGCGCAACCCAAAAAGGTAGTATCTGGCCTCTCTGGATTTGACTGAAACGTACCTGCACATCTGAATCAGATCGCCAGAGATATGAGATTCATGATTCTGGGGGAATGCTTTCAGTTTTGCGCTGCTCTCTTCGGTCTAGCTACAGCACCCAGGACTTTCACCAAGGTAATGGTCATGGTCACTGCGGCTCTCTGAAAAGGAGGGAGCTCTGGTTCATCCCTATCTGGACGATTGTTGCTACGGGCATAAGTCAGAATCCCTTTGCCCAGAGGGCAGTGGATTTGGTTCTCTGGGGTTCTCCGATCACTTGGGTGGATAGTCAGTCTGGCCAAGAGTCATTTGGTTCCTTCTCAGAGTTTGGAATTCCTGGGGCAACATTTTGACGCGAAGGCGGGAAAAGTGTTCCTTACCTAGGAGCGTATTTCCAAGCTACGGACTCTAGTTCGAGGAATGTTGGACAAGCAAGTTCCCAAGGTCGGGGATTACTTACACGTGCTTGGGTCTCTGGCTTCTACCTTGAATTTGTTCCTTGGGTCTTTGCTCACATGAGGCCCCTACAGTCGGCCTTACTGTCTCTTGTTGGGACCCGTTGTCTGTTATCGGCTAGCTCTCCCTCTCCCAGAGTCTGTAAGTTCGAGTCTTTCATGGTGGCTCCGCCAGGACAAGTTGAGCCGGTCATGGGTTTCTATCCCAATCTGGACTGTCATTACCACCAATGCCAGTCTCTTTGGCTGGGATGCAGTATACCAGTGTCAGGCGATGCAAGGCTGCTGAACTCTGAAGGAAGCATCCTGGTCCATCATTCGTCTAGAGACCAGGGTGGTGCTTTTGGCCTTGCTGACGTTTATCCCCTTGTGAGGGGTCTACCGATGAGTATCTTGTCGGACAATGCGACAACTGGCTTATATCAATCGACGGGGATACCAAGAGCCGTTCAGTGGCTCAGGAGGCCCAGCTTTTGGTCGATTGGGCAGAACAGCATCTGGAGTTCTTGGCAGCCTCGCACATATGGGCTCGGACAACGTGCAAGTGGATTTTCTAAGTCGCCAACAGCTGGACTCTGAGGAATGGGAGCTGTCTGAGTCAATATCTCTCATCCTTCGGTGGGGTACACCGTGTGTAGACTTGATGGCGACCTTCTGAAATACCAAGGCACCGTTTTTCTTTAGTTAACAACGAGAAAGAGGAGCAGAGGGGTAGATGCCTTAGTCCTTCCTTGGCTGACAGATGTCCTGCTGTATGTTTCCACTCCTTGGCCTTTGGTGGACAAGATCCTACGGAGAATAGCGATTCATCTGGGCAGAGTAATTCTTGTGGTGCCAGAGTGGCCGAGACATCTGTGGTTCGCAGACTTAGTCAACCTAACAGTGGACAGTCCCTTAAGGCTCGCCCACCTACCGAATCTGCTACATCAAGGACACGTTTGTTTAGATCAGGCAGATCGATTCTGTCTAGCGGCTTGGCTTTTGAAAGGCAGCATTTGAAAGACACAAGTTATTCAGAAGCGGTTATTGCTACCCTCTTACAGTCGAAGACCTCCACTTCTCTTGCCTATGTGAGGGTATGGAGAGTTTGAGTTCCCTTGTTCCGGTCAGTGGGTGGACCCTAAGTGAGCTTCCGTGAGGCATGTTTTTTTTAGTCTTTCTTCAGGACAGTCTGGTCAAAGGGTTGTCCTTTAATTCCCTTAGGGTTCAGGTGGCGGTGTTAGGGTGTCTTTGAGATAAGGTTTGTTTTCTTAGGGGTGTAAAACATTTGCGCCCTCCTGTCCAG
Organism: Rhinatrema bivittatum; assembly: GCF_901001135.1. NCBI lineage: Eukaryota > Metazoa > Chordata > Amphibia > Gymnophiona > Rhinatrematidae > Rhinatrema > Rhinatrema bivittatum. Next base: position 63,053,183 of record NC_042628.1, on the reverse strand, counting down.
CAGCCGTGTCCGTCCTGGAACCTTAATGTGGTCATATGGAGCCTGTGTACGCTCCCCCTTCGAATCTCTGCGATGTCAGACTATGAAGGATCTTACTTTGAAAGTGGTGGCCTTGGTGACTATCTGTTTGGCACGTAGAATTTCTGAGCTCCAAACATTATCCTGTAGGGATAATGTTTGGGTGAATCTCGGACGAGGGAGTTTCCTTGAGGACTGTACCTTCCTTTTTACCCAAGGTGGTGTCCTCCTTCCACTTAAATCAGTCCGTGGAACTCTCATCCTTCTCAAACTTAGATCCTGGGGCGGTGCACACTAGAGATTTACGACAGACGTAAAGCGAGCTTTGATGAGATATCTGGAGGTCACTAATAGTTTCCACGTATCAGACCACTTTTTTGTGTTGAGCGATGCCAAAAAGGGGCATACGGCGTCAAAAGCTACTATTGCGAGGTGGTTAAAAGAGGCTATTTGGTGTACATTTGTCAGGGTCGCCTGGTTCCGGAGGGACCATGGGCGCATTCTACTCGTTCTCAGGCGGCCTCTTGGGCCGATTGTCAGTCTCTCTTCAGGAGATCTGTAGAGCGGCTACTTGGAAGTCGTTGCACTCTTTTGCCAGGCATTATCGCTTGGATGTTCAGGCCCCAAGGGCCAGGATTTTTGGTGAGAATGTGTTGAGCGGGACTATGTCCCACCCTATTTAGGGAAGCTTTGGTTCATCCCAGGAGTCTGGACTGATCTGGGCACATACAGGGAAAAGAAAATTTGGTTCTTACCTGCTAATTTTCGTTGCTGTATTACCACAAATCAGTCCAGAGTCCCGCCCTCTGTTGACAATGGTTAGTTGGAGAGTGTGGGGGTGTTTTGTTACTGAATGTTCTTAAGGTTCCTGCTCGTTTGGGGGGAAGTATAGTTTGTTTTTTTCTGGCTTGGGTACAGATTAATACTGAGAGACTGTAGATGGCACCTCGTGTTAAGTGTCAGTAAAATTTTCTCTGTCTCAGTCTGCTGGAGGGGAGGCAAAACCCAGGAGATCTGTGGTACTATATGAACAAAAATCAGCAGGTAAGAACCAATTTTTCTTTCCATCTCGTCCTGCCACACCAGTCCAGCCATGACAAGTGGTTATTTCCCCCTACCAGCAGACGGATACAGCCTACCAGCAGACAGATGCAGACAACACCTATTTCTCCTTAGATGGTGGTGCTAGCAGCGAGATTCCACTATTTTCTGCCTCCAGCCGATGGTAGGACTGGGTTGGTGCAGCAGTTCAGTAGTGAATCCCTGATTAGACCTGGGGACCAAGCCACTGGATTAGGCCACATGTGAGCTGCCTGTTCAGCTTCCTGCCCCCGAGGGGGCCTTTGGCTGAGCCTGATCAAAGAGCACAAAAAAAGATAAAGAGGATGAGATTGGCAGCAAAGTCAGATAAGTGATTTGTTTTGTCTGAGAGGAGGTTTAACCTGCGTTCCTCCTTACCCTGCTCTGATCTGTAGTCTCTCTCTCTTGCTCTCTCTGTCTCTCTTGCTCTCTCGCCTCACTCTTTACCCTTCCTTTTTCACTACCTCATCTGATCCCTTGTAAGTAAAAACAAAAGAAAAACATAACCTCCTGGGCAGAGGTGTATGTGCTGACATTTGTAGGGTGGCCACTTGGTCTTTCTTGCATACCTTTTGTGAAGCATTATTGGCTGGACATGCTGGCATGGGAGAAGACAGCTTACAGAGTAGGTATCCTTCAGGCGGCTTTCACTTCTGCCCTGGTAGACTTGTTACACTAGTCCAGCCACTTGTAATGGCTGGACTAGTGTAACAGGAGCCCCCCTACACCAATTCAGGATCCTCCTGGGAAGTGAGACACTGTGTTCAGGCTGCTGTAGTTGGTTAAGGAGCATGGATTTGCTGCTTCCTTTCTTTCTGGTAGGTGGCAGGGAAACAACTTCTCAGTGTTCTATTTGAAGTTATTGATTTCACGAGGGACAGGGTCTGATCCGAAGCTTTGTCAGAAGTATATTGTAATCTCTCTTCTAGCACCACCCTCAAAGTAGTGGCTGTGATGTCGCAGGAGAAATCGGTGTTGTCTGCCTCCATCTGCTGATAGGGGGGAAATGATAATTTGTCAAGGCTGGACTGGTGTAGCAAGACTATTGGAAAGGAAATTAACAGGTAAGGAGATTTTCTGGGAGGTGGCAACCCTGTCTGTGCACCCACTTCCAATGTTTTTCTTCAGTGGCCTGTAGCAGAAATGGACATGGTACATGTCCATGGGCTATGGCTTGTTAATTATTACTGAACAAAGAGATCTCTGTCCTGCACAGTTAGACTTGCTTCCCATGCTGTGACCACAGTACATGAGTTACTCTATAACTGTAGATGTACCTTTTTTTTTTCTCACCCCCATTCACAGTACTCTACAGAACGAGATTAAGCCTGTGTTAGAGAAGCTGGCCCAGGACCAGGATGTGGATGTGAAATACTTTGCGCAAGAAGCACTCAATGGTATGTGAGCTTATCCCATTGTCATGCATTGCCTGGCTGTGTATCTGCCATGTGCCTGGGGGTGTCTCCATTCAGCCCTGAATTCCCCTAGACTCGAGGGAATTCTTTAGCCAGATCGTTGCCTGGTATGTGGGAGCTTGTTAAAAATAGTAACCTGTGGCATTTCCTGGCTAATTCCAAACTCAATAAGAGGTAATGAAGTCAAGTGTTAACCACAAAATGGAATCCAACTCTCCCAAGTAGATTGTTCTACAGACAATCTTATTTTTACAAAATCTTTCATAAATGTTAGGAAGAAAAGACTTCAAAACCTAAACAGTGCTGATTATGCACATAGGCTCAGTTCCCATCAGTCTGGGTTTACCTCATCCAGAAGGCTGCTGGATTTGATAAGCGTCAGCTGCCCTGCCAGTCGGTGGTGGTTGAATTCGCCCTTAAGGACCAAGTGCTCTCGGACATGTTCCTCAGCGCCCGCATGGAAGGATCATAGTGATGGACATTCTTGGGAGGAAATATTTCAAGGCTCCATGCTTATTGCCCACATTGCTGTCTACCAGCTCTACATAGGCCAGTACTCTGACATCTGGAAACAGGTGCAGGATGTGGCTGAGCAGCTGCCTCAACAGTAGCAGGACACCCTCGTGTCGCTGGTGCATGAGGGCCTGAAGTGCAGAAAACATGAGGTCCATGTGATGTACAGTATTTGAGATGGTATCAAGTGTCTCTGCAGCAGGCCTCAAATCTCCGACCAGATGTACAGGAATAACTCACTGACATGCTATGTATCGGAGTTAAGGTGAGGGATGCTGTGGCCCAACTTCAGGATCACTGAAACCCTCCAACAGCTCTCCACTAGTACTCTGGATCCATCCTCATCCAGGAAGCTGGCAAGACATCGGCAAAGGAAGTACTAGCCACCGCCTCCTCGCTCCCGTCAACACCATCAGGGCCCTTGCTGCTGTCCCAGGCAGTGGAGAGTCTCCAGGCTCCAGCCAACTCCTCAGTCAGCTCCGGAGACAGGGTTTTGACTAGGTCCCAGAGAGCATAAAGCCAGTTGCCCATACCTGGGATGTGGACCCTTCAGGGGCAGGCTGTGGTTCTTTGCAAATAGTGGCCCAGTGTAACCCTCAGACCAGTGCGTTCTGGTCCATCGTATGCCAAAGATACCAATTGAATCTATTGGGTGTACTGCCAAATTGCCCTCTGTGCCCATAATGGGGACTGGTAGCACATTGGGAGCTCTCCTCTCTCTTAATGGCCAGAGTAGTCTAGCTGTACCATCAGGGCAAAGAGGGCGGGGATTCTATTCCAGGTACTTCCTGATTCTAAAGAGAAAAGAACTCCATCCCACCCTTGACCTAAGGGCCTTGAACAAGTTTCTAAGAAACTGGAGTGGTTTACAGACCTCCCAATCAGAGAACTAGACAGAGATCTTGTTAAAGACATTAAGCTAAGAAAGAAGGAACGGTGCTGATTGTTGGTGATTTTAACATGCCAGATGTAGATTGGGAAATCCAACAGAAGTAAGGAGTAGTGGATGCCCTGAAGGGAGCTCATCTCAAACAAATGGTAAGAGAACCCACTAGAGAGGGAATCATACTTGACTTGGTGCTCACTAACAAAGTAAATGTATCAAATGTCAACAGTGGGGGGCACATCTCAGCACCAGTGATCATAGATCATTTGGTGATCTTATGATCACAAATGATCTTATGGTTCGAGATCGCTAACATGTAGTACCAGTCCACACAAAGACCAGAGTGTTGAATTTAAAAATACAAACTTTTGTTGAAATGGGAAAGTACCTAGAATCTGAGCTAAAAGATTGGGAGGAAGTGGATGAGGTAGAACTACAATGGAATCAGGTACAACAAAGGAAGTGGCTGATAATATAAAAACAAAAAAAATGGCATTTGTGGAATACAAGAGACCCTAAATTGAAGAACACAGGGTAGAATATCTGAAGACACTAAAACAAAAAAAAAGAAATTAGGCAAAAAGGAAAAGATTGCCAAAGAGATTAAACAAGGAACAGAGCATTTTCAGATGTTACTGAAAAGAGAAGTCCAAAGAAGCATTCTGAGATTAAGCGACGAAAAGGAAATAGTATGTGGAGAAGGACATTGAAATGGCACATATTAAACATTTCAGTTTAGTGTTCACCCCTGAAAATCCAGAATAGACCATTGTTGCTTAACAGGACAGTAGATGATAGTGCACTAGACGTCAAGTTTGTTTACTGAAGGATGATGTATAGGAGGTGCTAGGAAAAATAAGTGGATAAAGCCATGGGGCCATACGAAATCCACCCCAGGATGCTAAAAGAACTCAGATTTGCTGGCGATACCACTAAGCATACTGTTTAATAGATCGCTAGATTCTGGCATGGTGCCAAAAGATTGGAGAAGGGCGGTGGTGGTACTGCTACACGAGTGGTATCAGCGAGATGGCTGGAAACTACGGGCTGGTTAGACTCACCTCTGTGGTAGGTACATTGATGGAGAAACTATTGAAAGAAAGCATAGTAAATTATCTGGAATCCAAAGGATTGCTCGATCCAAGACAACCTGGATTCACTGGGGGGGGGGGGGGGGGGTCTTGTCTGACAAATTTTATTTCTTAGACTGACTAGGGAACTGAACCATGGAAGAGTGCTGGACGTAATCTATTTGGACTTTAGCAAAGCCTTTGATGCTGTCCCGCACAAGACTTGAAAACAAAATAAGTTTGGGGCTGAATGACAAAAAGGTGTCATGAATTGCAAACTGGCTGACAGTGTGATGGTGAATGGAACCTACTCTAAGGAGAGGAATGTGTTAAGTGGTGTACTGTAGGGTTCGGTATTGGGACTGGTACTGTTTAATATTGTTGAGTGACATAACTGAAGGAATTGAAGATAGTCTGTCTAATCAAGAATGATACTAAAATCTGCAACAGGGTAGACACACCAGAAGGGGTGGAGAGAATGAGAAGTGATCTAACAGAGCTAGAAGTGGTCTGAAACATGGCAGCTGAGCTTCAGTGTAAAGAAGTGCAGAGTCATGTGTCTGGGGAGCAGCAACCCAAAGGAAATGTATGTATTGGGGGGGGTGAGGCGCTTGGGGGTCATAGTGTCTAGTGATCTGAAAATGGCAAAGCAGAATGACATGGCAAATTGCTAAAGCCATATGAAATGTTGAGCTGCATAGAAAGAGGAATATCTAGTGTAAAAAAAAAAAAAGTGGTTTCCTTGTACAGATCCCTGGTGAAGCTCAAAACCTTGAGTACTGTGTTCAGTTCTGGAGTCCGTATCTCAAGGGGGACAGAGAGTGGAGGCAGTTAAGAGAGAAGTGACCAAAATGGTGGGAGGACTCCCATCATATGACCTATGAGGAAAAGGTTGAAGGTCCTAAATATGTACACCCTGGAAAAAGAGGAGGTGCAGAGGGGACACGATATTTTTTATTTTTATTATCTATTTGTATATACCGACATTCCACCCAAGGGTATCACATCGTTTACATAATATCTAGTGAGATAGTGTGATCACAAGTCATGCTATCTTTACATTGAGACATTGTAAAATTACAGTGAAGTTAGGTTTTGTAACGTATAAAACTATAACAGTGTAAAATTAAGAGCGATTTGTTATCTAATATAACAGCTAACGTTTATTTGACTATTGAGGGTTCTCATTGTGGGTTATGTGCGGGGTTAAAGTTCTGTTTGGTATGGTTGTTGAGGTTAACTGTTAGCTGGGTAGGCTTTTTGGAATAACCATGATTTTAGTGATTTCTTGAAGTTCTGTGATGAGGGTTCCGTTCTGAGATTTGCTGGTAGTTTGTTCCATAGTGCGGGGCCTGCTATTGAAATTGCTCGTTCTCACCTTGAGGCAGGGTGGGCCAGTTGTTGGATGGGATGGAGGGTAGTCAAGTGTTATTGGATCGTAGGTTTCATTGGGAGGTGTATGGATGAAGGGTGTCCCTTAGCCAGTCTGTCTTTCGTTGTTAAGGGACTTGTGCATTAGGGTAAGGGCTTTATATTGAATTCTGTGTGTTATGGGGAGCCAGTGGAGTTCTTTTAGTACGGGGGTGATGAGTGTGGAGCGTTTGCTGTTTGTAAGTGATCTGGCTGCCGCATTTTGGAGTAGTTGGAGGGGCTTGAGGGTGGAGGTTGGGAGTCCAAGGAGGATGGAGTTACAATAGTCTAGTTTGGAGAATATGAGGGCTTGGAGTACTGATCGATAATCTTGAATGTGTAGTAGTGGTTTGATTTATTTGAGGACTTGTAGTTTGAAGTAGCCTTCTTTTATTATGGTGTAGATATAGGTTTTCAGGTTGAGCTGGGAGTCTAAGGTGACGCCTAGGTTTCTTGCGGTTGTAACGAGATGGCTCGTGCTTTGTGTGGAAGGTCCGTCTTGAATATTCCATGCTGCGGGTTTGTTAGAGATGTGTAAGATTTCTGTTTTTGCGTGGTTAAGGGTGAGTGCTAATTGGGGTAAGAGTTTTTGTATTTGGGTAAGGATGGAGCTCCATTGTAGAAGGGTGTTATGTATGTTATCTTTCGTAGGGATGAGGATCTGGCATCAGCATAGACAAAGTATTGGAGGCCCAGGTCAGTGAGGAGTTTGCATAGTGGGAGCATGTAGATTTTGGAAAGGGTGGAGGAGAGTGTGATGATCCTTGAGGGATGCAGTGTGAAAGGGGGAATTGTTTTGATTCCTTGTTGTTGAGGATTACTTTGTAGGTTCTGTTCGATAGGTATGAGCTGAACCTTTTGATTGTGGTGCCGTCTAGTCCAATTTCGCTTAGTCTGGTTAGGAGGGTGTTGAGGTTGACTGTGTCGAAAGCGGTGGTTATGTCAAGTAGTATAAGAAAGTAGGATTGGCCGATGTCAAGACCTCTGAGTCGGTAAGGGTAGGTAGGAGTTTTTCGGTGCTGAGTGTTTTTCTAAATCCATGTTGGGATGGATATAGTATTTTTTGGGTTTCCAGGTGTTCAGAATTGATGGTTTACCGTTTGGTTTTTTTTTCAAGGATTTTTTAGATAAGAGATTCGATATGGGTCTGAAGTTGGTGGGGTCAGCGGTGTCAAGTTGTGATTTTTTGAGTATAGGTTTGATGATGGCGTTGACTATGTCAGCTATAGGTTTGGCTATGATATCTGGGATTAGTTTCAAGGTTTTGATTGGTATAGGGTCAAGGGGGTGGGTGGCTGGGTTTGTTTTTTGTATGATGGTTTTTATCTCTGAGGAGGCTGTGGGTTCAAAGGTGGTCCAAGTGGGGACAATGGTGGGCTGGTGGATCAGTGTTTCCTGGTTGCTTGAGGGTTGGAAGTTATTAGTTTTGGTTTTGACCAGAAAGAACTGTGCTAGCTTGTCACATGTTATTGAGTTGTTCTCATTGGAGGGTGGGGTTGGGATGGGTTGAGTCAGCTTGGTGACTAAGTTGAAGAGGGCTCTTGGGTTGTATTGGTGTTTGTGGATTTTCTTTGCGTAATATTCGTGTTTGGCCTTGTCTATGTCAGATTTGTAGATGTGGAATATTCTGTATTTGTCCGGGTGGGGTAGGATCTTTTCTCCATTTTTTTTCGGCTTGATGGAGTACTCGCTTATATTTTTTAGTTGGTGGTTTGTACCATGGCAATTTATGGATGGTTTCCAAATATGATTTTTTTGGTGGTGATAGGACATTTTGATTTTGCGATTTCAGCGTTGTTGAGCCATGAGTTTGTGGCTGTGTTGAGGTTAAGATCTTTTAAAGGCGGTGGGGAGGGCTTCTGCGATGACTTCACTGGGGTATGGTTTAGGGAATGAGATGGTTTTTTTTTTTGTTGTTTTCTGTGTGTTTGATTTTGAGTTGTAGTGTGGTTTGGATGAGTTTGTGGTCGGGACCATGGGATGTTGGTGCGTGCTATTTGTTGTTGTTAAATATGAGGTCAAGGGTGTGTGACCAGATTTCTGAGTTGGTGTGTTTACTATTTGTTTGAAAACCAATGGCTGACTTGGTGTCAAGTGTATGTGGGGAGATTAGGGGTTGGAATCTATATGGGAGGTTGAAGTCTCCTAGGATGATTGTTGGTGTGTCCATGTTAATGTGTGATGGGATGATTTCAATGAGTGAAGATAGGTGGAGGTTCCAAGGATTATACCAGCATGATTTGAAGGTCTTTTGTTTGAAGAGGCCTATCTCCAGGGGTGGTGGTTTGATTAATGCAGTGTTGTATGAATCTGAATTTCTTAAGGCTAGGAAGAGTAGTCCCACATCCTTTTCTTTTAGGTCTTTGGATACATAAACGATTCACAACTAAAAAAAAATATGAAACTTCAAGGAAGTAACTCAAACTGAATGTCAGGAAATGGTTCTTCCCGGAGAGGGTGGTAAATGCTTGAAATGCCCTGCCGGAGGAGATGGTGAGGAAGAAGATTGTAAAGGGACATTAAAAAGTCATGGGATATGTAGTTCCTTAAGGAATATAGGTGATGAGCAGAAACAAAAGGGCAAAGTAAAGAAGAAAATGTGAAGAAAATAGGACAGGTCACCAATAAGGAATGAGTTAGACTATGTGGACACCCTAAAGAGCTATAGCAAAGGGGCATATAGGGTTAATCAGTTTCAATTAAACCCTAGTGACAATGAAAGAACCCAGACTAAAGATCTTTGATTCAAATTCAAAACAAGATTGCAGGGCAGACTCTATGGACCACCTAGTCTTTTTCTGCCATCTATTTCTATGTATTTGTATGAAAAGTTCAAGATTGCTTCCCTGGGTTCCTTGATTCACCTTTTTTGCAAAAAAGGTGACTGGCTTTGCTTCCTCAACACCCATATAGAGATCTTCTCCAGTCACAGAAGTATCTTTGATTCATGGTGGGAAAATGGCACTTCCAATACCGGGTGTTGCCATTCGGGCTCGCATCTGCCCCATGGGTCTTCACAAAATGCTTGGCCATGATGGTGGCGCATCTCCGCAGACTGGGAGTGCTTATCTTCTCATATCTGGACGATTGGCTGGTCAAGAGCATGACTCAGGCATGGGCCATAAGTCCATGTGCTTGACCCATGCAGGTGTTGGAGTCACTAGGGTTCATTCTCACCTACCCCAAAGTCCCATCTCAGCCGGAGGCCTACTTACACATCCCGATTCGCTGCGATCATCAGCGGTATCTCCAGTTCGAGATCCTGGGGCCAACATTTCAGTTTCGAAAATGTTGAATACTGTGTACAATTCTGGTTGGCCGCATCTCAAAAAAGATATAATTGCAATGGAGAAGGTAACAGAGAAGGGCTACCAAAATGATAAGGGGGATGGAACAACTTCCCTACTAGGAAAGACTAAAGAGGTTAGGACTTTTCAGCTTGGAGAAGAGACGACTGAGGGGGGATATGATAGAGGTGTTTAAAATCATGAGAGGTCTAGAACGGGTAGATGTGAATCGGTTATTTACTCTTTCGGATAGTAGAAAGACTAGGGGGCACTCCATGAAGTTAGCTTGGGGCACATTTAAAACTAATCGGAGAAAGTTATTTTTTACTCAACGCACAATTAAACTCTGGAATTTGTTGCCAGAGGATGTGGTTAGTGCAGTTAGTATAGCTGTGTTAAAAAAGGATTGGATAAGTTCTTGGAGGAGAAGTCCATTACCTGCTATTAAGTTCACTTAGAGAATAGCCACTGCCATTAGCAATGGTAACATGGAATAGACTTAGTTTTTGGGCACTTGCCAGGTTCTTATGGCCTGGATTGGCCACTGTTGGAAACAGGATGCTGGGCTTGATGGATCCTTGGTCTGACCCAGTATGGCATTTTCTTATGTTGTTATGCTTCCTTCAGTCTCAACACGGCACCGCACGCATTCACCAAGGTAGTGGTGGCTTCTCTGCATCGAGACGGAGTGCTAGTCCACACTTTTCTGATTGGCTCATTCGCGCCAAATCAGAGTCTCTCTGCAAGCTGGCGGTCAGCAAGGGTCCTGTCTTGTCTGATCTCTCTGGGGTGGGTCATCAACTTTTCCAAGAGCAAATCGTCAACCATCCCAGAAATTAGAATTTCTGGGGGTGTGCTTCGACACTCGAGTCAGCAAGGTGTTTCTTCCAGAGGTGCGATCGCTCAAACTCAGAGACCAAGTGTGCAACTTTCTCTCCCTTGCTCTGCCATGGCCTGGGACTATCTTCAGGTTCTGGGTTCCATGGCTTCCACTATCGATCTGGTTCCTTGGGCGTTTGCGCATATGCATCCATACAGAAAGCCTTGCTATCCTGTTGGAAGCCGCTATCGGAATCGTTTCGGACGCCCCTACCGCTCTCAGAGTCTACCGTCGTCGAACTGCAGCGGTGGCTCTCACCTGCCCATCTTCTGAAGGGTGTGTCCCTTCAGACGCCGCAGTGGATTGTTGTAACAATGGACGCCAGCCACTCCGGCTGGGGTGCGATGTGCTAGACCCAGTCTACTCAGGGATATTGGTCCCTGGTCCAATCTCGCTGGCACACCAATCGATTGGAAGCTCGAGCGGTACACCTGGCCCTCAAGGCCTTCCTTCACTTACTCCTTCACAAGGCGGTGTGGGTCCTATCAGACAACTCCACCACGGTAGCCTACATCAATTGACAGGCACCAGGAATCGTCTGGTGGCTTTGGAAGCCAGCAAGCTCTTCGCCTGGTCAGAGCGTTGCCTAGAGCGATTAGCTGCATCCTATATTGCGGGAAAGGAAACATTCAGGCAGATTTCCTCAGATGCCAGCGGTTAGAACCCCAGCGAGTGGGAGTTGTCAGAAACAGCGATGAATCTGATCGTCCGCAGGTGGGGTCCCTCACACTTGGATTTGATGGCCACCATGAGCAATGCAAAAGCTCCCCGGTTCTTCAGCCACAGATGGGAACACTGTGCGGAAGGGGTGGATGCCCTGGTCCCACGACATTCTGTACGTGTTCCCTCCTTGGCCGTTATTGGGCAAAGTGCTCCGAAGAATCGAGCTTCATCGCGGTCCCATTATTCTAGTGGCTCCAGAATGGCCCCGCAGTCCGTTGTTTGCGAATCTCGTGAATCTCGCCATGGATGGTCCTCTCCGCCTTGGTCATCTTCCCCATCTTCTTCGGCAGGGTCCCGTATTTTTCGATCAGGCAGATCGCTTCTGTCTAGCGGCCTGGCTTTTGAACGGCGGAGATTGAGAAAGAAGGGATATAAGGAAGCCGGCTACCTCTCTTGCTTATGTCTCGAGTATGGAAGGTTTTCGAAAATGTGTGTGCCGCCTCGGGAGTATCGGCTCATAAGGCTTCGGTTTTCCAGGTCCTTTCTTTTTCTCCAGGGTTTTGTCTTTCAGTTCCTTGCGAGTGCAGGTCTCCGCTCTCTGTTCCCTCTTAGGTAACATTGACGGTTACTCAGTGGCAGCTCATCCAGATGTTGTTTCCTCAAGGAAGCCAAGCACTTGAATCCTCCGGTCCGGGTTACTTGCCCCTCGTGGAGTCTAAACTTGGTTCTCAGCCCCTCATTGGCTGAGACAGGTCTAGTTTGCACTCCTATGGGAGTTGTCTATCTGGAGACTGATCATTCTGGGGAGTTCCCCAGATCTCATCACATAAGACCAAGGCATGCTGTGGCATCCCAACCTCCAGCCTCTGTCACTCACAGCCTGGATGTTGAGAGATTAATCCTGCAGCCACTTGATCTTTCAGAGGATGTGTCTCGTGTTATGGTGGCTTCTAGAAAGCCTTCCACTAGAAAGTCCTATGGACTGAAGTGAAGGAGATTTTCTGTGTGGTGTGTTCCGATGGCCCTAGAGCTGTTCTCCCACCCCACACAAAACTGCTTGTTCCTGAACATACCCAGATCAGTCCAGACCAGTGGGTTATGCACTCCCACCAGCAGATGGAGACAGAGAAAAAAACTTGGAGGCACTGCTATATACCAATAGTGCCACCTGCAGCTCCTCAGTATTTCTCTGTCTCCAGCAGATGGTCGTGCATCCTGCAGCTTTGGACTGAGTGTTAGCAGGGCTCCCCGAGGTGTGAGGTTCCGATCGCGGGCCATCCCTTGGGTGGAGCAGGGTGAACAGTGGGTTGGATACCCCTGGTTGTAGAGCCCGCGGATTCCGAGGGGGTTTGATAGCCAGGGCACTGCCTCCCTCGACACCACCCCGAAACCCCCTTCCAGCACCTCTCAAAGGGAAGTACCCCTACGGGGATTTTCTGTTTTTTTGTAAAGTGAAAAAGAATAAAAAGAGTGAAAGGATCCTTGCCTTCAGTTTTGTTCGCTACAGGGGGTTTTTCTGAGGCTTTTGCCATTTCAGGCAGTGCTCGGCTGGGGGGGGAGGAGCATCCTGGTGCCCAGAGCCGCCTCGGGTCGGGGAAGCAGCTCCCGGACGTTTTTCTCTTCAGGTCAGGTGCTGGGCAGTTGATTCTGAGGATTGTAGTAATTTTTGACTGCTTCCTTCTTCCTCCGCTGAGTGCTAAGCCCGGGTTATCTTTGGCATGGGTGCCATTGTTTTTTTCACAGGTCCCGCGAGTGTGTTCAGCACTGCCGATTTCCTTCTCCTGGGACTCCAGAGGAGCTGGGGGGAAGGACTGCCATGCCTGAAAGTGCCCTGGTGGAGGTCTGTAGGGCCTGTGGTCTGGTTTCTGAGTTGGATGCTCTGTGTCCCCCTCTGCCTCCTGTGCTGCCGGGGTGGGGGGGAGTGGTAATCTAAGTGTCAGAAGCCCAGAAAGCCCAAGCGCATGGCTGGGGGACTGTCTGGGACAAAAGGTAAACCCCAGGGGTCGGTGGACACACCGGGAAAGGAATCTCAGGAAGATATTCCCCCACTTTCCCCGGCAGTGGTAGAATCGGGCCAGGGAGAGCCAAAGTATGCAATTTCGGATTCCAGCAGCGATGATGTGGGGCTCGAAGGGTTTTCCCTGGAATTTGTGCTGTTAATGCACGAAGCCTTTCTGGCCAGGAAGGCTGCAAAGAAGAGGCCACAGGACAGCACTGGTGGCCCTGCCAAGTGCCGGAAGACGCAGGTTCTACCACCTCCGGTCCCTCGCAAAGTGGCCGTGGAGATGCGGGGAATGTGGGGGGATCTATCCACGCCCCAGGGTGACACTGACCCCGATCCGGACCCAGATGCCGGCGGGGATGATCAGTTGCTGATGGATGCCTTTTGGGAGGAGGGAGGGTGATGACCCCTGGGTGGTCCGTCGTTTAAGCAGGAGAAATTGTCCCCTTATTCCCCAGGTGCTGGAGTAACTGGGGCTCAAAACTGTCACAGGAGGATTCTGAAAGCAAAGGGTGCCCCCCTCTGCTGTCCCAGTTCCGAAGAAGATTCAGAAGCTCATCAGCAGGGAATGGGATGCCCCAGAGGCCGGTCTCAAGGTGGGGCAGGCCATGGCCAAACTGTATCCGCTGTTGGAAGAGCATTTGGAACCATTACGGACGCCCAAGATGGACGTGGTGGTGGCCACCATTACTAAAATGACTACCATTCCAGTGGCAGGATCGGCTGCCCTGAAGGGCGCCCAGGATCGCAAGTTGGAAGTCCATCTGAATTGCCTTTTTGAAGTCTTGGCTTTGAGCCTCAGAGTGGCGGTCTGTGCCAGTATGATGCAGCGCGATTGCCTGTGTTGGATTCAACAACCACAGGACCAGGCCTCGTCCGGGGTCATGTCCCAGGCATAGGCGGCCCGCCTAGAGGCGGGGGTGGCATACACAGCGGGTGCCCTGTATGACCTGGTATGGACTTCAGCGCGTTCTGTGGTTTCTTCGGTGGTGGCCTGATGCTTGCTGTCCAGAATTGGTCAGCTGAGTCGTCTTCTAAAGCTCGTTTGTGCAATCTCCCCTTCCGTGGGAAGCTCCTGTTTGGCGAGGACCTGGATCAGCTGGTGAAGTCCCTGGGAGAGTCCAAAGGGTATAGGCTTCCGGAGGATAGAAAGCCCTTTACCCCAAGGAGCCGGATTAGAGATTCCAGAAGATTTAAGTCGGGAAGGGGTGTTTCCTCCTCTTCCTATGGATCCAGACCTTCCTCAGGAGGACAGCAGTCCTTTCGGGGACCCAACCTAGAAGCGAGGGGAGGTTCCAGCCAGGGCCCTGGAGCTGGAAAATCTTCCCAATGAAATCAGGACCTCCCACTCTCCGGAGACAGCTGTAGGGGGGGGGGGAGGGGCTGTCCCAGTTCTAAGAGGAGTGGGCAAGAATTAGAGCCGACCAGTGGGTACTCCAGGTGATCTATGTCTGTTTTGCCTTAGAATTTTCACACCCTCCCAGGGACTCCTTCCTGGTGTTGTGCTGTTCTTCCCTAAACAAGCGAACCGCTGTGGAGGCCACACTACGCCGTCTGATAAGCTTACAGGCCATTGTTCCAGTTCCAGTGGCGAAGCAGGGTGCCGGTCGGTACTCCGTGTAATTTGTGGTACCAAAAAAAGAGGGAACCTTTCACCCCATCCTGGATCTCAGCAAGTGAACCGGAGTCTGAAAGTCCCGCGTTTTCTAATGCAAACCTTGCGCACGGTGATTGTGGCGGTTCACAAGGGGGAGATCCTCGCCTCCTTGGACTTCAGAGGCTTACCTCCAAATCCCGATCCGGAACGATCATCGGCGGTTTCTGCGGTTCTCGATCCTGGGACATTTCCAGTTTCGTGTGCTCCCCTTCGGTCTGGCGTCGGCGCCCTGCACCTTCACCAAGGTTATAGTGGTTGTGGCAGCAGCCCTCCGGCAAGAAGGGGTGTTAGTACCACCCGTACCTCGACAACTGGCTCCTCCGGGCGAAGTCGGAGGAAGATTGTCGGCGAACTATTCTTCATGTGACCCACATGCTGCAGTCGTTGGGGTGGGTGATCAACCTGGCAGTGTCACCTGATTCCCTCCCAGGTTGGAATACCTGGGGGCTCGCTTCGACACTCGACTGGGCCGGATGTTTCTGAAGGACCGCATGCACAAACTGCATCAGCAGGTGAATTGCTTGCGGAAGATGCAGACTCCTACCGCCTGGGACTATCTGCAGTTTCTGGGATACATGGCCTCGACACTGGAGCTCGCCCTGTGGGCCTTTGTTCACTTGAGACCGTTGCAGTGGGCTCTTTTGTCCCGGTGGAGTCCAGTGTCTGAGCAATATCAGGTGCAACTGCCCCTGACGTCGCAGTCCAGATCCAGTCAGGAGTGGTGGTTAGTGGATTCCAATCTGCAGAGAGGGAATGCCCCTCGAACCTCAGATTGGATGGTGGTGTCCACAGATGCCAGCTTCCGAGGCTGGGGTGCGGTGAGCTTGGGCAGAGCGGCACTAGGCATGTGGTTGGAGTCGTAGCGTGCTTGGTCCATCAACCACCTGGAGGCCAGGGCACTGCGCAGGGCATTGGAAGCCTTCCTGGATCTGTTGCGGGGGCAGATGGTTCGCATGTCTTCGGACAACGCCACCACTGTGGTGTACCTCAACCACCAGAGAGGAACCAGGAGCCCAGCCGTAGCCCGGGAAGCTAGTCTCCTCTTCGCCTGGGCCGAACGCCATCTGGAGGGCATCGCCACCTCGCACGTGGTGGGCGTGGACAACGTCCAAACGGATTTCCTCAGCAGGCAACAGCTGGATCCAGGAGAGTTGGAGCTGTCCGGAGAGGCGTGGAACCTCATTTGTTCCAGATGGGGAACTCCCCAGTTGGACCTCATGGCAACCTGAATCAATGCAAAGATGACGCGCTTTTTCAGTCTACGAAAGGAGATGGGGTCGGTAGGTCTTGACGCCCTGGTGTCCAAATGGCCTACAGGGATTCTGTTGTATGCTTTTCCTCCATGGCCTCTCATCGGTCGAGTCCTCAGAGTGGAACAGCACCGGGGTCAGGTGGTGCTGGTGGCTCCGGAGTGGCCTCTTCACCCTTGGTTTGCAGATCTGATACAGCTAGCCACGGACAGGCCTTTTTGGCTGGCGCACTTACCGGACCTGTTGCGTCAGGGGCCCATCCTTTCGGATCAGGAGGATTGCTTCTCTGTCGCGGCTTGGCTTTTGAGAGGCGGCTCCTACGACTGAAGGGGTATTCAGAGCCGGTAATTTCCACTCTGCTGCAGGTAAGGTGTCCTTCCACTTCCATGGCGTACGTGCGAGTATGGACGGTGTTTGAGTCCTGGTGTGCGCAACAGGGGACTGGGCCGGGGTCGGCGTCTGTCCCTCACATTCTGGCTTTTCTGCAGCAGGGCCTTTCCAAGGGCCTAGCATACAACTCCATCCGGGTTCAGGTTTCAGCTCTGGGGTGTTTCAGGGAATGAATAGATGGCAGATCCCTGGCTTGCACTTGGATGTGGTTCGCTTTGTCAAAGGGTAAAGCATTTGAAGCCACCTGTTCGGAAACTGTGCCCGGAGTGGAACCTGAACCTCATCCTACGGGCCTTATGTGTACCGTCCTTTGAGCCAGTGGGTCAGGCTTCTGTCAAGGACCTGACCCTGAAGACTGTAGTCTTAGTGACTGTTTGGTGAGGTGCATTTCGGAATTGCAGGCTGTATCCTGCCGGGACCCGTTTTTGCAGATTTTGGCGGATAGGGTATCTTTGCACACGGTGCTGTCCTTTCTGCCTAAGGTGGTGTCGGTATTTCATGTTAATCAGTCGGTAGAGCTCCCTGGCTTCCCGGACTGGTCCCGTGATTCGGTGGCAGGTAGAGAGCTGCATTTATTGGATGTTCGCCAAATTCTCTTACGCTGTTTGAAGGTCACCAATCCCTTTCGGAAATTGGATCATTTGTTTGTTCTGTTTGGTGGTCCTAAGCGAGGGGACAAGGCGTCCAAGACCACTCTGTCTAGGTGGCTGAAGGAGACCATTGGCTCGGCATACATTAGCAATGGCTGCTCCATCCCGGACAGCTTGAAAGTTCATTCTATGCGTGCACAAGTGGCCTCTTGGGCGGAGTGCTAGCTGGTGTTATCACGAAATATGTAGAGCCGCGGTCTGGTCCTCTCTGCATACTTTTTCAAAGCATTACTGCTTGGACGTGAAAGCGCCAGAGGACTCCAATTTCGGGGAGCAGGTTCTAAGAGCAGATCTTTTGGGATGCCTCTCAGAGTAGTGTGGCTTTGGTACATCCCACTGGTCTGGACTGATCTGGTTATGTTCAGGAAAGGAAAATTGGTTCTTACCTGCTAATTTTCGTTCCTGTAATACCTCAGATCAGTCCAGAGGCCCGCCCAGACGTGACTGCCAAAAGATTGACTGACCCTTGGGTTAGCTACTATATTGAAGAATTCTGAAGGAAGTAATCCATATTCCGATAATCACGAAGTTCCAACCTTAGGGGAATCCAACCCTACTGTTTTTTGATGTTTGCCTTTTTATGGGTGAATAGTGGTTTAAGGTTATTTAGAGTTGGTCCCAGTGGTTTTTGCTTGGGGATCGACTAATACTGAGGAGCTGCAGGTGGCACTATTGGTATATACTAAACACCACTATGGGAATCCTTAACTAGTAAATAACATGTCTTATTCCCAACTAATTTGAAGAGAAACAACATTGTATTATATATATATCTTTTTTTTTTTTTTTTTTTTGTAATATATCTTTATTATTGCTCAGCATATAACATAGGCATCATGGCAACATCCCGAACAAACCGGGCAAACAAGCAATGGAAAACTTTCAAGTTGGTGTTACACAAAGACAAAACCATAATACAAACAGTATATAGGGAATGCAGGGTTTCTCACAGGACAAGCAGGATGGTTGTCCTCACAAATGGGTGACATCGAGGATGGAGCCCACCACGGAAAACTTCTGTCAAAGTTTAAACAGAACTTTGACTGGCCCCTACTGGGCATGCCCAGCAAGGCACTGACCCTGCAGCCAGCAGGGGTCTCCCTTCAGTCTTCTTTTTTCCGCGCAGCAGTTGCCACGCGGTGAAAGGAGCTCTCTTACCACGTTCCTGACAGGAATTCGGTATTTTTCTTTCCGAAGAAAATTTGCCCCTCAGGGGTCTCCCTTCGACAAATTTTTGTCACCTCCGCGGAAACCGGTAAGTTTTTTGCCTTTTTTCTTCGACTACCGTCGAATTTGGCCCTTGAGGCCTGTTGGCAATTACCGAGCCCGCGACTAAATTTGGCCTTAAGCCATGGCGAAGGGGTTCCGTCGATGCCCGGATTGTACCCGGACTATGTCAATCACTGACCCCCATAGGGTTTGTGTTTTGTGTTTGGGAAGTGAGCATGATGTCCTGACTTGCACCAAATGTGCCCTAATGACACCTAAGGGTCGCAAAGCCAGGATGGAGAAGATGGGGCTCCTCTTCCATGCACCCACCCCAACGCCATCGATAGCATCGACGTCATCGGAACCGGCACCGTCGAAGTTGCACCACCATCGTCAACCCTCCGGTGACCGTCCACCATCGATGACTTCTCGGCCGTCGACTCCTGTCCCCTCCCCGGATGGGCGAGGAGACCGGAAGGACAAGCATCGCCATCGACGGCACAAGTCTCGGCCTGTCGAGGATCCACAGTCATCGACCTCTGAACAAGCCAAGCCACCGACTAAGAGGCCTAGATCAGACTTGGCACCGTCCACGTCTCGTTCGCAGGCATCGAGGAAACCCTCACCCTCTCGGGGTGTGGGAGCCGTGATCCCACCGGTTACGGTGGTCCCTCCGGCTCTGCCTCAGCCTCCCTCTCCCGTCGAGCCGGGTATTGTTACCCCTGGTCTCCGGGCAGAACTGGACCGGCTGGTCCAGGAGGCCATCGAGAAAGCGATGCAAAAATTCCAACCTCCATTGGCACCGTCTCCGGCACCGATTCCGGCACCGCCACCGGCATCGACCCCGGCATCGACTCCGCCACCGAGGAAGGAACCGACCACCGAACCTTTGGTGGAAGCGCTGGCACCGCTACTACAACGTATGGAGGCACTTGTACATGCCTTTCCATCGATGATTCCAGTAGCACCGACAGCGCCATCGTCTCCGACTGGATTTTCATCGGCGGGAGAAACACCGTTCCTGATTCCCCCTTCCGGGGTGGTCCCATCGGTGCCTTCTCGAATATCTCCCCCGATTTATCCTTTGACTCCATCGGTTCCAAGACCGGCACCAACTCCATCGGCAGCACCGAAACCCTCGATGCCGTCCCCAGTACCGATTGTACCACCGGTTCCTCCAAGGTTTCCTTCGATGCCTTTGGATCCTCAACCTGGTCCATCGGGGCTTCAACCCCCAAGTGATCCCTACGATACCTGGGGTGATGATACATCTTCTGACACAGATTTACCATCACCGCCTTCTCCTACAGAGAGTAGAAAAAGATCTCCTCCAGAGGATCTCTCCTTTATTAATTTTGTAAAGGAGATGTCCGAAATTGTACCTTTTCAGCTGCAATCTGAGACCGATGACAGACACCAGATGATGGAACTGCTTCAATTTTTGGATGCTCCAAAAATCATCGCTTCCATCCCCATTCACCAGGTGTTTCTCGATCTCTTAAAGAAAAACTGGGAATCTCCTTCATCTGTATCACCAGTTAACAAGAAGGCTGACTCCACATACCTCGTCCAGTCAGCACCAGGCTTTCAAAAGCCTCAACTGGATCATCGCTCTGTTGTGGTTGAGTCCGCACAAAGAAAGGCCAAGCGTCTAAAGCCACACTCCTCCACTCCGCCGGTCAAGGACAATAAATTCCTGGACAGTGTGGGACGGAAAGTGTACCATGGAGCTATGCTGATTTCTCGCATAGCCTCATATCAACTCTACATGACGCAATATAACAGAGCCATCCTTAAACAGATGCAAGATTTTGCTGACACATTACCTGACCAATATCAGCCACAGCTTCAGGCCCTTCTTAACAAAGGGTTTGAAGCAGGGAAGCACGAGATCAGAACGGCTTATGACATCTTTGATGCCTCCACAAAGGTTTCAGCTACTGCCATTTCGGCCAGACGTTGGGCTTGGTTAAAATCATCCAACCTTCGCCCAGAAGTCCAGGATCGTTTAGCGGATTTACCCTGCTTAGGGGACAATTTGTTTGGGGAACAAATTCAGCAAATTGTAGCTGAATTAAAAGATCACCACGAGACGTTGAAACAACTTTCTTCTGTTCCGTCTGAGGTTTCCTCCAAACAACCACTTAAGAAGGACTCTAAGAAGTCGTTCTTTCGGCCACGCCGTTACTACCCTCCATCGGCCAGGCCTCGTCCAGCTCGATCCTCTACTAGGCCTCAGCCGCGTCAGCCTAGGAAACAAAGGCCTACTGTAGCCCCTCCACCGGGGCCTGCGGCTGGCCTTTGACTCCCTTGTAGGGAACACATGCCAAACCCCTCTTCCAGACATTCCTGTAGGAGGTCGACTGTACCATTTTCTACAACCTTGGTTGCAGATCACCTCAGATCAGTGGGTGCTAACAATTATCGCACAGGGTTACCACCTCAACTTCATAACTCTTCCGGCAGACTCCCCGCCTCTTCAAGCGTGGAGTCTATCCACCCATTTGGCTCAATTACAACAGGAAGTGTCTCTTCTTCTGCAATCAAATGCTATAGAACCCGTTCCTCCCTCTCAATGAGGCAAGGGATTCTATTCCAGATACTTCCTAATACCAAAGAAATCAGGGGGACTACGTCCCATTTTGGACCTTCGAGCCCTCAACAAATACCTTCAAAAAGAGAAGTTCAAAATGGTAACCCTAGGCGCACTGCTCCCTCTGCTACAAAGAGGGGATTGGCTGTGCTCTCTCGACCTCAAGGACGCTTATACCCACATTGCGATCACACAATCCCATCACAAATATCTGCGGTTTCTCGTAGGCCACGACCATTATCAATACCGTGTCCTACCTTTCGGTCTGGCTTCTGCCCCACGAGTCTTTACCAAATGTCTCGTAGTGGTAGCAGCATTCTTAAGGAAGGAAGGTGTCCACGTCTACCCATACCTGGACGATTGGCTAATCAGGGCCTCCACCCAACAGATAGCTCAATCCTCCCTAAAATTGACAATTCAAACACTCCTTTCCTTAGGGTTTCTTGTCAATTACGAGAAATCTTGCTTAGTCCCGTCTCAAACCTTATTCTTCATTGGAGCAGACTTGGACACCTTACAGGCAAAGGCTTACCTTCCGCTTCAGAGGGTCCACACCCTAATGTCCCTGGCTCGCCAGCTCCAGTCTCAGAACACTGCCACGGCTCGCCAGTTCCTCATTCTCCTAGGACACATGGCATCCTTGGTTCAAGTCACTCCCATGACCCGACTAGCCATGAGAGTAACACAATGGACTCTACGACACCAATGGATTCAAGCTTTTCAGCCTCTGTCCTCCATAGTCACACAAGCGCTGCGCCTATCCTTAACCTGGTGGACGACTCAGGTCAACCTCCTTCAGGGCTTACCTTTTCTTCCACTGGATCCGCAAGTAATCCTAACCACCGACGCTTCTCACATCGGTTGGGGAGCCCATGTGGACGACTTTCAAACCCAAGGGTTATGGTCCAAAGAGGAAGCCGAACACCAGATCAATTTCCTGGAACTTCGAGCAATCCGCTATGCGCTCCGCACTTTCAAAGATCATCTCTTTCATCAGATAATCTTAATCCAGACGGACAACCAAGTGGCCATGTGGTACATAAACAAGCAGGGAGGCACAGGCTCCTTCCTTCTGTGTCAGGAAGCTGCGCAGATCTGGGCGGAAGCCCTCTCCCACTCCATGTACCTCAGGGCCACTTACCTGCCGGGAGTAGACAATGTATTGGCAGACCAGCTGAGCCGAGTCTTCCACCCACACGAGTGGTCACTCGATCCTCTGGTAGCGACCTCTCTGTTTCACAAGTGGGGTTCTCCCCGCATAGACCTCTTTGCGTCCCCTCAGAACCACAAAGTGCACGATTACTGCTCTCTCATTCGGAGCCAGCACTCTCGGCCGAGGGATGCTTTCTCCCTCAAGTGGACAACCGGTCTGCTCTATGCATTCCCTCCACTCCCTCTTGTGTCAAGGACTCTCGTGAAGCTACGCCAGGACGGAGGAACCATGATCCTGATAGCACCTTACTGGCCACGCCAAGTATGGTTTCCAATACTCCAGGATCTCTCCATCCGCAGGCACATTCCTCTGGGAATGGACCCGCATCTGCTCACTCAAAACGACGGATGCCTCCTCCATCCCAACCTCCAAGCCTTGTCCCTGACGGCATGGATGTTGAAAGGTTAGTCCTTCAACCATTTAACCTTTCAGATTCCGTTTCTCGAGTCCTGATAGCTTCACGAAAGCCTTCCACAAGAAAGTCTTACTCATACAAATGGAAAAGGTACACATCATGGTGCACTTCTCAGTCCCTTGATCCCCTTTCCTGTCCAATCTCCAAATTCTTGGACTATTTATGGCATCTCTCTGAATCAGGTCTTAAAACCTCTTCTATCAGAATGCATGTCAGTGCGGTAGCCGCCTTCCATAAGGGTATTGGGGGTAATCCTATTTCAGTACAACCCCTAGTAACACGCTTTCTTAAGGGCTTACTCCATCTAAAGCCACCCTTGCGTCCTCCGGCCCCATCCTGGGACCTTAACCTGGTTCTTGGTCGTCTAATGAAACCTCCTTTCGAACCTCTGCACTCCTGTGACTTGAAATATCTCACTTGGAAAGTGTTATTCCTTTTGGCTGTTACTTCAGCTCGCAGGGTTAGTGAATTACAGGCCCTAGTTACCTATCCGCCTTACACTAAGCTCCTGCAGGACCGGGCGGTACTCCGCACTCACCCTAAATTTTTACCTAAGGTAGTTTTGGAGTTTCATATCAATCAATCTATCGTTCTACCTATCTTTTTTCCCAGGCCCCACTCCAACTCTGGAGAGCAGACCCTGCATACCCTAGACTGTAAACGGGCTCTAGCTTTTTACCTAGACCGTACAGTTTCCCACAGGAAGAGCACTCAATTATTCGTCTCTTTCCATCCTAATAAGTTGGGACAACCTGTGGGTAAGCAGGCTCTTTCTTCCTGGTTGGCGGACTGCATTTCTTTTTGCTATGAGCAAGCTGGCATTCCTTTTCAAGACCGTGTTAAAGCACACTCTGTGAGGGCCATGGCGACGTCAGTGGCACACCTTCGATCGGTGCCGCTTCCGGACATCTGCAAAGCTGCAACCTGGAGTTCTCTCCATACTTTTGCAGCCCATTATTGTTTGGACAAGGCTGGAAGACAGGACTCCATCTTTGGCCAGTCTGTCTTGTGTAACCTTTTTCCAACCTGATGTACCAACACCCTTCCACCTACCCGGTAGGGTGCGGATGCCCTTTCCCAAATTCTCCTCAGTTGTTGTGCCTGCTGCACACCGTTGGGTACATTTGGTGCAAGTCGGGACATCCTCAGCCCATTTGTGAGGACAACCATCCTGCTTGTCCTGTGAGAAAGCAAATGTTGCTTACCTGATGTAACAGGTGTTCTCACAGGACAGCAGGATGTTAGTCCTCACGAAACCCGCCCGCCTCCCCGCGGTGTTGGGTTCGTTTTATTTTTACTTCTAGGCACTGCCTGTAGCTTTGAAAATCAGACTGAAGGGAGACCCCTGCTGGCTGCAGGGTCAGTGCCTTGCTGGGCATGCCCAGTAGGGGCCAGTCAAAGTTCTGTTTAAACTTTGACAGAAGTTTTCCGTGGTGGGCTCCATCCTCGATGTCACCCATTTGTGAGGACTAACATCCTGCTGTCCTGTGAGAACACCTGTTACATCAGGTAAGCAACATTTGCTATACCTATCAAAAGTAAGGACAACCAAGGACCCATTGTATCCTATATACAGTGAAAGAAAGAAAGAAAGAGAGAAATTCAGAGCAATATAGAGGTTTATCCCTTTGTCACCCACCCTACCCCCCCAACCTTACCAAGAACCACCAACCCCCCCCCCCCCCCCACCCGACCCAGAACCCCTGACCTTCCCCCCCCCCCCCCCCCAGTGTGTTCAAAAATCTCTACGGAGCTGTAGTAGGTGCTGGGGTTAGATACTTGCGCAACGGGGCCCACAACCTCTCCATCTCTGTCTGACGTTTGGCAGAACTGCCTTGAGAACTTTGGAATTCTAAGGTGTACATGTGAACCACCTGGCAAAACCAACCCTCATGGCTTGGGGCACACTCCGAGGTCCATTTAGATAATATAACCTTCTTAGCCGCTAGACTTGCTTTCTGGATAAATGGTACATAGGCAGTGGAAGATTTTTTAGGCACGTCGGATACCACTCCAAAAAGCCAAAGCATGGGGCCCGCCGGCAGGGAAGAGCCCAATAGCTTGTCGCATGTGTCTCTAATGTCCGCCCAAAACGCTTGCAACACATGACACTCCCAAAAACTATGCTCAAACGTACCCACTTGTGAGTTACATTTTAGACAAAGCGACGACTTAGTGATCCCCATCTGGTAAGCTGTATCTTGAGCTATATAAAAATGTCTTAGGAATTTATACTGAAGTTCCCGGTAAGCTACACAAATAGACCATTGAGGTATAGCTTTAAAACTATGAAGGAACTCCTGTTCTGTGAGAGTGAAAGCTTCCATCTTTCCCACCTTTGGTAGGGCAGCATGTGAACATCACATTTCAGAAACAAATGGAGGCCCTTGCTATAGGTAGCTATCCGTGGCCTAGTTGTGGGGTGCGGGAAGACCAGCTCCAGAAGGTCCCAGAATGGACGAGACAACTCAATCTCATGTCCCCTTGCCCTTAAAAAACTACGAAGCTGCATATGAGCATATATATCCGTTGGTGCCAGCGTAAACTCAAGTTGTAGCTCTGCAAAGGGTTTCAGATGCATTGAACCCCTGGCATAGCATTGGTATACCCAAATCAATCCGTTACGTTTCCACCTATGAAACACTGAGGCGGTAGCCGCGGGCGGAAATAGCGGGTTATCACAGATGGAGAGAAGAGCGGTTAATTGTGAAGATAATCCCCCCTTAGTACACACGTAAGCCCAGGCCCTCCTGCACGTCTGAAAAAGGGGGTGTGTCTGCACTTCCACGGGAATCTCTTGTCTCGGGACCTGGAAAAGATAGTTCAGAGAGCCCACTCCCCACCACCCTCTAGGGGAAGCGTACGGAGTATAGAAGGATGACCCTGCGAGAAAGTCCCTGATATGGCGCAAGGTGCATGCTGTATTATATAGTCTAATATTCGGGCAGCCGAGGCCCCCATTGATGGTTGGTTGCATCAAGGTAGACAGAGCCACCCGAGCCTTCTTGCCATTCCATATGAATTTACGGAAGATCCGATGTACCCTCACACAATCCTTTGCTTTGAGCCACAGTGGGGCCATTTGAAAGATATACAGCCACTTGGGAAGGATCATCATTTTTATCAACTGAATCCGGCCCGATAGAGATAAGGGCAAGCCCTGCCATTTACCAAGTAGGCCAGAGGAGGCTTGCAACAATAGCTCAATATTCACCTTGTAAAAGTCTGAAAGCTCTGCCGGTATTTTAACACCTAAGTACTTCATCGACTGAGCCACCCACTTCAACGGGAAAGGGCCCTGCCAATTAGGTCTCACCCGATTTCCAACATCCAAAGCCTCTGATTTGTCATAATTGATCTTTAGGCCAGCAAAACGGCCATACATAGTTTGGATATCCAACAGCGGGCGGAGGGACCTCTGCGGGTTAGTAAGAAATATTAAGATGTCGTCCGCGAAAGCGGCGATTTTGAAGGAACTCAATCCCCTTCCGAAGCCCTCTATCTCCGTCTCTGCACCAATTTTTCGTAAGAGAGGATCAATGGCCAAGATATACAGCAACGGAGACAGAGGGCAGCCCTGTCGAACCCCCCGCCGGATAGGAACGGCCCCCGATTTAGTCCCATTCGCCACAATATGGGAGGTGGGGTCTTTGTACAGCAAGGCCAGGTATGTCAAAAAATTACCCTGTAGCCCATATCGTTGGAGAACAGAAAACAAGTATGGCCAGGCCACTCGATCAAAGGCCTTTTCCGAATCGAAACCAATGGCCAAGGCCTGTGTTTTGGAAAGAAGAGAAGCGGACATAGCCGACAGTAACCGTATAATATGTCCACAAGCAGGTCTGTTCTTAACGAATCCCACCTGGTAGTCGGAGATCAGGTGCGGGAGTAAATGACTCAATCTTTCCGCTAGAATTTTGGCCAACAGTTTAAGGTCGCAATTTAAAAGGGAGATGGGTCTATAAGAACTGGGCAGCAGGGGGTCTTTTCCCGGCTTCGGTAAAACCGTTATATGCGCAGTGTTAAAATGCTGCGGAAGGCGGTCATCAAGAACAGCTGTATTGTAAAAGTGGGTCAACGGGTCACTAACCCGGTACTGCAGTAATTTATAAAAATCAAACGAAAAGCCGTCCGGCCCTGGAGCCTTCCCCGCCTTGCTGGTGGAAATGGCGCTCAAAACTTCGAGATGCAAAAGGGGACGATTAAGGAACTCCCTCTGTGATGTCGATAACGACGGGAGAGGAAGCCCTGCAAAAAATACCTCCTCCTCCGTCGCATCTCCCTGCGCGTCATCCGTATACAATGACTCGTAAAACTGTTGAAAAACAGCGCATATTTCCTTCCTGGAGGTCACCAAACCACCAGCGTCGTTTTTCATAGCGGGAATGAACGTTTTCCCCCTATGAGTACGTACGAGGTTAGCCAAGTGTTTGCCGGCTTTATTACCATATCTGAAAAAATCTCTTTCTGCCACCTGAAAAGCTCTCTGTGCTCTATGGTGGAGCAGACCATTTAATTCACTTAAAACGCCGAAGTAGGCCTGACGGGTTTCCTGGGATGGCCGGGCAGCAGGGCCTTTTTTAAAGTGTCCAGTTTAGTTTCTAATTGCAAAATCTTAAAATTTAATTTTTTCTGACGAGTTGCTACAAAGGAGATGACCTCACCCTTCAACACAGCCTTAGCCGTCTCCCAGTATAAGTGGGGGTCGTCCAAATGTTGACTGTTAAAGGTGCAGAAATCATCCCACTTCTGAAAGAGGAATGTCTTAAACTCCTCGTCATTTCTAAGATAACTGGGAAAGCGCCAAAACTTCTCCTCCGGTTCCCTGGTATGGAACCGCAAATCTATCCATATCATGGCATGGTCTGATATCGTTTGAGGACCAATAACCGCCGCATTAAGCGCATGGAAGCCAGCCCTGGGCACCAAAATGTAATCAGTACGCGAGAGGGTGAGGTGTGCCTTAGATACATGAGTGTAATCACGCTCTGTGGGGTGCAGCGTGCGCCAGGCGTCAAGCAAAGCAAACTCAGAGCACAAAAAAGGGACCCCTCTACTTTCGTGAGCCCGGGTAAGGGTGCCCTCCGGGGTTTTATCCATAGTAGGGTCTGCCACAAAATTAAAGTCACCCGTCACTATAACATAACCTTTAGCGTGCTCCACTAATTGTGACAAAATATAAGTGTAAAAGGAATGGGAGTAAGCATTAGGAGCATACAGGCAACAAATGGTGACATCTGAACCCTGTAAGTTCCCTGTGATCAATACCATCCGCCCATCTGGATCAGAGATAGTCTGATAATGTTTAAAAGTGGCATTCCGATGAACCAAAATAGCTACTCCCCCCTTCTTTCCCTTCGCCGGAGTAAACCAACAGGATCCTACCCAATTGCACTGTAACTTTTGACTTTCAAGGGTCGTAAGGTGGGTCTCCTGAAGACAAGCTATAGTGGGATTAACTTTCTTTAATTGCTGCAGAATCTTGTACCTCTTGATCGGGGAGCCCAGGCCATTCACATTCCATGAGACAATACGAATACGATCACCCATGGTACAGAGGATTAGTGTGCTTAGCCCGCGGGGACCCTCCCATGACAGTATGTTTCGGCACTGTGATCTGGTGGGCGTCAGGTTGAGCTCCCCCCGTATCCGGGATAGTACAATCCAGAGTGAAACCTGAGAGGTCACACCTGAGAACTTGCAGGTAGAGTGAAAGCCAAGCGTGCAAAAACAGTAACTCCCAACCCCTACACATTTTCCCTAGCAAACAGTTAGTAGAACACATATTCCCTTTCCCCCCACCCCTCCCCCCCAATCCATTCTCCCACCCAAACATTTACCCATAAACAATCACACACTGTAACTTATAATCCCCAACAAGGGGGTAAGAGATCACGATATAGGCGGTCGGGTGCCACAATCAGAATGTAAAGTTTAGCCAAAGTAACACAGGTATCAGGTCCAGCCCAATTTTCTGGCGAAAGCCGATGAATGAAGTCAGGGGGAACTCAAAAGTACCATGTCCCCAAAAGAGACCGAGCCCCTGGAACTGCAGCAAAGCGATGCGAAAAGGTAGGCAAGGTTACCAGTCTCATCCAGGGAGCACATCTGCGTCCGCTCTCATATGTACTCAGCTTTCATATTTCTGCCCCCGATCAGGCCATGCCATCATCCAGAGTTCCAGAGTCAGTGTAACCTCGGGGCATCACGTGCCCAAGAAATCCCCACGCTTTACTCAGAACCGTAAGCCCCAAATAGGCTGCAGGACAAAGTCCAATAGTCGGTCTCTTCTCCCGGACAAAGGCAGATCAGCCAACCGTCGGCGGCCTAGGCGCGCTGCGCTAAAAACGCAGTCTCCTCCCTGCTCCCGACCTCTGTCCGTAACTCGGGCTTCGGACGGTCCCAAAACCATAAAAAGAACAAAAGGCAGAACTCCAACACTGCCTGGTGTAAAACAAACCATAACATCAAGAAACAGTACATTACCAAGGCCCACGCTCCACAAGTCCGGCTGCTTCGCACACGCCACGTTTCCAAGCATGTGCCTTCACTCCTGAATCACAAAATGGCCGCTCAGCCAGCCCGAATTCAGTTCATGTGCGCTGCATCCGCCGGTGTATTGCAGAAAATGGTTTGGTTGTCGTGCCATATTTTGAGGCGAGCCGGGAACTGCAGGGAAAACTTGACTTGCTTATCAAACAATTTCGAACAGATCGGTGAGAACCCTCGCCGCTGGCCAGAGACAAGGGCAGAGTAGTCTTGAAAAATTCGGACTCTGCCTGCATCATAACTGAGATCTGGATTCTTACGGTACGCTTGGAGAATGATTTGTTTGTGAGCGAAATTTAATATTTTCACTATAACTAGGCGCGGTCTGGTGTCCCCTTCCTTTCGTTGACCCAGCCTGTGAGCCCGTTCTATGCGGAAGGTCGGTGTTAGCTCCGGGATGTGTAGTGCATCCGGCAACCATGATTCTAAAAAAGAGCCCAGGTTCCGTTCCAGTAACGTTTCTGGCAGACCCAGGAGACGGATGTTAGATCTCCTTGCTCTATTTTCCAAATCGTCCAGCTTGGATGTATGGGCTGCCACCTGTTTTTCCAGGGCTTGTATTTTGGACGTCAGAGCCAGGTTATCGTCCTCCAAGAGGCTAACTCGCCCCTCCACCCTCTCAAATCTCGGGTTTATTTCGGCTAGGTCCGACCGGACCTCTGAAATTTGGGTCGATATGACCGCCAGCTTTAAATCCAATGCTTCCATGAGTAGGGATTTGATCTGCTCTGATGCCGCGGGAGACAAATCTGAAGTACTAATAGGCCCCGTCGGCTGCGCCATCTTGGGATCCGCCGGCTTAGATTTCTCTTTCCTCCCAGCTTTAATGGGCATCCCGGGGGAGGACTTCTGCATGTATGTCGTAATGGACATGAAGCTTAACACCGTCAGCAGTGCCTAGATAGATTTTGGCAGGTTAGAATAACGCGAAACACGCTTTGCAGATTGTGGCACCCGGAGCCCTCCTGCTCACGTCCTCCTCCGCTCACCGCATCACGTGATCTCCTATATATATATCTTAAATGTATCTATTCACTTTTGTTAAGACATACACTCAAAACATTTTTTTGTTTTACAAATGTAAACAATTTTGTTATATTGCGCTTGTCCCCACGTGCTAGATACACATTGTATATATATATCACATCATTATAACATGTATCACAAACACATCAGTAATAGATCACACTTTTTTTAAATTCTTTCAAAAATATTTTTCAACTTCAAATATTTTACCCCCCGGACATGCCAACCCCCAACAACCCAATAATAACAATAACTTATCAACATTCACACCGCATACATACCCCCTAAAAACACTCAACCCATAAAAAGGTTCAAATGCTCGCTATCTATATATATGATTCTTATTCTCTTCTTTTTCACATCATGAATCCATCCCATCAATTGATCATTGCTTGCTCTTATGTCAAAATGTTGATCCCGACAAGGTTCCTTGTTTCACCCGACTAGGGTTTCCTCAGGGGAAAATATAACCACTTCTTGCCTTGTCACAAAGCATTCTTTCAAACCCAAGCATACTAGCGTGTAGCAGATGGACTCAGGACCAATGGGTATAGTGAACTCCTGATAGCAGTTGGAAACGGATCAGATTTCAATCTGTCGTCAGCCCTAGTACATATACCCCTGCAAGAAGTGCAGCTCTTCAGTATTTTCCGTCTCCATAGCAGTTAGGGACTAACTGCACGCTCTCACAGCGTTAGAGTAAATTCAACGGAGAAAACCTAAAATAAGAAGAAATCTTACCCTCTACAGACGAGCCCCGCTCTCCTGCAGTGACACCCTCGGGTCCCTCCCCCAGTTGAGAATTCCCGAGGTGATTTCCACGATCCCTCGGAGGTAAGCCTCAGACCGGCGGCCGACCCTCGGCGGGGACCTAGCCCCCGATTTCCGGTGCAGCTGAGAGGCAGTGGGTGCAACCTCGAGCGCGGCAGTGAAGGTATTTGCCCTCTCCCCCCATAGCCGGAGACCGCCCGGAACGAAACCGGGAAGTGCCGAAGACAAGGTAAGGTAGAAATCTTCTTTAAAGACTCCGGTCTCCAAAGCTCGAGGAGTCACACAGGTCACCGGCCAGGACCAGTGCCACTGGGTTGATCCGCCCTAGTAGGGCTAGACCCCGGTTAGATCCAAGGGTCCTGCCACGTGGAGACCCTCCGAGGTGGTTGCCATATTGTCCGTGTGGTCGCCGTCGCCATTTTGGCCCTGTTCGCCGCTAGCCACACGCACAAATTTACTTGTACGCACAACGTTGCACGCACAAGTACCGTGCGCATCACGCGCTTACTGTGCCGGGCACATAACTGCGACTTGCGCGCTGGTGTGCAACAGAGCGTATAACAGATTTTACATGCCTATATCCATGGCATCACCGAAAAGGAGCTCAAGGCTCAGGGCCTCTGCCCAGCATGCCACATCAGAGCCACACATCACGAAGAGGCCAACGCCCTGTGCATCCAGTGCGAGGAGGACCTGTGTGATCCAGCCCAGGGCCAGCCCCAACCGGGACTGAGTGCTAGCTCCTCAATAAGTACCTCGGACCTAGCGAACCCCAGTGGGGAACCCCCCCCTTCAAACGGGACCCCCCAGGGACACAGCACCTCCTAGCTTGGCCCCAGCGTCTATCTCCTGGGTGGAATTCTTCAAAGGCCTGCACACCTTCGTTCACATGCAGACGGAGCCTCCGATAACATGGCCACAGCCTCCTCCAGAGGACCTTTACGCCCCAGGCCCCTCTAGGCCCAGAGAAGTGAATTCACCGCCCAGAAGTCCCACCTACGGGGACACGGACAACTCAGAGGAGGAGTCAGAGCCCCTGGAGGAGGGGGAACTTCCTCCGGGGACAGAGCCTCACCGGACCATGAGGCGCTTCTTCGCCAAGGACGAGCTTCCAGACCTGGTCACCCACAGCCTGAAGGAGCTTGCTATCCCGGGCACAAGTGCCTCGGGGGAGCCTAAGACGAATCCCTTGCTAGAGGGACTCCGTCAGACCTCCCGCCATTTCCCCTTGTTACAAGCCGTCCAACAGCTAATTGACCTGGAATGGATTGCTCCAGAGTCTACATTCAAAGGGGGAGGGGCTATGGCAGCCATGTATCCTCTGGACCCGGCGGCCAAAGACCTTCTGACATGCCCAAAAGTGGATGCCATAGTATGCGCGGTCTCGAAGCGCCCTACTATCCCAGTGGAGGGAGGTGCAGCACTTAAAGGTGCTCAAGACAGACATCTGGAATCCATCATTAAACTGTCCTTTGACGTTGCCGCTATGTCCCTACAGATAGCGGCCTGCTGCCTATCACAGGCCAGGAGCAACACCCCTGGGGAAGCCATGGAACCAGCAGTATCATTCCTCGCCGATGCTGCTTCCGATCTGGTGCGCACTGCAGCTAGAGGAGTGTCGTCAGCTGTGGCAGCCAGGCGGCAACTCTGGCTCTGAAGCTGGTCGGCCAACACATCTTCCAAAACGTGACTCACAAGGATGCCCTTCAAGGGATCCCTCCTGTTCGGCAGTGAGCTAGAGAAACTTGCGCCTCGTCCTACAGGCAGGAACCAGTCCTTTCGGAACAAGCACAACAAAAGGGGAACCAGCTCGGGTCCAGGCCTGAGCAGTCAGATTAGCATGCCTGTGATTCAGCCACAGACTCCAAGGCAAAGCAATTAGAATAATGTCTGACAACGCGTCAACGGTTGCTTTCTTCAACCACCAGGGAGGAACCAGGAGCCAGCAGGTGTCTCTGGAGATAGACCCTCTCATGGCATGGGCGGAGATAAACCTACAAGAGATCTCTGCCTCCCACATCGCAGAAAAAGGCAACGTCTCAGCAGACTTCCTCAGCAGAGAGAGCCTGGACCCAGGAGATGGACTCTGTCAACCACAGCCTTCCAACTGATAATAAATCGCTGGAGCCTCCCAGCCATGGATCTACTGGCCACCCGTCTCAGTGCCCAAGTCCCCAGGTTCTTCAGCCGCAGCCGCAAGCCACACTCCCAAGGAATCGACGCTCATGTCCAGACTTGGCCAAAGGAAGTCTTACTGTGTACGCCTTCCCCCCCCCCCCCCCCCCCCCCCCCCCCCCCCCCCCCCCCCCTTAATGGCCCACTACTGGGCAAGGTCATCCGCAAGATAGAACAGCACAAGGATTAGTTCTACGAGTGGCTTCGGATTGGCCAAGACGACCATGGTATGCAGACATGCAAAGACTCCTTTCAGGGAACCCTCTGTGTCTACCTCCACACAGGGACCTTCTCCGGCAGGGCCCGATTCTCCACAAAGATCCATCTCTATTCTCTCTTACAGTCTGGCCCTTGAGAGGACTCTCCTGCAGAAGCGTGGTTTCTCAAAAGTCATGATTGAGACCCCGCTCCGAGCGCGCAAGTTCTCCACATCCCTGTCATACATACGGATCTGGAGAGTATTCGAAGCCTGGTGTGAGGACTGCGGGATACTCCCGCGGACAGCTAAGATTCCCATGATTCTGGACTTCCTACAGGACATTATGAAGATGGGGTTGTCACTCAACTCCCTCAAGGTCCAAGTAGCCGCACTGGCCTGCTTCAGAGCTGAAGTGGACGGTATCCGGCTATCAACCCATCCAGATTTGTCCTTCCTAAAAGGGGTTAAACAACTCCAACCACCCTAAAGAAGCCGGTGCCTCTATGGAATATCAATCTAGTATTAGACTTCCTAGCTGGGGCTTCCTTCAGACCAACACGTGGTCTGTCACTACGCCTCTTAACATTGAAGACTGTATTCCTGGTGGCAATATGTTCAGCTTGTCGCATCTCCAAACTACAGGCACTATCCTGTCGGGAACCATTCCTTAAGTTCACGCCTGGAACCATACAACTGAAAGTGGTTTCAGAGTTTCGTTTGAAACAAACCATCTCACTACCATCTGCGGATGAACATAAGGACTCTGAAGACTCACGCCTTCTTCGCCATCTAAATGTCAGCAGACTCCTAATGCGGTACCTGGAAATATCGGAACCAGTGCACAAAATGGACCACTTGGTTCTTCACAGCAGAAAGAAACAAGGAGAAGCAGCCTCAAGGGCGACCGTAGCCCGTCGGATCAAGGAAGTAATCAAGGCAGCCTACATAGAGGCAGGGAAGCCCTTACCACTACAAGTTAAGATTCATTCTACGAGGGCACAGGCAGTTTCTTGGGCAAAAACCAAGCTACTGTCGCCTGCCGAGATCTGTCAGGCGGCAACATGGTCCTCCATACACACCTTCTCCAGGTTATATACCACCTGAATGTTCAAGCCCGAGAAGACCCAGCCTTCACAAGGGCAGTACTAAGTGGGTCAAGGGCAGCCTCCTGCCCTGTCTGGGAGCAGCTTTTGTACATCTCACTGGTCCTGAGTCCATACATGTTAGGAAATGGAGAAATTACTTACCTGATAATTTTGTTTTCCTTAGTGTAGACAGATGGACTCAGCATCCTGCCACGGCTGCCCCAGAAAAGGAGAATCTTGGATAGCAAACCTCGAGACTAAGCAAATGAGTAAGCCGCGGCCTACCCCTAATTCAAGACACCCACAGTTTGTTCGGTGTCTGTGTTAATTGGTTGAGTGCACTGGCGGTCTCCAGTTTGGAAATTAGTTGAACCAGTTCAAGTTTTAATCAAGTTTAATCAGTTTATTTAAGCAAAGATATATTCACAATGGCTTTTTGAAGAGAATACTGAAGAGCTGAGGTTACTGCAGGGGTTTATCTCTAGAGTGACATCAGCTTTGAAATCTGACTCCGTCTCCAATCTGCTAGCAGAAGAGCACAATACCCACTGGTCCTGAGTCCATCTGTCTACACTAAGGAAAACAAAATTATCAGGTAAGTAATTTCTCCATTATTGCTATAAAAGTAGGAAATTTAAGATGAAGTCATTTTCCCACCAGCTTTAAACAAGTAGAAATGTGAAATACATTAATTTCCCAGTTGTTGATATATTTTCTATGAAATGTTTCTGAAATGGTTGGGACCAAGGCCATTTGGGATAATTGTTTCCAAACTAATGGGAGTTTATTCTCTTCCCCCCACCCCTTTAATATGCTAAAAATGAAACTGTGCTAAAGGTCTTTTGGACCACTTTTCTGCTGGGCTCGCTGCTGCCATAAATTGCCAGTAACAGAGGAGCAATACTGCTAGTCTACCATACAGATGGGCTTCATTCTGCCTTGTTCGCATGGCAATGTGCTAGGATGTCTGGTACACAAACTGTAAATAATGGGACGCAGACTGGAGACTGTTTTCTGGATATTGGGAGGTTTTAGATAATGGGCTTTTGGATAAAAGGTGCTTAATGTAAATGGATAAGAAGTGATGTGTGTGCTAGTCTTGCTGTAGTATCTAATTCATCTTTTTCTTTTTCCTTCCTCTCATAGTGCTGACTTTAGCCTGAGGCTGTGAATTTGCGGATCAACATCTCCTTCAGTTACATTTTTTTTTGTTTGTTTTTTTTCTAATAAAATAAGACCTGTACATATGAAATGCAGACAAAAACCTTTTTGGCACTGCAGCACACCTCTAAAGCACTGGTTACTTTTGCATGTCTCTGGTTTTGAGGGTGAGATGGGTGGGTAAAGCCTTGTTTTAGTGCATGTAGCCACCTCTGGAGTGCAAAGTGTGGCTGATGCATTTGATGCTTGGTTTCAAAGGGGAGAAGCAGGGATGAAGACTGTATTACTTTTTTCAAATTATAGTTGTTAGAGCAATGTATGGAGGATAAAGTGACTTGAGCAGGATCACACCCAGTAACAGTTGACCTCAGATGTCCCAATTCTTAAGATTTGGTTATTGCTTTAGCCTCACAAATTTGGTGATTATAGGCCTGGCTAATGGGGAAACATTCCTGCTGCCCAAAATGCCTTGTGAAACATTGGTCTTGTCTGACAATTAAAGCTAATAGTCCAATCGGTCCTTCCCTCCCCCCCCCCCCCCCCCCCCGGTGGTCACTTACCACTTGAACTTGATAGTGGAAGCCAGAGATTTGCCAGCTGCTGCCTCTCTGCGTTGAAAAAGTGATAACCAAATAGTTTATTAGGGTCCAGCATGCAGGAAATAACCCCTGAGCAAAGTTGTGGTGCTTGACAAGTCACAAGTTGCCTTTAGGAGTTCCTGCGTTTTCAGTGTCCTAATTATCTGGGTTTAGCACCAAGAAGCAAATAAGCAGGGCACATATCTTCAGTTAATCTTCTCCTTGGTTTCTTCTATTACTCAAGCAGATAGTTTGAAAGCTCTAAGCTCATGAGTACGGGTCCTTCAAACAGCTTGTCAAATGCACGCCCTGCAATTCTAGAATTGTCTGTAAATGGAGAAGCACTGTGAGCATGCCTACAAAGGAAGAGGAGGGAAACAAGTTGCAAGCAATATTCATTTTTCACCAACTGTAGTAAAAGTGTCAGCCAAGGCAGCTGAACTCTGTGGCTGTAACAGTGAAGTGGCATGCTTAAGTTGAAACTAAAAATAACTGCAAACTGTAGCCACTGACTCCAGATTCCGTGGTTAATATTGAATGCCAACCATGGCCTGAGCCAATGAAAAATCTTTCCCAGCCAGTACAAATGGAGCAGTTTTTCATGTCTGGCTGTCCCTGATGTAGGCATAGTGATGGATTGCTGCATTTATAAGGTTATCAGATAACCAAGGCAGTGTGTGTGTTAGTGGCAGGTTGTTGCCACATCTAGACACCTAAATCGTAGATGCATGTGTAAATTCATTCAGGCCGATACAGTAAGGAGCGGTAGGAAGAGCTGCGTTAGTGCCGGGCGCACCCGCGGTTGCCGCACGCACAGTCCAGCTCACCTACCGCTCGATACTGTATTTAAATTGCTTGCAAATGCAAACCGCATCCGTGAAGCGTTAGGCCCGCGCAACCCATTTTACTGTATAGAGCGCTATACAGTATCCTGGGTGCGCTGGCCTAACGCTTCACGGACACG
This sequence comes from Rhinatrema bivittatum, assembly GCF_901001135.1. Lineage (NCBI taxonomy): Eukaryota > Metazoa > Chordata > Amphibia > Gymnophiona > Rhinatrematidae > Rhinatrema > Rhinatrema bivittatum. The sequence continues at coordinate 63,016,074 of NC_042628.1, read as the reverse complement.
CTGGTATCTGTCATTTCAAATGACATTTGAAATGACAGGTACCAGGAAGTGGATGGTTCTCCTACGCTCGAGATTGCCAGTCCTCTCTCCCCTCCTCCCGAAGCAAGGCGCGAAAAGCAGCCTTGCTTTGGCAGGAGGGGAGAGAGGACTGGCAGTGTAAATCGAAAAAGCCAAAAAAAAAAAAAATAGCAACGAAGTGGACGGTTCTCCTACGCTCGAGATTGCCAGTCCTCTCTCCCCTCCTCCCGAAGCAAGGCGCATAAAGCAGCCTTGCTTCGGGAGGAGGGGAGAGAGGACTGGCAAAGTAAAGCAACTTACTTTTTTCGCAGCCCTCCTCCGGAGACTGACATCGGCGGAGACGGAACGCGGCTCCCCTGCCTCCCGGAGGCGATGATGGATGCCTGCACGGGCGAAAGCGGCCCCTGTGCATGCAATTGGGCCGCTCAAGGCGTGATGTCATGACGTTTGGCGTCACGACATGTGACGTCACGTCTTGAGCAGCCCAATTACATGCACAGTGGCCGCTTTCGCCCATGCAGGCATCCATCTTCGCCGGGAGCTGATGTCAGTCTCCGGAGGAGGGCTGCGAAAAAAGTAAGTCGTTGCTTTACACAGCCAGTCCTCTCTCCCCTCCTCCCGAAGCAAGGCTGCTTTACGCGCCTTGCTTCGGGAGGAGGGGAGAGAGGACTGGCAATCCCGAGCGTAGGAGAACAGTCCACTTCATTGCTACTTTTTTTTTTGGCTTTTTCGATTTAGATTTTTTCCGCTTTCGTTGCTTTGGGAGGAGGGGGGGGAGAGGACTGGGGCTGCCCCGGAGACCAGCACCCATTGACGCGGCCAGGGCAGGTGAGCGGGGGCTGGGGGTAAGTTTGCCGCCTACCCTTACCCCTGCCTCTAACGCAGGGGTAAGGGTAGGCGGTAAGTTAGCAGGTTAAACGCGCGGCAAAACAGTAGGGTAAAAAAGCGATAGTCGGGGCGCGCGTTACTGTATGGGAGGGAATAGCTAATTCGATCGTTTACATCTAATATACATGCGGGCGGAAGGGGTTACCTGGTGATTTAAAGAGGCGGTAAGAATCAGTTAAAGGGGATTGTGTATCGCAGGAAGGGCTAACACGGCCGGAAAGTGAGTAGAAAGCGGGTTAGGAGCGGGGTAACCGCGGCCGCACTTTACTGTATTGACCTGATTGTCTGCTATTTAAAAATATGTAGAAATGTCATCCTCCCCAAAGTGTGCTCTGGATGGGATCCACGTTTTGTAATTACAGAGATGGCAAGGGCAGACAATGCAAAGTTAAATCTTTTCCTTTCATTTGAAGAGCACAGCAGGAGAAAACCTAATAGGATATTTCTTAATTGATAAAAGCAAACCTTATCTGTAAATGGAATTTTCCTATAACTTCTTGGCTGAGGTCCTACACAGCACAGCTCATCTTTGTTGTAGTAGTCTTCAAGCATTCCAGAATTGCTGTAGCAGCTGATCGGCACTGAAGGCTATATCAACAAATTCTGTCCACATTACATTCTTTTCCCTTCTATTTGCTGCTGACTCAAATATGAGCTTTATGTACTTTTTGTAAATAAGGGTTAGATTCCATGAGCAGGTGCATATGATTCTGTGTTCCTGTGTGCACTCCTATCCTTCAGAAAGTGGACTTCCTCTATACCTAGATACACAACTCCAGTCCTCCAGACAGCAAATAGGTCTGAATTTCAAGGTAGCCAAAAGTGTGAAAATTCTTTGAACGCGGCTGTTCACCAGTTATGCACATGGGTCGCATGATCCTGCTTAGCACCAAATAGACACATTCTTCCAGAGCTTTCTGGAAAAGGCCTTTCAGTGCCCATGTACAGTTGTTCCCCATTACATTTAAGCAACTTAGCTTTAGCTTGGCTCTTAGGCCATTGTGGGTAGCTGGCCAGATCTGTTTGTGGCTATCAAGGACTAGTCTTGTGCATCTCTGCTTTTTAACAATGGAACTCTTGATGTTGCTGCTTCTAAAACAGCATCCACAAATTTCTCTCTTCATAAGTGCTTTGTAACTATTTTGTCAGCAAACTAGGGTTCTGCCATGCTGTAGTACGGTGAATGATCTCTTTGCTGTCTGCACAAGAATACACTGGGCTAACTAAGAAGGAAAAGGGGAGGTATCATTAAAACCAGTATTCTGATTGGCCAAATGCCTCCCCCGATTTAATAGACTCACCTCTTTTTACTCCTGGGATATTCTGAGAATCAGATAAGCTTAATTTACATATACATTTTTCAACTTCAGCCAGTTTACCAGGTCAGTAAAAACTTAAGTACCGTTCTGCTGCTGCTCTCCTTGTCTTAAGGTTATATAAGGCTTCACGTCTACTAGCGTATTTCCTGACATAGCATATTAATTTCTCATAAGACATGGAAGAGTATTATATAATAGGGTGACCTAAGTATAATAAATTAAGGCACATGAAAAGCTGGGAATGGAAGGATAGCTCTGGGTGGGCATTTAAAAGTGGGTTTGGGGGTGTGGGTTTGGTTTGGTTTTTTTTCAAGATGGTCATGAAACTTGATTTTTTTTTTTTTTTTTTTGTTACATAGTTTTAGGAAGCCGAGATTGAAATTTGAAACACTTCCAGAATGATTGCATTTTAACTAATATTTATTCTGAAGTTTGTGGAAATCCTTGATCTATTATAATTCCAGTCCTGTTCATATTTAATTTAGGATTTTTCTGTAATATAGTGAACTAAACCTATACTAGGTATTAAGTCACTGTATTCAGTTAATTCATACCAGTAACAGCTAATATTTGAGCTTGTGTCCATACTCCATGTTCCATGTCTTCTACTTTCCATGAATAATAAACAGTATGATCATCAAATTGCTGTGTTGTGGTTCTTTATTCATCTTGACAATTACAGATCATAGTGAGGCAATTGCATCCCTTCATAGTTACCTTTTAAGGGCCTATATCACGGTGGATTAGCAGGATTCCAAAACAGCAAGTATCTTTCAATTATTTCCTGAAATTTTGTATTAAAGGTGTCAAATTAGAACAAAATATTTATATCCCTCCAGTGTCTCAGGAGTGCTGCATTGCAGGGAATCTTGCAGTTTACAACCATCTTTGAAAGGTGGCAAAATTGAGTTGTGTGGCTTTTTTTTTGTGTTTGTTTTGATGCCTTGATTTACCAAAATAACTTTGTCAAGAGAATTGACAGGATGGCCATGCCCTTTAAACTCCTATGATACACTGTAGATGCTGCTGCTGTACAGAGCTAGAGGAGGCATGCCCCTTTTAAGCTGTGTCCTAAGTTGAGCAGAAACAGGCTCCTTGGCCTGGATATTTGGTGTTCTAGGCAACTGCCCATGTTGCCCATGCCCAAATCAGGGCTTGGGACATATGGAATGAAGGATTTGTTTATGCTCATTTTGACACTTGCATGTTTCTAGGATGCAAGCTGGTCATTTGTTTTGGAAATGGTCTCTCTGCTAGATCCCGGACCTAGCATCCAATTTATGACTTTGGACAATTAGGGTTTTTAGTGTGCCTTTGCAAACTTTGTTTAGGGAGTAAATGGAATCTTGTGGTACAGCGTAGGTGATGTTAGAGAATGCATGCAGCACAAAAGGGAATACTAGAGACCATCCTGTAATTGTTTTGGTGTAGTAAATTACTGGCCTGCTGGAGTAAAGGTATGATACCTTTTTAAAGGCTGGACATAAGTTGTAGTACATGAGTTTTGTAATTTTATTGCTACTGATGTATTTCTTCAGCTAGACGACCAGACCAGTCCAGACACATGGGTTATGACCACCAATCAGCAGTACCCTGTACGTACCCGGATCAGTCCAGACAGTGGGTTAAGCCTCCTGTCCAGCAGATGGAGCTAGAGAAAAACTGAAAGGGTATCCTACTAGAGGACAGTGCTCACCCTGTGCCTCTCAGTATTTCTCTGGTTCCAGCAGATGCAGACAGATGAACCTGCAGTTTTCTCTCCTTAGTGATATTTTATTGCTTCTTGCGAAGTCTTCCATCATGTCTTCACTGGGTCAAGTAAGTATTGTCTAAAACAAAAAAAACCAGGAACAGTGAATTTTCATTTCTCTGGAGACAGTTCTGTCTCCTGTCTCTTGTGGAGTCCTAGGAGGGATTTTCCCCTTGAGTAATCAGCCTAGGTCTCATCCCCGGTGGCCTTGAATTTCCCTGCCCAGGAGTGATACTGGTGGTCCAGTCACGCCTCCTCTTTTGCCCCTGGTGACCCCAGAGATGAGACTATGCCTTGGGTCCTGTTGCAGAGATGTCTTCATTCCTCTGCTGTAGCAAAAAAAACCTCTAAAGCCTATTTATTTATTTATTTATTTAGAAACTTTTATATACTGGTATTAGTGGGGACATCATACCGGTTCACATAATAACTGAAAGTTTGGAAATGAACCTGGGCGGGAGTAAACCAAAAGGTAGTAGGATAGAGAGAACAAGAAAGTCATAACCCAACATCCTTTCTCCCAACATCCTTTCAGCTCTAACTCAAAACTGGAAGTCGGCTTCTTTACCTCACAACATCTTCAAATCCTGCTTGTCTACGCCCCCCCGGGGCTCCTAGAATCCAATGTTTCCCCCATCCTTGAAATCACCACTATGCTCATCAACCTGGATACTCCAGCAATCATCCTAGGAGATTTCAATCTGCACATAGACATTCCTTCACCATCCAACAGCTGCGTAACCCTCCTCACAGCCCTATCTGCTATGGGATTCCAACAACTAATCAACGAACCCACACACAAAGCGGGTCACACCCTGGACCTGATTTTCGTCAACAAAGGCATTACGACCACTTCCAACTTGAAGAACAAAAAGGTTCCTTGGTCAGACCACACTCTCATTTCCACCTCCTTCGCGCTGAAAGAAACCAACACTCCTAACATCCCCTCACCTTCATTCCACTACAAGAAGCGTTGCTCCCCAGAAGACCTTAACACACAGCTGGTCTCACAGCTCCCCCTACTAGACTTCACCGACCCTAACACTGCCATTCGATCCTGGAACAACATAACAGAAAATATAGCCAATAAGCTCTGTCCTTCAACTACAAAAAAATCTCACACCAATGCAGCCAACAGACAACCTTGGTTCACCATCGAACTCAGGAAACTAAAACAAAGTTTAAGAAAAAAAGAAGCGACTTGGCGTAAAACCCCTTGCGACACCACCATCTCGTCATACAAAGCTACACTATATCAGTACAAATCCCTCACCTCAAAATCAAAAAAAGACTATTATGTATCTAAGATTCACAACCTGGTCTTTGACGCCAAAGCTCTCTTCGCCTATGTCTCCAGCCTCACTCAGACCATACCACGAGAAATCCCCGGCAACATGGCTCAATCCAAAGCTGAAGAACTCGCTCAGTTTTTCCAAAATAAAATCACCAATCTCTTAATACAACTGCCTTCCGACACCGCCGCCCTCCAGACACATCAACAACCTGCCCACAAAAACGCCAGCTTAAACACCTTTGAACCCGTTGCTTCCACTGAGATACAAGCCATCCTGAGAAGAATGAAACCGTCGTCTCATCCTGCAGACCACATCCCTTCTAAACTTCTATCTATTCCAGACACAATAGCCACATCTTTGACAAATATCATCAACTGCTCTCTAGCCCAAGGAACCTTCCCTGATGATCTCAAAATGGCTTCAATCTCACCGCTCCTAAAGAAACCTAACCTTGACCCGAAGGACCCCAACAACTTCTGCCCCATAGCTAACCTCCCATTCATCGCCAAGATCATGGAAAAACTAGTGAACTCTCAACTCTCAGATTTCATTGAAGACAACAATCTTCTCTTCACCCCACAACACGGCTTCCGAAAAAATAGAGGCACAGAATCCCTCCTCACCTCGCTGACAGATCATATTTTAATGGGCCTCGATAAAGGAAATTCTTTCCTACTGATCTTGTTAGACCTATCCGCAGCGTTCGACACGGTCAACCATGCCATCCTCCTAAACCAGCTTTCGTCCATAGGAATCAGCGGCACCGTCCTATCCTGGTTCAAAACCTTTCTCAATAACAGAGGTTACAAAGTTAAACTCCAAAACAAAGAATCCTCAAGATTTGACTCTGTCATAGGAGTCCCACAAGGCTCTTCATTATCTCCGACTCTATTTAATATCTACCTTCTTCCTCTCTGCCAACTTCTCACCGACCTCAATCTAAAGTATTTCCTTTACGCAGATGATATCCAAATTATCATCCCCATCAAAGACACATACTCTAAAACTCTTGACTACTGGGAATCATGCCACCAGAAAATCAAACAATTACTAAACAGCTTACACCTCATCTTAAACTCATCCAAGACTGAAATCCTACTCATCTCTCCTGAAAACAATATCACTAATACTACTTTTCCTACCAACCTACCTACCACACAAGTTAGAGACTTAGGAGTGATAATTGACAACCGGCTAAACTTCAAGGCACATATCAACAAAACAACCAAAGACTGCTTCTATAAACTCCAGGTTCTGAAGAGGATAAGACCTCTTTTCCATGCTCAAGACTTCAGATCAATCATCCAAGCAGTCATTTTTTCAAAAATAGACTATTGCAATTCCCTATTGCTAGGTCTGCCCTCATCCTATTCCAAACCATTACAGATGGTTCAAAACTCAGCAGCCCGATTACTAACAGGCGCAAGAAAGAGAGACCACATATCTCCCATTCTGAAAGAGCTACATTGGCTACCCGTACACTTCCGTATCATGTACAAAGCCATATGCATCATCTTCAAAACTATTCATCAGCACATCTCCCTCGATCTACAAATCCCCCTCCAAGTATACAACTCGACAAGACCGACCAGAGATGTTCACAGAGGCGCCCTCAAAGTTCCCCCTGCGAAAATGACCAGACACATCACCTTAAGAGATCGTGCCACCTCCACAGCTGGCCCTTCCCTGTGGAATTCCATTCCTACAGACCTCAGACTGGAACCCTGCCTCTTAACTTTTAGGAAAAGACTTAAGACTTGGTTATTCAAGCAAGCTTTCCAAGACACAATCTAATAACACAAGTCAAGGACACATTCCAAGGACTCCACAAAACTCTCAACCACTAATCATGCCTTTTGTACATAGCATTTAATTTATTTATACCGTTTAACCGTTTATTCTTTCCTATCTCTTCCTTCTTCTCCAAGTTCTGCTACCCTTGTTATTTGTAACTGCTCCTTCGGTCACCACAGTTCGAATTGATGTATTTAATGCACTCCCGTTCCATGTAAACCAGCAAGATATGTTTTCATGATTGCCGGTATATAAAAACCTTAAATAAATAAATAACGAGAAAAATAATTTACAAATTTACAATGAATGTCTCCTTAAAATAAGGAGAGGGCGGTCACCTGAGTGTGTGGGGGGGGGGGGGGGGGAAGCTCCTGCACTTTTTTTGAAGAGATTACTTTTTTGAAGAGATTACTCTTCAAAAAAAAAAATGTTTAAAATAAGGCTAAATGCCCCTGACTGCGGTCTGCATCTTAATTTTTTTGAGTTGCTAACATTTTTTAAAGATGTTTAAAGGAGTGGCAATGCTTGATTAAATTGCAAAACCCTTTAAATTTTTCCGGTTTGATTTGTTAGTTTGTCAATGACATGGCACCACTCTGTTGGCTTCTATTTAGTTTAAAGGTGACATTTAAATGTTATGCAGATGATATACTATAACCTTGTTGGAATAGGCCTAGACAAAATTAACTGATTGGGACAGATAAATTGTATAAAAATAGGCTGCTATTAAATGTTAAGACTGAGATCATGGTATTCTTGATCAATGGAAGCAAGCCCTGTTATGTTTTCAATTTGAAGATATGTCAATAGTGGTGGTTAAAGCTCCAGCTAGAAATTTGGGAGTGCATATGGATCCTTCGGCCACATTTTAGTGCCTTGGTCCAGTTTTATTACAATCTACATCTGTTATGATATTTAAAGCTATTTCTTAATTACACTGATTTTAGTACAGTGGTCCAACTTTTAATTTTATCTGCTTTAGATTATTGCAATGTGTTTTGTTTTGGTGTTTACAGAGTTCTTACCTGAGATGCCCTCAGCTGATTTAAAAAAAACACAAAACTCAGCTGCCTGGCTGGTAAGCAGTATAGGTTCTAGAGAACATATGCCAGTGTTGGCATCCCTGCACTGACTTCCATTGGCATGGCAAATTTTAAATTAAAGGCATTAAAGTAAGCAAAGAACATGCCATACTGGGTCAGACCAAGGGTCCATCAAAGCCCAGCATCCTGTCTCCCAACAGTGGCCAATTCAGGCCATAAGAACCTGGCAAGTATCCAAAAACTAAGTCTATCCCATGCTATTGTTGCTAGTAATAGCAGTGGTTATTTTCTAAGTCAACTTAATAGCAGGTAATGGACTTCTCCAAGAACTTTTCCAATCCTTTTTTAAATCCAGCTACACTAACTGCACTAACCAAATCCCCTGGCAACAAATTCCTGAGTTTAATTGTGCATTGAGTGAAAAATAACTTTCTCCGATTAGTTTTAAATGTGCCACATACTAACTTCATGGAGTGCCCCCTAGTCCTATTATCCAAAAGAGTAAATAACCGATTCACATTTACCCATTCTAGACCTCTTATCATTTTAAACATCTCTATCATATTCCCCCTCAGCCTTCTCTTCTCCAAGCTGAACAGTCCTAACCTCTTTAGTCTTTCCTCATAGGGGAGCTGTTCCATCCCCTTTATCATTTTGGTCGCCCTTCTCCTTACTTTCTCCATCACAACCAAATTTTTTTTTTTTGAGATGCAGCGACCAGAACAGTATTCAAGGTGCGGTCTCACGATGGAGCGATACAGAGGCATTGACATTTTCTGTTTTTATTAACCATTCCCTTTCTAATAATTCCCAACATTCTGTTTGCTTTTTTGACTGCCGCAGCACACTGAACCAACTATTTCAATGTGTTCTCACAGGACAAGCAGGATGATAGTCCTCACATATGGGTGACATCATCAGGATGGAGCCCAATCACGGAAAACTTCTATCAAAGTTTCCAGAACTTTGAATGGCCCCTACTGGGCATGCCTAGCATGGCACTAACCCTGCAGCCAGCAGGGGTCCCCCTTCAGTCTTCTTTTTTCCGCGCTGCAGTAGCCTCGCGGTTTAGGAGCTCTGTGGAGATTCGTGACAGGAATTTTCCTCACGGAATTATTTAACGTTAAATTGCCCCACAGGGGTCCCTCCTCTAACTTCTCTCTAGCCGCGGTACTCCGGTAAGTTTGACAGTTTTCCGTCGATTACCATCTAGTTTGGCCCTTGCGGCCTACTGGCAGTCGTCCGTCCCGCGGCTCAATTTTTTTCTATGGCCATGGCGTCAGGGTTCCGCCAGTGCCCGGAATGTACTCATACAATGTCTATCACAGACCCTCATGGCGTCTGTGTAATGTGTTTAGGCCGGGAGCATGATGTCCTGACTTGCACCAAATGTGCCCTCATGACACCCAAAGGTTACAAGGCAAGGATGGAGAAGATGGAACTCCTCTTCCATGCTCACACCCCGACGCCGTCATCGGAACTGGCACAGTCTATGTTGCACCAGCGTCGACCACCGTCCGGTGACCGTCCGCCATCGACGTCTTCACGGCCATTGGCGCCCATTACTTTCCCTTAGGATCGAGGGGATCATAGGGAGAAACGTCGCCATCAGCATCGTAAGACTCAGACCGTCGAGGGAGCAAAATCATCGACCGAGCCACCATCGAAGAAACCCCGTCCAGGAACGGCACCGACCATTCCTGCAACTGGTGCATCGAGGCCACCCTCACTCGATCGGGGTTTGGGAGTCGCAATTCCGCCTATAAAGGTAGTCCCTCCGACTGTGCCTCTGCCTCCCTCTTCTGTCACGGAGCCGGGGCTGCTTGCTCCAGGTCTCCGGGAAGAACTGGACCGGCTGGTCCAGGAGGCCATCGACAAGGCGATGCAACAACTCCAGGTCCCTTCGGCACCGACACAGCACTGATTATGGAACCGGTCATCGACCCGATTCCAGCAGCGCTGGCATCGCTGCTATCCCGGATGGAGGTGCTCATAACCGCCCTTCCACCGATGGTTCTCATGGCTCTGGTGCGCTCCCCGTTGACAGCTTCATTGGGAGGAGAAACACCGTTTCGCATTCCTCCTTCGGGAGTTTTGCCTCAGCTATTGATGCCAATTTGTCCCTCGCCACAGATCCATTCGAGGGCGATACGTACATCGGCGCCTTCGATACCGGCACCGATGCCCTCCAGACTGTCCACGGTGCCCCCGGCGATTCCTTCGATTTTCTCAGAGCCTCGGCCGGGGCCTTCGGGTATCCAACCCCCTTCTCATCCTACAGGTCAGTCTGCTGAGCCTTATGACACCTGGGGTGATAATACTTCTTTAGACACCGATGACTTACCTTCACCTCCCTCTCCTACTGAAAGTAGAAAGCGTTCTCCTCCAGAGGACCTTTCTTTCATTAATTTTGTGAAGGAAATGTCTGAGTTGGTCCCTTTTCAGCTTCAGACGGAGCAGGATAATAGGCACCAGATGATGGAGTTACTCCAGTTCCTGGATGCCCCTAAAGTGATCATTTCTATTCCCATTCATCAAGTTCTTCTTGACCTCCTCAAAAAGAACTGGGAAAACCCTGGATCCATTGCCCCAGTCCATAGAAAAGCTGACACTACCTATTTAGTGCAATCAGCCCCTGGCCTTCAAAAATCTCAGCTCGACCACCACTCAGTTGTGGTAGAATCGGCTCAAAATAAAGCAAAAAGGATGAAGCCTCCCTCATCTACCCCTCCTGTTAAGGAACACAAGTTCCTAGATAATATTGGTCGACGAGTGTTCCAAGGGGCCATGCTTATCTCCAGAATTGCTGCTTACCAGCTGTATATGACCCAATACAATAGGGTCATCTTCAAACAGATTCAGGACTTCTCTGAAACCCTGCCTGAACAATTCCAAGACCAGCTTCAAATCCTTGTCAACAAGGGGTTTGAGTCAGGAAAGCATGAGATAAGAACAGCTTACGATATCTTCGACACTTCTACTAGAGTGTCTGCAGCTGCCATTTCGGCAAGACGATGGGCCTGGCTCAAATCTTCTGACCTTCGCCCAGAAGTACAAGACAGGCTATCTGACCTACCATGTGTAGGAGACAATCTGTTCGGTGAGCAGATCCAGCAAATGGTGGCTGAATTAAAGGACAATCATGAGACCCTTAAACAGCTCTCATCGATACCTTCTGACTTCCCCTCAAGATAGCCCTTCAGGAAGGACTCTTAAGAAGTCATTCTTCCGTTCAAGGAAGTACTATCCTCCACCAGCAAGGTCCCGAACTACAAGGCCTTATCAAAAGACTCAGCCTCGCCAGACCCGAAAGCAAAAGCCACAAGCAGCTCCCCAGCTGGGGCCTGCTTCAGGTTTTTGACTTTCACTTGGAGAGCAGCAGCCTGATTCCTCTGCCAAGGCATACCAGTGGGAGGTTGATTGTGCCACTTTCACAACATGTGGCAATCAATCACAACTCGACCATGGGTGCTAGCAATCTTGCTCAGGGTTACCACCTAAACTTTCTTGCTCTTCCACCGAACTCACCACCTCTGCAGGCGTGGGGAGTATCTGACCACTCTGTCCCTTCTGGAGCAGGAGGTTTCCCTTCTTCTCTAGTTAAGAGCAATAGAACCCGTCCACTCTCGCAGCAAGGCCTAGGGTTCTATTCCCGGTACTTTTTGATCCCCAAAAAATCCGGGGGCCTTCGTCCAATGCTGGACCTAACGTGCTCTCACAAGTACCTCCAGGCGGGAAAAGTTCAAGATGGTAACCTTGGGCTCGCTTCTACTTCTTCTACAAAGAGGAGACTGGCTCTGCTCTCTGGACCTCCAGGACGCATACACACACATTGCGATCACTCCCAACTCATCGCAAGTACCTCAGGTTTTTAGTAGGCCCAAAGCACTATCCAATATCGAGTGCTTCCCTTCGGCCTAGTGTCTGCACCACGAGTCTTCACCAAATGCCTCTTAGTTGTAACAGCTTTCCTCAGGAAAGAAGGTGTGCACGTCTACCCCTATCTGGACAACTGGTTAATCAGGGCTCCAACCCAGCAGCCGCTCAGTCGTCCCTCGATTTCACCCTACATACTCCAATTTCTCTAGGATTTCTTGCCAATTACGGGAAATCATATTTAATTCCATCTCAAAGCTTGTCGTTCATTGGGGCAGACTTGACACCCTTACAGGCAAAAGCCTTTCTACCTCGACAATGAGCACTAACACTCGTGGCTCTCGCTCAACCAGTTGCAAGTCTCAACATACAGCAACAGCTCGCCAATTCCTTGTCCTGCTAGGACACATGACGTCCTCCGTCCATGTTACAACCAATGGCCCTCCTGGCCATGAGACTCATGCATTGGACTCTGAGGTCACAATGGATTCAAGCTGTTCAGCCTCTGTTGACCATTGTCCACATCACCAACTCACTCCTTCTGTCTCTCGCCTGGTGGAAAGATTTATTTATTTATTTTTAACTTTTTATATACCGACAATTCTTGCATTAAATGCAAATCATGCCGGTTTACAATGAAACAGAAAAAGCAGGAAAAAATCCTACTCGAATACATGAAAACAGCTTAGTTAACAAAGGAAACATAAATATAAATTTTTTACATATACACAAAGGTTTGCACGAAGGGGTGCACAAAGGGGAGAGCCAATCTCCTTCAGGGACTGCCTTTTCAAGTGCCAGATCCCCAACTCATTCTCACCACCGACGCTTCCAACCTCGGGTGGGGAGCCCACGGGGACAATCTACAGACACAAGGATCTTGGTCTCCAGAGGAAGCCAAACATCAAATAAACTTCCTAGAACTTCGAGCAATGTGATATGCTCTCAGGGCTTTTCAGGAAAGCCTATCAAATCACGTCATCCTGATTCAGACGGACAACCAGGTGGCCATGTGGTACATCAACAAGCAGCGAGGCACAGGCTCCTTCCTCCTGTGTCAGGAAGCTGCGCAAGATTTGGGCAGAAGTGCTCTCCCACTCGATGTACCTCAGGGCCACCTACTTGCCGGGAGTGAACAATGTCTTGGCAGACAAACTGAGTCACGTCTTCCAGCCACACGAGTGGTCTCTCAACCCCTCGGTAGCGACCCTCAATCTTTCACCAATGGGGATACCCCACAAGACATACCTCTTTGCGTCCCCTCAGAACCCACAAAGTGGACAATTACTGCTCCCTCATTCGGAGCAAGCACTCTCAGCCCAGAGATGCATTCTCCCTCTCGTGGGCAACCAGTCTGCTCTATGCATTCCCTCCCACTTCTCTTCTTTCGAAGACTCTCGTGAAGCTACGTGAGATAGCACCTCTCTGGCCACACCAAGTGTGGTTTCCCATACTTCAGGATCTCTCCATCCGCAGGCACATTCCCTTGGGAATGGACCTGCATCTGATCACTCAAAATGACGGATGCCTATGCCATCCCAATCTTCAGGTCTTGTCCCTGACTGAATGGATGGAATGGATGTTGAAAGGTTAATCCTTCAACCACTTAACCTTTCAGATTCAGTTTCTCGTGTCCTGATTGCTTCACGGAAGCCTTCCACAAGAAAATCTTATTCCTATAAATGGAAAAGGTACACATCATGGTGCACTTTGCAGTCCCTTGAGCCCTTTTCCTGTCCAATCCCAAGGGTTTTGGACTATCTCTGGCATTTGTCAGTCAGGTCTAAAAACCTCTTCCATCAGAATGCATGTTAGTGCAGTAGCCGCCTTCCATAAAGGTGTCGGGGATGTCCCTATATCAGTACAAACCCCTCGTAACACGATTTTTAAAGGGCTTGCTCCATATCAAGCCACCTTTACGTCCTCCGGCCCCTTCTTGGGACCTTAATCTGGTTCTCGGTCGGCTCATGAAAACTCCATTCGAGCCTCTTCACTCCTGTGACCTAAAATATCTCACATGGAAAGTGATTTTCCTTTTAGCTATCACTTCAGCTCGCAGGGTTAGTGAGTTACAGGCCCTAGTTACCTCTCCGCCTTACACTAAACTCCTGCAGGACCGGGCGGGTACTTCTGCACTCACCCTAAGTTTTTACCCAAGGTAGTTAGCAGTTTCACATTAATCAATCCATCATACTACCTACCTTTTTTCCCAGACCCCATTCCAATCTAGGGGAACAGGCTCTGCATACCGTTGACTGTAAATGGGCTCTAGCTTTCTATCTAGACCATACACTTGCCCACAGGAAGAGCACTCAGTTATTCGTCTCTTTCCATCCCAACAAATTAGGGCAACCTGTGGGTAAGCAGACTCTCCTCCTCCTGGTTGGCGGACTGCATATCTTTTTGCTACCAGCAAGCAGGCATTCTTTTCAAGACCATTTTAAAGCACACTCTGTGAGGGGCCATTGCGACTTCAGTAGCACACCTAAGATCGGTGCCGCTTCCTGACATTTGCAGGGCTGCCTCCTGGAGTTCTCTCCATACCTTCGCAGCCCACTATTGCTTGGACAAAGCCAGAAGACAAGATTCCATCTTCGGCAGTCTGTCCTGTGTAACCTATTTCCAACGTGATGTACCAATACCCTTCTGCCTGCCCGGTGGGGTTCAGGATGCCCTCTACCAAATTCCACCCCAGTTGTTGTGCCTGTTGCACGCTGTTGGGTTACACTTGGTGCATGTTCGGACATCCTCAGCTCAGTACTCACCCATATGTGAAGAATGCCATCCTGCTTTGTCCTGTGAGAAAGCAAGTGTTTGCTTACCTGTAACAGGTGTTCTCAACAGGACAACAGGATGTTAGTCCCTCATGAAACCCGCCCGCCGCCCTGCGGTGTTGGGTTCGTAATGTTTGTTATTTTTATTTTTTTTCGGCACTGCCCGTAGCTATCAAATAGACTGAAGGGGGACCCTGCTGGCTACAGGGTTAGTGCCATGCTGGGCAGCCCATTAGGGGGCCAACAAAGTTCGGAACTTTGATAGAAGTTTTCCGTGATTGGGCTCCATCCTGATGATGTCATCCATATGTGAGGACTAAACATCCTGCTGTCCTGTGAGAACACCTGTTACAGGTACGCAACACTTGCTTTATCCACTCTGCCACCTAGATTTTCTTGGGTGGTAGCTCCTAATATGGAAATGTTAACTTTAAAGCTCAGATTGAGGTTACGTGATGCGGTGAGCCGGGAAGGCAGGTTTATTCACAGCTCCGGAGGTCTCCTATAATCTACAAATAACTTCACATAACTTGGTGCTACGGATCTTATGACCATGAGATACTGTGCTACATATGTCAATTGTACACTATAAGCAGCGAACTTCTCCAATTATGACCTCTAAAAGCAGTAAGAAAGAGAGAAACCATGCGGGCCTGACTCTAAGATGGTGGTAAATGAAGGCGCAGGGGAGAACCTGGGATTGGCAGTCACACTTTAGATGAAGAAAAGCTAGCGGGGATCGTGACCCAGCTAGCAGATGTTAGTGCAGCTGTCACCAAAATAAATCATCGGATTGAACAGGTAGAAGGCACAATCGCACTGCGTGAAGATGACTCAACAGCCAATGCTGTTAAAATGGCTGCCTAGGAGAAAAAGCTGGTTGAATTCCGCGATAAAGTAGATGAGCTAGAGAATAGGGTTCAGCACACTTCCTCAGGTTCCCAGAGTCAATCGAAGACCAAAACCTGAGTTCTTTGTTGTAAACGTGGCTGCCTACAACTTTGGAGCTCCCAGATCTACAGGGGGAAATTGTAATAGAAAGCGCGCACGGGCTGGGTATCAGCAGCAGAGACAGAGGCTGATAATAGCAAAGCTCCTAAACCACACACAAAAATGAAATTTGGCAAGCATATAGACAAAACCAAGAGATTTCCTATAATTCAAATGCAATATGCATTTTTCAAGACTACTCAGCTACAGTTTCTGAACAAAGGAAAAGTTTTTCACCAATGTGCACGATGCTGCATAAATTAGATTAGAATTAGATTAGATTCTCACTACAATTCCCGGACAGACTACGGGTCTGGCATAAGGAGAGAAGATATATCTGTTTGAATCAGCGGACAAAGCATGAGCCTTTGTAGACGCACTGCCTTGCTGAATCTTCAACTGGTTGGTGCTGACGGTTATTACCTCGCCTTTGTGTGGTTTTGAGCCCAGTTGGCTCCTGTGCTGATTTTTTTTTTTTTTTTTTAATATGGTTAGTCTAGCACTTCGGTTTTGCATATTAACAATGTCAACTTTAAACATGTGCCGGAGACTGTCCACCTCGATATACCATCAGGCTATGACTAGATCTACAACAGATCACAGGCTCTTGGACTATTAAGTTTGGCAGAGATATAAGACAGCTGGAGAGGAGCTGCTTGTTAATTTTTCTGCGGATTAAGAGCAGGACAGCCCCTATCTGCTAAATCGTTGTTTGACAGACTACAACTGGCTCAGAGGGTAACTCATTCAGGCAAATACCTCCAGCAGAGGAACATGCTTTTGGTACCCTGGAGGGGGATTTCGCTCACAGACAGGAAGTTCTTTTATACTGGACTATACAGTAACTCAGAATGACCCACATACTGGATGGTCTTGGTTGTTATGGCCTCTGGAGATCGCAGGATTAAGAAGTACACGGTGGTTTGGTAACGACCAACTCGTAGATCACTGAACTGACATAGTTAATAATTTTGTTTTAGTTAAATTTTTAAAGAGGTTTAGATCCAATGCTACCCTTGTGGGTACATTGGTTAACAACACGTGAGGAGCAGTGGATCGTGACCTGACTACCTCAAGAATGAGGGCCTTGATATGGACTATGGGTAAAGAGGGTAAAATTGATAAAGGGGGGGGGGGGAGGAATGTGAAAGGGGGACTTGGGGAGAGGTAAAAGGTTGGGGTCAGGTAAACGTGGGGAGGGGAATGGAAAGAGGGGGGGGCGCTGAAAAGGTTAGAATATCCTTACATTGTTGGCATGCACATTTCACCCACAGACCAAACAGACTATTTGGGTCAGATGCATTTGTTAAGTCTATTAACAGTTCAGACATCAGTTATGGATATGGGAGGGGAGGCTGGGCTGGGGGCTTCCCTAACCACTAAATCATGGTTTACCCTGATTTTCACTTTCTTATCACAGGTCAATGGTTAACTTAATCTCTTGGAATGTTAATGGCCTAGGCTCACCAATAAAAAGAAAAAAAGTATTATCCCATCTTAAGCGCTTACATACCAACATAGCCTGCTTACAAGAAATGCATCTCTCTGCTATAGAAAGCCAAAAATTACAAAGGGAGTGAGTTGGGTGCATGTCACTATTCAGCAGCCCTACATAGGAAAGCCGGTGTCAGTAAGAATGCAAACTTCCATGTCACCAAGAGTTTAGAATCTCCAGATGGGAGATTTGTCATTCTAATAGGGCAATGGCATGGGCAACTCATCACAATTTGTAATACATATGCACCCAATGGGTATTCAAAATCTTTTTTTGACCGTTTATCCAATATCCTCACCAGTATGCAAGGCACACTTTTCTTAGTGGGAGATCTAAACTGTATACACGATCCCACATTAGACAGGAACCCGGCTCAAACATTCAATCCAAAGGGCCCGCATGGAAAAAATGGGGTGGCTTTCCTCTGTAAACAGTTAATTGACACTTGGAGAACATTACATCCAGAAGAAAGAGACTACATTCATGTATCTCGGTCACATTTATCTCTTATCCCAAATCGATTATATATTAGTCACAAAAGATTATTTCTTTAACATTTGTTAAAGCTACTATTGAAACCCCAAGTCATCTCAGATCATGCCCCGGTCTCGGTGCAGAACCGGAACCGGTGCTAGTGAATTTAGGTATCAATACCACTGTACCTCGACTTTGGATGTTTTCTAGTCAACTAAAGGATGATCTTAAGTTTCAGGAATTTCTAAAAGATAAATGGAAAGATTTTAGTATTAACCAACACCTATCCTCACCTCAGTTATTCTGGGAGACAGTCGTACTGCGGGGTGAGATTCTTGTGTATGTTCACTCGCGCAATAAAACCTTACATAAAGATATCCTTCAGTTAGAAATCTCACTTAAACAAGTCATGGAAGAACTAAGGACTCATCCATCCACTGAAAAAAAATATGAATACTATAGCCTTCTTGGGAGACTTAATACTTTACTTCATTTGAAAGCACAAATTGCCTTAAGGAGAGGGGAACAAAACCTGTTCCACTTTGGGAACAAGCCAGGGAAGCTTATGGCAAATCTGGTCAGAGCCGCTAAACCAAAGGCGTTTATCCCCCGCATGACCACACATAAGGGTGACAGAGTCATCAGCAAAGCTGACATCTGCGAAGTTTTCTGCCGTTTCTATGAGCTACTGTACACAGCAGACCAAGTGGATGGGCAAGAAGAAAAGGAAACATTCTTCCAAAACTTACAACTCCCAAATCTTACCACTTCCCAATTAGAATTTTTAAATCAACTCCTTCAGGCTTTAGAAGTGCTCAAAGCAATCAATGCAGTACAAGCTGAAAAAGAAGCAGGGCACAGACCGAGGATGGCAAGCCTCGTCATGGCTGGCCCTGGAGACCGGGAAATTGCACGTGAGCTGGAGCAGAGAGACTGTGTTGCCAAGTAGGCAGTTCCCCCCCAGACTGGGCGGTTTCTTTGCTCTGTGACTGAGTCTCTCCTTCCTGTTTACACTCAGCCCCTGTGGAGGCACAGCATATCGTTCTGCATGCGCCCCAACCCAGAATATTACAGGCTGCTTCCGGTTCTGCATTGATTAATGCTTTTCCTAGCTGTAGTGAGCGAGCAAGAATGTTTTTGCCTCTCTAAATGGACAGATTGGGAGCTCTGAGCCCTCTTCTCACCGCTGACCCCGATCGAGCCCCACCGACTAACTCCATTCGGCTCGTGGACCTACATTCGGCCTCGAAGTGCTGTCCAGCGCGCTCCCCTGACCTGCGATAGATGCCTGCCGCGACCGCCTCCCTGCAGGCCCCCATCACCGAAGTCTCCACCCAGACCTACCTCATCAAGAGGCGCCGAGGGAGAGGATCTTCATTTAAAAGCCATGCCAGTGAGCCGCTGGTGCCGCGCACCTAAGGAGTGCAACAAAGGGGCCTGCCCCTTGGCTCACCCCTTAGCGCGATCCTTTATCTCGATCCCACTTCCCTCGCACAGAGCTCAACCTAGGACCCCTATCGGCCCCTGACATGAGGAGCTGACATCGGAACCTGGCTAAACTGGTACCTGACTGGCCTGATCCCCTCTTGCTGCTTGCCCCAAAGAGAAGACTCCCTCTCCTCCCCCTCCCCTTCAAAAACTCCTTGAGAACCGCAAGCTGCGACGCCCACCACTTAGCCTCCAGGTTCAGGAGCCTACCGACCCTTGACCCGACTAATGAGCCTGCCCTGCAGTGTCCCTTTCTTACTGCATACTCTCAACAACCAAATCTTTAACATCACCGCTACTTCAATCAAGGCATTAATATCACCCTTACAAACAAATTTGCAAAGGATCTAATAGTATTTTACTAAAATACACTGATTATCCCACCTCGTTTAACCTGAATCCTTTCCTGCTGCCCTTACCGCATTCCCTCAATTTCACCCTCATCTGCTAGCTCCAGCCTACCATCCCCTGGTTTTTCTCCCCCCTGAAGATCTCCACACACCCTAGATCTTCACCCGCCCCTCCCTTACCCCTTCCCCCCACACTTTTCCTCCACAAACATAGTACATATATTCTAAAAACCTTCAACAGATACTCTGTTCATCCTCCCTCCCCATTACCTAAACTCACTCCCTCTACCATCGCCCTAATTCCCCCCTTCTCTCCCTTCTACTAGGACCTGCCCTCCAGTTCCAGACACCCTCTCCCACTAAGATCCCGCCACACTATAGAACTCTTCCGGCACCCCCCTACCCCTACCCCCATACCCTCTCCCATCCACCCATTTACAATGCTTCTAACTCCCACCAACCTAAGACAGGCCATTGAACCCACTTCATTTATAATGACTTACCCAATACCGACTCTCAAATACCACTACCCCTAGATCTAATGCACCCCACTTTACCCACCCCCACTATCACACCAGATCATTACTACTGATCTTGCTAAATCCTCTCACCCAACTCTTGGGCCTCGCAACATTCACACTCTTTCTAGTTAACTCACAATCTCTAACCAAAAAAATTCCTATTCTAAAATGACTTACTACTTGACGAAAAAACCGACATTTGTGCCATAACTGAGACATGGCTTAAGGATACTGACTCAGTTTTACTAAACTAACACCCCAACCATACCTACGATATCTTCTCAATACCCAGACTCAAGAAGAGAGGTAGAGGCATTCTAGTCACCGCCAAAAAAGATTTTAAGCTAATACAGCACTCAGTCAACCTCCCCCCCCCCCCCCCCCCCCCCAAATTTGAAATGGCCTGTTAAATCCCCTACTTGCAAATATGCTTAATCTACATCCACCAGGTATGCTAGACAGGGACCCTTCTCCTCTCATCGAACTCATAGCTACTAATATATCAATTGACACTCCAGCTATTATTCTTGGAGATTTTAATCTGCATGTAGACACCCTCCCTCTATCACACACTTGCGAAACACTCTTGGCCTCTCTCAATGCCATGGGATTCAAACAGATTCATAACCCCACTCACAAAGCAGGCCACTCCCTTGACTTAATCTTCACAAATTCCCTACTCCTTCCTGACCTCCCCCCTCCCCTACACGCCCACCCCCTGGTCAGATCACTTCCTCATACGCACTACATACTCCATAAAAAATACCCTACCCAGATCAAGCGCAAAAACAACTATCCACTTTGTTTATATATTTTTTATTGTTTTATCATAACTTTATAATAATCACGTTCAATTTTACATTGAATTATGATTTCATTTTTACAACACAATAGATTATAGGGCATAAATCATATCAATTATAAATCATCTTAAAACAACAAGAAAAACTTCCACCTATTATGTTAATATAACATCACCTTCTATATGTAAAATATCCTAAGGAGTAACATGTACTACACTGAGAGAAACATAGGTTTCAAAGGGAGAAAAAAAAAGAGGAAAAAGAATTTTTTTATATTCTTTATAAGGATTAGTACTAAACACAATTTCCTTATTATTTGTCCCAATACCTTAGGAGATTACAGGGGAAGAGGTAGCTGGCTCTCTTGCCACTAAAAATTGAGTTAGTTGTTCAACTTGTGTAAAAATAAACACTTCAGTTCCCCGTTTACTATACATCGGCAAGGATACTTCAAAAGTAAAGAAAAGCCCAAAGCTACTGCTCTGGATCTTAAATTTAAGAATTCTCGTCTTTTACTACGGGTAGTTGGTGCTAGATCTGGAAAAATTTTTACATCTTGGCCCATATAATTAATAGGAAGCTTTTGAAAGTAAACCCTCATCAATCTACTTATATCAGCGGTATTAATAAAGGAAACTATCAAGGTACTCCTATCAATCACCTGTAAGGTGGAATCTTCCAGAAAGCCAGTTAGGTTTTCTGGAATTGAGACCACCGGTTCAGAGGATCTTTTTTTAATAAAGAAACAAGAATTAATAGAAGGTAACTCATTTTCAGCAAACCCTAGTATATCAATCAAAAATCTTTTTAAGGAAACATAATTAGTTTCACCCATAACTTTAGGAAAATTCACAATTCTCACATTTAGATGTCTAACATTATTCTCAAGAACTTCTAAACCGTTTTTAAACATACTAAGTGGTCTCTAACCAACGTATTACTCACTGATTTTGCAAAATTTACATTTCTCTCAACCTCTTCTACTCGAATAGTAAGTCCGGATATTTGACTCTGCATTCCAGAGACCTGTTGTTGTAAATTCATTGAAACAGTATCTACTTTTCCTTCTAATCTATGCACTGTGGCATTCAAACTGCTTACCAAGTCCCATATAGCTCCTAATGTGACCGTCTCTGGCCTAGTTGTTATAGGCTGTACATCCACGGGCATTCCGGGTTGGAGGGATCTTTGTGGCGTATCAGCCATATTAATTGAGGGTTCTTCTCTTACAGGAGATATCTCCTCAAATCCTCTCATTCCCGACACAGAAACGGAGCTTGCTCCCTCAAATGCTTTCATTTGCTGCACTTCTTCAGTGGGCAACGACGCAGCTTCTCCGTCTGAGCCACGTTGGAGTGGAGGGGACGGTTATCGGGGCTGAGGGAAGCCTCTTCCTGGGAGGCCCCTCGTTCTCCCATTAAAGGGCCTCCAAAGGTTTTCCTCGGAACCCTCTTTATTCAATTGCGTCATAATCTGTCTATTTCCAATTGTAGAAGGGAAGGCAGAGGCTCTGAGGGAAACACTCTGACCTTCCCTTTTCTTTTGGCAGGCATTACATCAATTTCTGAAAGCAATTATATCCTTTGGAAACAGAAGACTTAAACTTAGTACCTTATTTTCCTATGCTCTCAGTTCAAAGTCCAGCGCTTGGATTCCTCCTCCCAGTCCGTCCTAGTCCGGACTAAGCCGGACAAAGCCGTGCGCACCCCTTGGGTGCGCACGGCTTTGGTGACGCGCCGGCGGCGATGATGCGCCGCTGCCACGGCGTTCTTATCTCTCGCGGCTCCTCCCCCTCGCGTCCGGTTGGGGCAGGAAGATGGTCCGGTCCTGTGAGAGGGGTCCCAGCAATCTGGCCTCGGCTCCACGGACGCCAACCGCGGCGTTCTTATCTCTCGCGGCTCCTCCCCTTCACGTCCGGTTGGGGCAGGAAGATGGTCCGGTCCTGTGAGAGGGGTCCCAGCAATCTGGCCTCGGCTCCACGGACGCCGCCGCGGCGTTCTTATCTCTCGCGGCTCCTCCCCCTCGCGTCCGGTTGGGGCAGGAAGATGGTCCGGTCCTGTGAGAGGGGTCCCAGCAATCTGGCCTCGGCTCCACGGACGCCGCCGCGGCGTTCTTATCTATCGCGGCTCCTCCCCCTCGCGTCCGGTTGGGGCAGGAAGAATGGGTCCGGTCCTGTGAGAGGGGGTCCCAGCAATCTGGCCTCGGCTCCACGGACGCCGCCGCGGCGTTCTTATCTCTCGCGGCTCCTCCCCCTCGCGTCCGGTTGGGGCAGGAAGATGGTCCGGTCCTGTGAGAGGGGTCCAGCAATCTGGCCTCCTATCCACTTTTGAAAACCCGCATCAGGGATTATCTAATAGACGCCCTCTCCGACCAGCTTAAACTTGACCTAACAGATACAGATTCTGCACTTTCATCTTGGAACCACCTCACCAGCAACATTGCTAATAAGATCTGCTCCTTAAGAACTAAAGAAATAAACCCCTCACATAACACTTGGTACACCCCAGAATTAAAAACTTTGAAACACAATCTGAGAACTCAAGAAAATAAATTGTGCAAGGATCCTTCGCCCCTCCAATTAGCAAAGTATAAATACGTCCTACAATCCTACCGTGAACACATTCTTAAAACCAAACAAGACTTCTATGCGCAAAGAATCCATGACATTCAATTTAAGCCGAGAGCCCTATTTCCATTTGGGTCTGATCTTACTAAAACCTGGACAACTCCTATCCCAAGCGAGGAAGCCAATATTAAATGCAAGGAACTCGCACAATACTTTGATGATAAAATATCCACACTTACAATACAATTTCCTACCATCACCTCTCCTAGTAAAACCTCCACTAAAACCCATAATGCCAACCTAAACAATTTTGAGACCATTGCTGCCACAGAAATAGAAGCAATTCTCAAGAAAATGAGATCATCCACACAACCATCAGACATGATTCCCATCAAATCTCTCCTATCAATCCCCAATATAATTGCCCAACCCATTGCTAATATCATTAACAATTCCATCACCCTTGGATCTGTGCCTACTCCTCTCAAACAAGCTATCGTCAAACCGATATTTAAAAAACCCAAACCTCGACGCAGCTTATCTGGCTAACTATTGTCCCATATCCAACCTACCCTTCATAGCAAAAGTTCTCGAAAAAATTGTTAACCGCCAACTAACAGATTACCTAGAATACCACTACCTTCTCTTTGCATCTCAACACGGCTTCCGTAAACATCGTAGCACGGAGACTCTGCTGACCTCCCTCACCGATTACCTCCTCAAAGGCCTAGACAAAGGGCATTCATACATTCTTGCCATACTCGACATTTCCTCAGCCTTCGATACCATTAACCACAACATTCTAATCGAACAGCTATCTGAAATAGGCATCTCTGGAATCCCACTGCTCTGGTTCAAATCCTTCTTAAGCAACAGAAAAAACAAAGTCAAGATAGGCATCAGTGAATCTAAGGCGATCAATATAACCACTCAGCCTCAATGGTTGAGTGGTCTAAGGTGCTGATCTGAAGGTTTCATTCTTCTCTGTGATTTATGTTTGGGATTCCTGATGGAGTCATGGGTTCAAATCCCACTTCTGACTTCCTGGTTCTTGAATTTGATATCTTGATTCTTCAATTGGCTTTACTTTCTAATGGAAAAAAAAAGATTTTTTAAAAGGAGCAATTACTAAGGCATAAAAGGAGCAATTACCAAGGCAACTAATCTATATGTTAGAAAAGTAAAGAAAAGCAAAAGAAAAATGAAACCTATCTGGTTCTCAAAGGAGGTGGCTGACAAAATAAAGGCTAAAAGAACAGTGTTCAAGAAATATAAAAGATCCCAAAGGGAGGAGCACAAAGAAGAATATCTGGTAGAACTGAGGGAGACGAAGAAATTAATCAAGATGACAAAAAGTCAAGCGGAAGAGAGGATTGCCAAGGAGGTAAAGAGAGGTGACAAAACATTTTTCAGATACATCAGTGAAAAGAGAAAAGTTCAGAGTGGTTTAGCGAAATTGAAAGGTGGAAAGGATCAATGTGTGGAGAGAGACGAAGAAATGGCAGAAATATTAAACGGATACTTCAGTTCTGTGTTTACTAAAGAGGACCCTGGAGAAGGACCGTCACTAGTTAAGAAACTGGAGGGGAGTGGAGTAGATGTAATTCCATTTACAGTAGAAAATGTATGGGAAGAGCTGGAGAAACTGAAAGTGGACAAAGCCATGGGGCCTGATGAAGTTCATCCCAGAATACTGAGGGAGCTCAGAGATGTGCTGGTGGGTCCGCTGTGTGACCTGTTCAATAGATCCCTAGAAACGGGAGTGGTGCCTAGTGATTGGAGAAGAGCGGTGGTGGTCCTGCTTCACAAGAGTGGGAACAGAGAAGAGGCTGGTAACTACAGACTGGGGTGGTGGGAAAAGTAATGGAGTCACTGTTGAAAGAGAGAATAGTAAACTATCTACAGTCGGGAGAATTGATGGACCAGAGGCAGCATGGTTTCACCAGGGGAAGATCCTGTCAGACAAATCTGATTGACTTTTTTGACTGGGTAACCAAGGAATTGGATCAAGGAAGAGCACTCAATGTCATCTACTTGGATTTCAGCAAAGCTTTTGATACGGTTCTGCACAGGAGACTGGTGAATAAAATGAGAAGCCTAGGAGTGAGTGCCGAGGTGGTGGCCTGGATTGCAAACTGGTTGACGGAGAGAAGACAATGTGTAAATGGAACTCTCTCTGAAGCGAGAGCGGTTTTAAGCGGTGTACCACAAGGATCGGTGTTGGGACCGGTCCTGTTCATTATCTTTGTGAGCAACATTGCGGATGGGATAGAAGGTAAGGTTTGTCTTTTTGCGGATGACATTAAGATCTGCAACAGAGTGGACACGCCGGAAGGAGTGGAGAGAATGAGACGAGATTTAAGGAAGCTGGAAGACTGGTCAAAGATATGGCAGCTGAGATTCAATGCCAAGAAGTGCAGAGTCATGCATATGGGGAGTGGAAATCCGAATGAACTGTATTCGATGGGGGGAGAAAGGCTGATGTGCACGGAGCAGGAGAGAGACCTTGGGGTGATGGTGTCTAATGATCTGAAGTCGGCGAAATAATGTGACAAGGCTATAGCTAAAGCCAGAAGAATGCTGGGCTGCATAGAGAGAGGGATATCTAGTAAGAAAAGGGAAGTGATTATCCCCTTGTACAGGTCCTTGGTGAGGCCTCACCTGGAGTACTGTGTTCAGTTCTGGAGACCGTATCTCCAAAGAGACAGAGACAAGATGGAGGCGGTCCAGAGAAGGGCAACCAAAAAGGTGAATGGTCTTCATCAAATGACTTATGAGGAGAGATTGAAGAATCTAAATATGTACACCCTGGAGGAAAGAAGGTGCAGAGGTGACATGATACAGACTTTCAGATACTTGAAAGGTTTTAATGATCCAAAGATGACAAACCTTTTCCGTCGGGAAAAAAATCAGCAGAACCAGGGGTCACGATTTGAAGCTCCAGGGAGGAAGACTCAGAATCAATGTCAGGAAGTATTTCTTCACGGAGAGGGTGGTGGATGCCTGGAATGCCCTTCCAGAGGAAGTGGTGAAGACCAGATCTGTGAAGGACTTCAAAGGGGCGTGGGATAAACACTGTGGATCCATAAAGTCTAGAGGACGTGAATGAAGAGTGGGTGGCTCGCGGGAACGACAGCTACTACCTGGAGATAATACCCTTATTCAATAAACATACACACGGTTAATGTGACTCCAACATTGCTCTAAGCTTCAACGGCAAGAGGAAACGTGGAAAAAGATTTGCATTCACAAAAAAGCAGGGAGTAGCTTGCTTGTTACGGCGGTTACTACCCCAAACCAAATAAGCCTGATACTTCACTTTCAATGCATATCCAGCATAGCTCTCTGCTTCAACGGCAGGGGAGAAAGACTGATACTTCACTTTCAATGCATATCCAGCATAGCTCTCTGCTTCAACGCCAGGGGAGAAAGTCTGATACTTCACTTTCAATGCATATCCAGCATAACTCTGTGCTTCTACGGCAGTGGGAATGAAGAAAAGTGGATCTATATACAGGCAACAACCAACAGGTCTTAATTATTTAGGCTGGGTAAACAAATAACCGCCGCAGTAAGCAAGCTATAGCCATGCTTACTACCCCTAACTAATTAAGCTAGATATTTCACTTAGAGGCAGTTCCAACACTGCTCTCTACATTAATGGTGGGGGTGGAAGGGAAATAGAATCAAAAGGTTACTAAGAGCCAAGAGTAACATAAGTATGAGAAAGAAAAAGTGCAAAACTTACTGGGCAGACTGTATGGGCCGTTTGGTCTTCTTCTGCTGTCATTTCTATGTTTCTATGTGGGCTCAAGGTTCCTCCCTTTCCTCTACACTCTGTAACATCTACTTGCTGCCCCTCTGCCAGCTCCTCTCAGTGATTGCTCTCACGCACTTCATTAATGCCGATGATATGCAAATAATCATTCCCATCAATGACTCTCTACCCAATGCCCTTAAGACCTGGGATACCACCCTCTCGGCCATTAACAATCTCCTTTCCAATCTTACAGATGAAATTACTCCCAACTAACTACTACGCACCAATGGAAATTGCACTATTTGACTCACCAGATCTACAAATCTGTCCGATATAGTGCCCCCCTAATACGCTGGATCAGAACTGCTCACCACTTACCGAATTCTTATTGAATAAAATATCTATCAACAAACCCATAATCATCTTAGGTGACTTCAACATACATATAGATACCGTCCCCCACTCTCCCACATGCTATCAATCATTGACGCGCTCTCATCCCTAGGCCTTAGTCAAATCAGTGGCCCAACGCACAAAGCAGGTCACACACTAGACCTCATATTCATCAACACAGACATATGGACTAACCACCAAACAAAGATCACGAAGATACCCTGGTCGGACCACTCAATAATACATGTAAATTTATATTCAAACCGTAAATTTACAATAATAAAAAACCCACCTAAATCCTTCTCATACCGACTACCTTTTTGCATAGAAACACTTCAAGCAAATCTACAAACAGAACTAACAAGCATAGACCTTTCAAATGCAGAGAATGCAACCTCATCATGGCTCACCATAACTAAAACAGTAGCAGATAAGATAAACCCCATGATAAAACACAAAAAAACCCAAAACACCAGAATCAATGGTACAATGACAACATCAGATCAGCCAAATGTGACCTCGGAAAAAAAGAGAAAACATGGAGGAACAACAGCAAAGCAACCACACTACTTAACGCATACTGAGCACAACTAGAGGAATAAAAAAAATTCATCCACAAAACAAAAAAAAACTTCTCCCCAAACAAAATAAACAAATGCCAACATAACCCAAAGATGCTTTTCAACATCGTAAAAGGCCTAACAAAATCATCCAGTGATGACCAGTTACAATCATCATCAAAGATCGCTAGTAATGACTTCGCAGATTTCTTTAATGAAAAAATAAAAAATCTCATAAATAACCTCAACAACTCACAGGACCAGAAAATACAGAACCTTCAAACATCAAGTTGGCCCAGTTTTGAGACAGTATATTCACTAGAAATCCAAATGATCATCAAAAAAATGAACCCAGCTAAACACCCTATTGATGCCATACCCATTACGACAATCAAAAATATTGAACCATCAATAACTAAAACACTAACTGACATTGTAAACCTATCCCTCACTGAAGGAAACTAACCAGAATGCCTAAAATCTGCAATTATAAAACCAATTATGAAAAAGAGCAATCTTGATCCAGAAAACCCACTGAACTACTGACTCATATCAAACTTACCCTTCATTGCCAAAATCATTGAGAAAATCATAACTCCCGTCTCAGCGACCACCTTGAAGAAAACAACATCCTATTACCCACGCAATTTGGCTTCAGGAAACAACTGAACACGGAGACTCTACTATCATTAAACGACACTGTACTCAAAGGTTTCGAAAAGGGCCACAGCTACCTGCTAGTCCTACTCGACCTATCAGCTGCCTTTAACACGGTAAACCACTCTATCATGACTGACTGCCTATCAGAAGTTGGTGCAAAAGAGAAAACCCTAAAATGGTTCACATCATACCTATCACAAAGAACCTACCAAGTGCTGATCGACACCCTTTCAAAAAAAATAAACCTAGACAATGGAGTTCCCCAAGGCTCCGTTCTAGCAGCGACACTCTTCAACATCATTAAACGACACCATACTCAAAGGTTTCGAAAAGGGCCACAGCTACCTCCTAGTCCTACTCGACCTATCAGCTGCCTTTGACACGGTAAACCACTCTATCATGATTGACTTGAATCAAAGGGCTTGAATCATGCCGTTTGAAATTCAGATCCCAACTAAAGACTTGGTTATTCAAACAAGCCTACCCTCCGGACCATTAAGAACTCCCCCACCTAATCGTGCCCCCATGCCCTCAGACACTAACCAATCCTTGTATTTAGTTTGTACATAGTTATGTTATAATTGCAATGCATTTGTTTCCAAGTTGCCTTGTGCCTTGTTTTTTGCTCTTTCCATGCTACTCCTATCAGTTCATTGTACCCCCTCCCCTCTCACCTGTTCATTGTATTTTCCATTCTATTGTTCCACTGTAAACCGATATGATGTTTCGACTAATACTGGTATAAAAAGTTCTTAAATAAATAAACATCTATCTGCTTCCAATCTGTCACTTCCTATCAAGCCTTAATCTGACCCATTTAAACTGTAAAGGACTTCAAAGGGGTGTGAGATAAACACTGTGGATCCATAAAGTCTAGAGGATGTGAATGAAGAGTGGGTGGCTCACGGGAACGACGGCTACTACCTGGTGATAATACCCTTATTCAATAAACATACACACGGTTAATGCGACTCCAACATTGCTCTAAGCTTCAGCGGCAATGAGGAAATGTGGAAAAAAGGATTTGCATTCACAAAAAAGCAGGGAGTAGCTTGCTTGTTATGGTGGTTACTACCCCAAACCAAATAAGCCTGATACTTCACTTTCAATGCAAAACCAGCATAGCTCTCTGCTTCAACAGCAGGGGGGAATGGAGAAAGGTGGATCTATATTCAGGCAACAACCAACAAGGACTGAATTACATAGTCTGGAAAAACAGATAAGCATGGGTGTAGCTTGCTTATTGCGGTGGTTAATACCCCTAACTAATTAAGCTATTTCACTTAGATGCAGTTCCTACACTGCTCTCTAAATAAATGGTGGTGATGGAAGGGAAATAGAATAAAAAAGGTTACCAAGAACCAAGAGAAACAGATAAGTATGTGAAAGAAAAAAGTGCGAAAGCTTGCTGGGCAGACTGGATGGGCCGTTTGGTCTTCTTCTGCCGTCATTTCTATGTTTCTATATATGCGGATGACATACAAATATTAATACCAATACACAACTCGCTGGAAGAAACCTACAAAAAAACAGCCATTTACCCTAAACAGAATATTAGACAGAACAACACTCCAACTACCACCACTCAACCTGATGAACCAAAAAGTGGTTATCTCTCCAGTCAATCATGCCTGCAATCTGAGTCATACCAGAACCACATCACAACTAAAATCAAAGACGGATATCATAAACTCCTAACACTTCATCAATTAAAACCTTTTCTCTCCCACAACAACTTCAGATCAGTCCTTCAATTACTCATATTCTCCAACCTGCACGTCACCTATTGACTTCTGTTTCCTTTTCTTTTCATGGCAATTTCCAAAGTGAGGGAAGTCTATCATAACTTTTTCTGTAAAGTGATACCTACTGCTAGTAAAATGTCGAATGCAGTTTTGAAGAAAGTAAAAACTATAGACCGTCAAAGAAGGTCTGCTTAAGATTTAAGGAAGAGTGGCTGCAGGAGTATGTACATACTGACATTGGACAGCCAAAGAGGCTCTCTGGAACATCGATTGCCTGGAAGCCGGGGTGGTCGGGTTGGCATGCTTACAATTCAGCTACAAACTACTGGGTTGAGTGGTGCTCATGATGTCTGACAACGCAATGACTGTGGCCATCAGTCTCCAGAAGTGTCGCAGGAAATAGACTAATTTATGGAATGTGTGGAAGGACATCTTCAGATGATCTCTGCTTCCCACATCACAGGAAAAGACAACATAAGAGCAGACATTCTCAGCAGGGTGATTCTCGACCCTAGGGAATGGGTGTTGTCCACTAAGGCATTTCAGCTGATAGTGGATCGCTGGGGCCTTCTGACTTAGATCTGCTGGCGACTTCTCCCAATTTGAAAGTTCCTTGCTTCTTCAATCGCAGGAGAGATCCGTGGTCCCTGGGCATTGAGGCTCTAGTACAGGTCTGGCCTGAAGATGAGTTACTTTATGCCTCTCCTTGCCACCTCACAATTCTGCCGCCTGAAGCGGCCGCCTCACCCTGCCTCATTATAGAACTGCCCCAGCTGGTTTCTTGAAGGCAGTGAAGCACCCTTGGCCTCCCTTGCAGTTGCTGGTTCCTTTATGGGGTCAATTCTGTGCTGGAGTTTTTAGCGGGCCCTACGTTTCGACCACTGTGCAACCTTTCCTTAGGTTATTGACCCTGAAGGCAGTGTTCCTGATGGCTATATATTTGTCACCATTTATCCAAAAATCCCATTATCTCAATAATCCATATTCAATAGCGCATACATTATATGACCTTCATACTAGGCGTCATAGTGTGGTAATCCATACCATTTTGTCACTCTTCCTTATGCTTAATCATTGGTCAGTCCTTTTTATGATATTTTTTCTTTGTGCAAGTGCTCCGTGTATTAAAACTATCAGTATTTATATTTTGTATTTTCTTCTCAATACTTATCTTGAAATGCCATGATTTCTTTGCATGTATTGGTTACAGCCCGAGTCTCTCCAAACCGATGGTCCACGGCAATATGACCAATCTCACATTGCCTCACCGTGTCTGTGCCTGACACTGTACAGGGTTTCGGACTTGTCGTCCTTTCTCAAGGGCAAAAATCTGCGCCATAAAAACAACAGTATATCAATACAACGTGGACATTTTGTTCCCAAATTTAAATCATGTAATGGCTACTCACTCATTTCGGGTTCATAATGGCTCTCAGCGTTTTTCGTGCATCTCTTCCGGTTATGTTTTATGTGTTTTTATGGCGCAGATTTTTGCCCTTGAGAAAGGACGACAAGTCCGAAACCCTGTACAGTGTCAGGCACAGACACGGTGAGGCAATGTGAGATTGGTCATATTGCCGTGGACCATCGGTTTGGAGAGACTCGGGCTGCAACCAATACATGCAAAGAAATCATGGCATTTCAAGATAAGTATTGAGAAGAAAATACAAAATATAAATACTGATAGTTTTAATACACGGAGCACTTGCACAAAGAAAAAATATCATAAAAAGGACTGACCAATGATTAAGCATAAGGCAGAGTGACAAAATGGTATGGATTACCACACTATGACGCCTAGTATGAAGGTCATATAATGTATGCCCTATTGAATATGGATTATTGAGATAATGGGATTTTTGGATAAATGGTGGTTAGTATATTGATCCCTACCTCACAAGAAAATTTAGTGGTCGATGACAGGTGGTTGATTGTGTATACAATAATATCCAGTGATCGTCCATAACAATGTGGTCAAACGTGTATAGCTACTCGGACCAACAAGTTAATCAAGCTCTACAGGGACATTTATTGTTGGAGGACGATGAGGTAGTCAGTGAAATAAAAACCTGGGAGCAGTTGCTTACAGCAAAAAAACGTCAAACACGTTTAGAATTACACTCAGCGACACTGTTACAGTATATTAAAAAGGAAATGATTCCACGAGGCCTTCGCATGAGTATATCACCTTCCATTTATGCAGAGGATACTGAATTTGTAAATCGCTGGATACAAATTTTAAATAAATGTTCGTTGGACATTATGTTACTTTTAGTGGAGACAACAGATAAAATTGCTGAGACAGTGCGCAGTGAAGGAGAAGTTATTAAACAAGGATTACAACGTTCTGAATCTTTAGAAATCTACGATCAACATTTACACGAGATGAATCAATCTTTAGATAAATTCCGTTCTGATTTAAAACAGAGTAAGATCGAGAAATTTAAAAGGGACGAAAAAGACTACTCGACTGGTCAAATTTATATTTGGCAACGGAAGAAGAACGTTCAGCCTCGAAAAGTCGCCTTTGCAGGTTCTTCCGATGAAATGTCGTCATCTACATTGGATGAAGATAGCACATATAATGTGAATAATCCTCAATTTTCCAGCAATCAACAACGAGGTAGAAGTAACTATCGGTCCTCACATCGTACATATAATAGAAAGTTTTTTTGAGCAACCCGGCAACCAGCAGCACCGGATTTAGATCAACGACCGTGGACCAGGTCTCAAACCAAGAATCCAACATCATAAATTTATCAAACATCAGGTTATCACAGGCACAATCACAAGTATTAGCAAAAGGTTTATCCTTTGTACCTTATACCTTTTATGATCCATTTGAATGTCGACGATTTTTGTATAAATTTTTTAGAAAGTTACAACTTAGATTGTTTTTTTCAAAAATCGAGACTAAATGTGATTGTTCGTTGGTTTCCCCAAAATCGACGTGGTTACCTCCTGGTACTATGGACTCATCAATAAAAACATATATTGATTTAGTGTTATGGGATTTAGAACAACTAGAAACAATTAAATTTCCCCCATATTATAATTTGAGCCGGGAACAAGCTGAAGCTTTAAAACAATTACAAAGAGATGAGAGAATCGTCATTAAAAAAGCAGACAAAGGAGGGGCAGTTGTTATTTTAGATCGGGAGAAATATGAGAGCATGGTCACAGATCACTTACAAGATTTACATACGTATGAGAAATTAGCACAGGATCCCACAAAGCAACTACAATCCCAGATTGAACAACTCACAGAAGATGCCTTCGCTGAAGGTTTTTTGACTACAAAAGAAGTTAAATTTTTGCGGGTGAAATATCCGCGTTCCCCAACATTATATATGGTCCCTAAGGTGCATAAAAATTTGCAAAATCCTCCGGGCCGTCCGATCGTTACAACTATAGGTTCCCTTTTAGAACCTCTTTCTAGCTTTATAGATATAATCATCAACCCTATGGTAATGAGTGCGTCATCTTACTGTAAAGATACCAAACATATGCTTTCTAAACTATAAGAGATAACAGTAACAGATTCAGTGTTCCTAGTGACGTTGGATATTAAATCCTTGTACACTTCGATACCTCAAGAAGATACTCTAATTATTTTGGAGAACTACTTGGATAATCGTGAGCGTCCACATCGCATTCCAACATCTTTTTTGATGACGATAGCTAGATTGGCGCTATGCGACAATTATTTTGTCTTTCAGACTGAGTGGTACAAACAAGTGAATGGGACAGCCATGGGGGCGACCATGCCCCGAGCTTGGCAAATCTTTATGTACGGCAATTTGAAGAAGACAAATTATATCAGCAGTCACAATTCATTCCAGTATCTCACTGGACGAGATATATTGATGACATCTTTTGTATGTGGCATTCAGATGAAGCAAGCCTTCTAGATTTTCTACAGTGGTTAAATTCTTTAGATGCGAATTTACAGTTCACCTGCACTTATCATCGTTCAGAGATTAATTTCCTGGATATTGCTATTCAGCTAGTTAATGATACTTTCACAACTACATTATATCGAAAAGAGTGCGAAAGGAACACCCTTCTACACTACACAAGTTTTCATCCCCATCATTTGCGTCAAAATTTACCAATAGGTCAATTTCTTAGATTACGCAGAATTTGTAGTACTAGAAGTGTGTTTATACAACAAGCAGAATCACTGAAATTACGATTATTGGAGTGTGGTTATCCGGTGAAATATATCAAAAGAGCATATAAGAGAGCGTATAATGCCGAACGACAATGGCTTCTTCTTGATACAATCGCAGATAGAGACGAAAATCGTATAGTTTGTACTTTACCATACACAAGTCAAGGCAGTAATATTGCAAAAGTGTTACATCAACATTGGCCTGTTCTAAAAATCCATAGTATTTTTAAAGAATCACCCATTATTGCTTTCAGTAGAGGCAAGAATGTAGGGGATCTAGTAACGCACTCCTTCTTGTCACCAATTACCACAATCAGCACAAATGAACAGAGAGGACATTGGTCCTGCAAACATTGTTCTGTATGCAGCCAGGCAATAGAAGGGGAAGAGTGGCATGATAAAGAAGGACATGAATACAAGGCACGGCAATATTCTACGTGTGAGACATCCAGCGTGATATACATTATAGTGTGCCCTTGTAATCTTTACTATATAGGGCGCACAAAACGCCAGATACGTGTCCGGTTGATTGAACATCGGAGTTGTATCTCCACAGGTAAAATTCTAGCTCCAATGGTGGCCCATTGTTTAGAACACCACCACACTTGCCAACAATTGCGCTGGCGGGTTTTGGAGGTGGTTTCGAAGAACATGCGGGGAGGAGATCCCAACTTCCTATTGAATTTAAAGGAGCAGCGGTGGATTTTTCGTATGCACACAGTCATGCCGCAAGGACTTAACGCTATGATAGAATGGTATTCTTTATAACATAGGAAGTGACGTAGTGATACGTCACTCGTGACAAGGGGTTTAAAAACAGGGGCGGGAAATTGATAACCGGAAGAGATGCACGAAAAACGCTGAGCGCCATTATGAACCCGAAATGAGTGAGTAGCCATTACATGATTTAAATTTGGGAACAAAATGTCCACGTTGTATTGATATACTGTTGTTTTTATGGCGCAGATTTTTGCCCTTGAGAAAGGACGACAAGTCCGAAACCCTGTACAGTGTCGGGCACAGACACGGTGAGGCAATGTGAGATTGGTCATATTGCCGTGGACCATCGGTTTGGAGAGACTCGGGCTGCAACCAATACATGCAAAGAAATCATGGCATTTCAAGATAAGTATTGAGAAGAAAATACAAAATATAAATACTGATAGTTTTAATACACGGAGCACTTGCACAAAGAAAAAATATCATAAAAAGGACTGACCAATGATTAAGCATAAGGCAGAGTGACAAAATGGTATGGATTACCACACTATGACGCCTAGTATGAAGGTCATATAATGTATGCGCTATTGAATATGGATTATTGAGATAATGGGATTTTTGGATAAATGGTGGTTAGTATATTGATCCCTACCTCACAAGAAAATTTAGTGGTCGATGACAGGTGGTTGATTGGCTATATATTTGTGTCATATTTCCGAGTTGTAGGCCTTGTCTTGCCAAAAGCCGTTCCTTCGGGTGACTCCAGGGGCATGGAAGTTGCGTACTGTTCCATCTTTGCCTAAGCTGATCTCGGAGTTTCATTTGATTCAGTCCATTTCTTTGCTGTCCCTAGATAAGGTCAGGGATGCGGAGGAGTATCGCCTCCTGCGTTCCTTGGATGTCAATAGCCTTGTTCGGTATTTGGAGGCTTCTGAACCCTTCTGAAAGTCGTATCACCTGTTTGTCCTTCATGATGGAATGAAGCAGGGTGAACAAGCTTCGTGGGCTATGATAGCTCGCTGGAAATCAAGGAGGTGATAACTGCCATGTATGTGGATGTTGAAAAGCCATTGCCTACTCAGGGCTCATTCCACTGGAGCTCAGGCAGTGTCAAGGGCAGAGATTAGGTTGTTGTGTCCCGATGACATTTGCCGAGCTGCAACATGGTCCTCCTTAAACACCGTTTCCAGGTTTTATCATCTGGATGTGCAGGCCCGGGAGGAAATAGCTTTTGCAGGTGCATTGTTTATTGGTCTGCAGGCACCCCCACCCAGTTCATCCAGACCTCCCACCCAGCCAATAATTTAGTATAAATACATCTGTGGCACTTATGCAAGATACTTAGCAGGTGTAAAATTGCAGGTGCATGTTGCCAAATCTACACACTATTTTTTTTTTTAAATAGCAACTTAAGCACATATGTTGCCCCCACCCTGGAACACCCTAGAGTGCTTCTATTCTATACATGTACATTTGCGCATGAACCCTTATTTACTTGTTGAAAAATCTTCAGAGGGATAACCTTGTGAGTCTAGTGTAGAAAAAACGACAGGAGTTGGGTGGCATCTTTTAGACGAACCAATTTATTGAAGCATGAGCTTTCGAGGACCGTGTTAACTTCCTCAAATGCTTCAATAAATTGGTTAGACTATAAGGTGCCACCTGCCTCCTGTCTTTTTATTTATATGTGTATGTTTATAAAATAGCATGTACATGAGTACATGCTACTTATAATCATATATGCTAATTTTTCCACATACAACCTTTTGAAAATTAACATGTAATAATTCAACTTTCAATCAAATGCCTTTGTAAATTTAAGCAAAGTTTCCAAACAAACCAGTTCTCAAGTCCTGGTTATCCACCAACCAATGCACTTTTTGCTATTGGCATTTCCTGAGCATTGCCTGAAGGGTGAAGACTCAGGGTCAACATCAGAAAACTTCATCACAGAAAGGGTGGTGGATGCATTTAATGGCCTCTCAGGGAAGGTGTGAGAGACAACAGTTGCAGAATCCAGAAAAACCTAAGATAAGCGCAGATCTGTAGTTGCAAAGAAGTGAAGGAGAAGTCACATCTCAACTGGGATCTGTGGCTTTGCAGTGGGAATTAAATTGGGCAGAGACAAGCTGTCGCTCTGTTTCTTATATGCTGTCCTATTCTGTGCATGTTCAATTTTTTCAAGGGAAATGACTTTTACAATAACATAAGAACATGCCATACTGGGTCAGACCCAGGGTCCATCAAGCCCAGCATCCTGTTTCCAACAGTGGCCAATCCAGGCCATAAGAACCTGGCAAGTACCCAAAAACTAAGTCTATTCCATGTTACCGTTGCTAGTAATAGTGGTTATTATCTAAATCAACTTAATAGCAGGTAATGGACTTCTCCTCCAAGAACTTATCCAATCCTTTTTTAAACACAGCTATACTAACTGCACTAACCACATCTTCTGGCAACAAATTCCAGAGTTTAAATATGTGTTCAGTGAAAAAGAACTTTCTCCGATTAGTTTTAAATGTGCCACATGCTAACTTCATGGAGTGCCCCCTAGTCTTTCTATTATCCGAAAGAGTAAAAAACCGATTCACATCTACCCGTTCTAGACCTATCATGATTTTAAACACCTCTATCGTATCCCCCCTCAGCCGTCTCTTCTCCAAGCTGAAAAGTCCTAACCTCATTAGTCTTTCCTCATAGGGGAGCTGTTCCATTCCCTTTATCATTTTGGTCGCCCTTCTCTGTACCTTCTCCATCGCAATTATATCTTTTTTGAGATGCGGCGACCTGAATTGTACAGAGTATTCAAGGTGCAGTCTCACCATGGAGCGATACAGAGGCATTATGACATTTTCTGTTTTATTCACCATTCCCTTTCTAATAATTCCAAACATTCTGTTTGCTTTTTTGACTGCCGCAGTACGCTGAAATGACGATTTCAATGTGTTATCCACTTTGACGCCTAGATCTCTTTCTTGGGTAGTAGCACCTAATATGGAACCTAACATTGTGTAACTATAGCATGGGTTATTTTTCCTTATATGCATCACCTTGCACTTGTCCACATTAAATTTCATCTGCCATTTTGATGCCCAATTTTCCAGCCTCACAAGGTCTTCCTGCAATTTATCACAATCTGCTTGTGATTTAACTACTCTGAACAATTTTGTATCATCTGCATATTTGATTACCTCACTCATCGTATTTCTTTTCAGATCATTTATAAATATATTGAAAAATAAGGGTCCCAATACAGATTCCTGAGGCACTCCACTGCCCACACCCTTCCACTGAGAAAATTGTCCATTTAATCCTTCTCTCTGTTTCCTGTCTTTTAGCCAGTTTGTAATCCACAAAAGGACATCGCCACCTACACCATGACTTTTCCTAGAAGCCTCTCATGAGGATGCCTTCTGTAAATCCAAGTACACTACATCTACAGGTTCACCTTTATCCACATGTTTATAAACTCCTTCAAAAAAGTGAAGCAGATTTGTGAGGCAAGACTTGCCTTGGGTAAAGCCATGCTGACTTTGTTCCATTAAACCATGTCTTTCTATATGTTCTGTAGAGATGTGAATCTGAACCGGAATCAGTTGGGATTCCGGTTCCGATTCACATGTGGGGGGTTTTCCAATCGGGCCCGATCGCAGTTTTGTTTATCGGCTGCGCCTGAGCCGATAAACAAAAAACCCACACCGACCCTTTAAAAGTAACCCCTTAGCTTCCCCCACCCTCCCGACCCCCCAAAAAAACTTTTTACAGGTACCTGGTAGTCCAGTGGGGGTCCCGGGAGTGATCTCCCGCTCCGGGCCGTCCGGCTCCCGGGCCATCGGCTGCCACTAATCAAAATGGCGCCGATGGCCCTTTGCCCTTACCATGTGACAGGGTATCCATGCCATTGGCCGGATCCTGTCAAATGGTAGGAGCACCGGATGGCCGGCGCCATCTTGTGCTCCTACCATGTGACAGGGTCTGACTAATAGCACCTGTAGCCCCTGTGACATAGTAAGGGCAAAGGCTATCTGTGCCATTTTGAATACTGGCAGCCGATGGTCCGAGTGCAGGAGGTCGCTCCCGGACCCCTGCTGGACCATCAGGGTTTTTGGCAAGTCGTGGGGGACCCTCCTGACCCCCACAAGACTTGCCAAAAGTCCAGCGGGGGTCCAGGAGCGACCTCCTGCACTCAGACCGTCTGCTGCCAGTATTCAAAATGGTGCCGATAGCCTTTGCCCTTACTATGTCACAGGCGCTACCGGTGCCATTGGTCAGCCCCTGTCACATGGTAGGAG
Source organism: Rhinatrema bivittatum (assembly GCF_901001135.1). Classification (NCBI taxonomy): domain Eukaryota; kingdom Metazoa; phylum Chordata; class Amphibia; order Gymnophiona; family Rhinatrematidae; genus Rhinatrema; species Rhinatrema bivittatum. The sequence goes on along the minus strand of NC_042628.1, from coordinate 62,976,326 downwards.
CACAAGATGGCGCCGGCCATCCAGTGCTCCTACCGTGTGACAGGATCCGGCCAATGGCACGGATACCCTGTCACATGGTAAGGGCAAAGGGCCATCGGCGCCATTTTGATTAGTGGCAGCCGACAGCCCGGGAGCGGGAGAACAACCTGGAGTGGGAGATCGCTCCCGGGACCCCCACTGGACCACCAGGTACCTGTAAAAAGTTTTTTGGGGGGTCAGGAGGGTGGGGGAAGCTAAGAGGTTACTTTTAAAGGGTCGGCGTGGGTTTAGGGGTTATTTTTGTGTGCCGTTTTTCCTGCCCTCCCCCAAAATGATAAGGGAACCCCCATGATCAATATCGTGGGGTTTTCCTATCGTTTTGGGGGAGCCCCCGATTTCTGACGATTTTGAAAATATCGACTATATTTTCAATTGTCCGAAGCCCGATTCACATCCCTAATGTTCTGTGATTTTGATGTTTAGAATACTTTCCACTATTTTTCCTGGCACTGAAGTCGGGCTAACTGGTCTGTAGTTTCCCGGATCGCCCCTGGAGCCCTTTTTAAATATGGGGGTTGCATTAGCTATCCTCCAGCCTTCAGGTACAATGGATGATTTTAATGACAGGTTACAAATTTTTACTAATAGATCTGAAATTTCATTTTTTAGTTCCTTCAGACTCTGGGGAGTATACCATCCGGTCCAGGTGATTTACTACTCTTAAGTTTGTCAATCAGGTCTACCACATCTTCTAGGTTCACCATGATTTGGTTCAGTCCATCTGAATCATTACCCATGAAACCTTCTCCAATACGGGTACCTCCCCAAAATCCTCTTCAGTAAACAGAGAAGAAAAGAAATCTAATCTTTCCGCGATGGCCTTATCTTCTCTAAGTGCCCCTTTAACGCCTCGATCATCTAACAGTCCAACTGACTCCCTCACAGGCTTTCTGCTTTGGATATATTTTAAAAAGTTTTTGCTGTGAGTTTTTACCTCTACAGCCAACTTCTTTTCAAATTCTCTCTTAGCCTGTCTTATCAATGTCTTACATTTAACTTGCCAACGTTTATGCTTTATCCTATTTTCTTCTGTTGGATCCTTCTTCCAATTTTCGAATGAAGATCTTTTGGCTAAAATGTGAAGACCAGAACTGTGAAGGACTTCAAAGGGGTGACTCGCCAGAATGATGGCTACTGCCTGGAGACAATACCCTTATTCAATAAACATACACATGGTTACTGTGACTCCAACATCACTCTAAGCTTCAACAGCAAAAGGAAATGTGGAAAAAAGGATTTGCACTCACAAAGACGGGAGTAGCTGGCTTGTTACGGCGGTTACTACCCCAAACCAAATAACCAAATTACTACCTCCACCTTCCTCTATTCCTGATGCCTTTCAACTAGCTTGATCACTCCATTCTTATACTTCACTTTCAATGCATATCCAGCATAGTTCTCTGCTTCAACGGCAGGGGAGAAGAAAAACTGTTACTTCACACATCCAGCAGAGCTCTCTGCTTCAAGGGCAGGGGAGAAGAAAAAAGGGTTCGCACTCACAAAGCGGGGAGTAGCTGGCTTGTTACGGCGGTTACTACCCCAAACCAAATGTACCTGATACTTCACTCTCGACGCATATCCAGCATGGCTCTCTGCTTCAACGGCATGGGAGAAAGACGGATACATCACAAATTTCCAGCATAGCTCTCTACTTCAACGGCAGGGGAAAAGAAAAACTGATACTTCACGCATATCCAGCATAACTTCAACGGCAGGGGAGAAGAAAAAAGGATTCACACTCACAAAGCGGGGAGTAGCTGGCTTGTTACGGCGGTTACTACCCCAAACCAAATGTGCCTGATACTTCACTTTCGATGCATATCCAGCATAGCTCTCTGCTTCAACGGCAGGGGAGAAGAAAAAAACTGATACTTCACGCATATCCAGCATAGCTCCCTGCTTCAACGGCAGGGGAGAAGATAAACAACCAATAAGGGCTGTATAACATAATCTGGGTAAAAACAAATAAGCATGGGTGTAGCTTGCTTATTGCGGCGGTTACTACCCCTACTACCTCTAACTAATCAAGCTAGATATTTCACTTGGATGCAGCTCCATCACCGCTCTCTACATTAATGGTGGGGGTGGAAGGGAAATAGAACCAAGAGCTAAGAGAAACAGATAAGTATGAGAGAAAAAATGAGTGAAGCTTGCTGGGCAGACTGGATGGGCCATTTGGTCTTCTTCTGCCGTCATTTCTATGTTTCTATATGTTTCTTTCACCTCCCCCTTTAACCATGCCGGTAATCATTTTACCTTCTTTCCACCTTTCTTAATGTGTGGAATACATCTGGATTGTGCTTCTAGGATGGTATTTTTTAACAATGACCACGCCTCTTGTACACTTTTTACTTTTGTAGCTGCTCCTTTCAGTTTTTTTCTATTTTTCTCATTTTATCAAAGTTTCCATTTTGAAAGTTTAGCATGAGAGCCATAAGAACATAAGTAAATGCCTTACTGGGTCAGACCAAGGGTGCATCAAGCCCAGCATCCTGTTTCCAACAGTGGCCAATCCAGGCCATGAGAACCTGGCAAGTACCCAAAAACTAAGCCTATTCCATGTTACCATTGCTAATGGCAGTGGCTATTCTCATAGGGGGTAATTTTCAAAGGAGTTATGCATGTAAATGTGACATACTATCGTAGCAATTTTCAAAAGCTATTTACTCGAGTAAAGTGCACTTACTTGAGTAAATCCTATGGACAATTCAATGGCATATATTGTAGCAATTTTGAAAAGCCCACTTACTTGAGTAAAGTGTATTTACTCGAGCAAAAACCAGTTTTGCTCGAGTAAATGCTTTTTAAAATCAGACCCTAAGTGAACTTAATAGCAGGTAATGGACTTCTCCAAGAACTTATCCAATCCTTTTTTAAACACAGTTATACTAACTGCACTAACCACATCCTCTGGCAACAAATTCCAGAGTTTAATTTTGCGCTGAGTAAAAAAGAACTTTCTCTGATTAGTTTTAAATGTGCCCCATGCTAACTTCATGGAGTGCCCCCTAGTCTTTCTACTATCCGAAAGAGTAAATAACCGATTCACATCTACCCGTTCTAGACCTCTCATGATTTTAAACATCTCTATCATATCCCCTCTCAGTCGTCTCTTCTCCAGGCTGAAAAGTCCTAACCTCTTTAGTCTTTCCTCATAGGGGAGTTGTTCCATTCCCCTTATTTTGGTAGTCCTTCTCTGTACCTTCTCCATTGCAATTATATCTTTTTTGAGATGCGGCGACCAGAATTGTACACAGTAATCAAGGTGCGGTCTCACCATGGAGCGATACAGAGGCATTATGACATTTTCCGTTTTATTCACCATTCTCTTTCTAATAATTCCCAACATTGTTTGCTTTTTTGAGTGCCGCAGCACACTGAACCGACGATTTCAATGTGTTATCCACTATGACACCTAGATCTTTCTTGGGTTGTAGCACCTAATATGAAACCCAACATTGTGTAATTATAGCATGGGTTATTTTTCCCTATTATGCATCACCTTGCACTTATCCACATTAAATTTCATCTGCCATTTGGATGCCCAATTTTCCAGTCTCACAAGATCTTCCTGCAATTTATCACAATCTGCTTGTGATTTAACTACTCTGAACAATTTTGTGTCATCTGCAAATTTGATTATCTCACTCGTCGTATTTCTTTCCAGACCATTTATAAATATATTGAAAAGTAAGGGTCCCAATACAGATCCCTGAGGCACTCCACTCCCTTCCACTGAGAAAATTGTCCATTTAATCCTACTCTCTGTTTCCTGTCTGTTAGCCAGTTTGCAATCCACAAAAGGACATCACCACCTATCCCATGACTTTTTACGTTTCCTAGAAGCCTCTTATGAGGAACTTTGTCAAACGCCTTCTGAAAATCCAAGTATACTATATCTACCGGTTCACCTTTATCCACATGTTTATTAACTCCTTCAAAAAAGTGAAGCAGATTTGTGAGGCAAGACTTGCCCTGGGTAAAGCCATGCTGACTTTGTTCCATTAAATCATGTCTTTCGATATGTTATTTATTTATTTATTTATTTATTTATTTATTTATTTATTTATTTATTTAACATTTTTATATACCAGGATTCATGTAAGACATTACATATCATCTCGGTTTACATTATAACGGGAAAAAAAACAACGCATGTAAGAATGCGATTACATAGAACAGGGCGTAGAACTTGGATAAGATAAAATGGGGGGCAACGAAAACAGTAACGAATTGAATAAAATGACTGAGCCAAGTCTAGACTGGCTGAGGATCAAGATACGTATTGGAATTAATTTAAGGTCCGAGTACACTGAGTAAGCTTGGTAAGATCGACTGTAGGGTTGGGTTGCTAAATTATGGATAGTCTGAGTAGATGTTTGGAAAGATTAGCTTGTTGACTGGTAAACAGAGATGATGGAGGTACGTCATTAATATAAATGGAATGCTTGTTCGAATAGCCAAGTTTTTAGTCTTTTTTTAAAAGTGATCGGGCATTGTTCCAACCGTAGTTCTGGAGGAAGAGTTCCATTGTGCAGGACCTGCAGTGGACATAGCTCGTTTACTTAGAGAGGTTTTGGAGTGTGGGACAAGGAGAGTGTCTCTATATGCTGCTCTTATCAGTCTGGTGGGTAAATGTGGTCGTAGTGGGATGTTTAGTTCCAGAGGAATGAGATTGTGGATGGTTTTGTGAATGATCGTTAGTGCTTTGTATATGATTCTGAACTTGATTGGGAGCCAATGTAGGTTCCTCAAGATAGGGGTAATATGGTCTCTTTTGTTGGTCTTAGTTAGAATCCTGGCTGAGGCGTTTTGTAGCATTTGAAGGGGTTTAATGGTGTTAGCTGGGAGTCCGAGTAAAAGAGAATTGCAGTAATCTGTTTTTGAGAAAATGATGGTTTGAAGTATCGATCGGTAGTCTTGGAAGTGGAGGAGTGGTCTGAGTCGTTTTAGGACTTGTAATTTAAAAAAGCCCTCCTTAGTAGTATTAATGATAAATCTCTTTAGGTTTAATTGATTGTCCATGATGACTCCGAGGTTTCTTACTTGAGAAGAAAAGGTTGGTTGACTGGTGGTGATCGGGTTTGTCATTGTATAGTTGCCGTCCTGTGAGATGAGGAGTATTTCTGTTTTATTGGAATTGAGGATTAAATTAAGGCTTGAGAGCAGGATATAAGGCAGTTGTTCCAGAATTCTAGCATTTTTTGTAGGGATTCTTTCACCGGGTGAGTATTTGGACATCGTCTGCGTAAATGTAATGATTTAATTTTAGTTTGGAGAGGAGCTGGCATAGCGGTAAGAGATAGATGTTGAAGAGAGTCGGGGATAATGAGTCTTGAGGGACTCCCAGAGAAGAGCAGACGGGGTGTGATTCATTGTTGTTGACTCTGACCTTGTAAAATCTGTTTTGTAGAAAAGACTTGAACCAGTTCAGAGCGGTGACTTTGATGCCGATGTCGGATAGTCGCTCCAAGAGTATTGAATGATTCACCGTGTCGAAGGCGGCTGATAAGTCAAGGAGTATGAGTAGGAAGGTTTGTTTTTTATCAAGATTCATTAGTTTGGTGTCTGTTAAAGAAATTAATAGAGTTTCGGTGTTTCGTGCTTTGCGAAAGCCGAATTGCGAAGGTGCTAAGAATTTCTTATCGTCCAGGTACTCCGACAGTTGCTTGTTTACTATTTTTTCTAGGATTTTGGAGATGAAGGAGATGAAGATGATGTTCTGTGATTTTGATGTTTAGAACACTTTCCACTATTTTTCCTGGCACTGAAGTCAGGCTGGTCTGTAGTTTCCTGGATCGCCCCTGGAGCCCTTTTTAAATATTGGGGTTACATTTGCTATTCTCCAGTCTTCAGGTACAATGGATGATTTTAATGATAGGTTACAAATTTTTACTAATAGGTCTGAAATTTCATTGTTTAGTTCCTTCAGAACTCTGGGGTGTATACCATCTGGTCCAGGTGATTTACTACTCTTCAGTTTGTCAATCAGGCCTACCACATCTTTTAGGTTCACTGTGATTTGATTCAGTCCATCTGAATCATTACCCATGAAAACCTTCTCCAATACGGGTACCTCCCCAAAATCCTCTTCAGTAAACACAGAAGAAAAGAAATCTAATCTTTCCGCAATGGCCTTGTCTTCTCTAAGTGCCCCTTTAACCCCTCGATCATCTAACGGTCCAACTGACTCCCTCACAGGCTTTCTGCTTCGGATATATTTAAAAATGTTTTTACTGTGAGTTTTTGCCTCTACAGCCAACTTCTTTTCAAATTCTCTCTTAGCCTGTTTTATTTATTTATTTGTTTGTTTGTTTGTTGAGTTTTATATACCGTTATTCGGTTGAGCCATCATAACGGTTTACAAAAGTATACATTTATCTTGTAACTGAGCAGTAATATGAACGTTAAACATATTCTTAGCAGTTGGGTAGCAGTACAAAACCATTTAAACCATTTAAACAATATCAGAGATATGCATATCAAGTCCAGAGTGAATTATTAGGTTAGAAGGGGAGGGCATGCAGGTACAGGGAGAAGAGGGTGAATTAAGAGGTAAACAATTGAGAGTTCAGTTGAGAGTTGGGATGATTAGACGTCTTAACTTACCAACGTTTATGCTTTATCCTATTTTCTTCTGTTGGATCCTTCTTCCAATTTTTGAATGAAGATCTTTTGGCTAAAATAGCTTCTTTCACCTCCCCTTTTAACCATGCCGGTAATCGTTTTGCCTTCTTTCCACCTTTCTTAATGTGAGGAATACATCTGGACTGTGCTTCTAGAATGGTATTTTTTAACAATGACCACACCTCTTGGACATTTTTTACTTTTGTAGCTGCTCCTTTCAGTTTTTTTCTAACAATTTTTCTCATTTTATCAAAGTTTCCCTTTTGAAAGTTTAGCACGAGAGCCTTGGATTTGCTCACTGTTCCTCTTCCAGTCATTAAATCAAATTTGATCATTTTATTTATATATTTATTTTATTTTTAATTTTTATATACCGAAGTTCTTGTATCAGATACAAATCACTCCGGTTTACATAAAACAGTGAGATGCCCAAACGGAAGGGGCTTTACATATAACTATAAGACAACGGGCTTTACATATAACTATAATAACAACGTACAACTGGAACATGGTATAGAGATAGTTACAAGAGAAGGAAAAACTTTTGATATCAATATCATATTATAGTGATAAATAACAATGGGTATGGTGGATTTGAAAATAAGCTAAAATAAATAAAGGTAAAAGTAATGCATTAAAACAGTATAAATGCAAAAGTAATAAGCGCAGTATATACAATAAAGCATATTATCTTAATGGGGGAACATGTGGAAGCGTTGATTTGATTGAAAACTCTGTTGTATATTACGCGAGAATGCGAGCATCTAGGCTGCGTTAAGTGTCTGGGTAGGCTTGGCGGAAGAGCCAGGTTTTTAGTTTTTTTTTTAACTCCTGATGACTGGGTTCAAGTCTTAGATCTGGGGGGAGCGCGTTCCACTGGTGGGGGCCTGCTGAAGATAGTGCTCTTTTCCCTAGTAGTGTTTTTGCAGGTGGGGCATAAAGTGTGCCTTTGTAGGCGCTTCTGATGGGTCTGCTGGATGTATGAGGTTGCAGTTGTGTGATTAGCCTGATGGGTGCGAGATTGTTAGTCGCTTTGTGAACGATAGTGAGAACTTTGTAGAGGATCCTATATTTTATAGGAAGCCAGTGAAGGTTACGGAGGATTGGAGTGATATGTTCTCTTTTGTTGGTGTTTGTAATGATTCTGGCGGCAGCGTTCTGTACCATCTGTAGAGGTTTAATTGAATTTGTGGGGAGCCCGAGTAGAAGGGAGTTACAGTAATCTAGCTTGGAAAGTATGATGGATTGGAGTACTAGCCTGAAGTCATTGAAGTGTAGGAAGGGTTTTAGCTTTCTGAGGACTTGTAGTTTGTAAAAGCAGTCCTTTGTGGTAGTGTTTATGAACTTTTTAAGGTTTAAGTTGTTGTCAAGCCAAGCTCCTAGATCCCTGACGTCGGGGGAGAAATTGATGTTTGAGTTTGCTGGTTGAGAGGAGTTTGATGCTGTGGTGGGGGGGTCATGGGAGATGATGATCATTTTCGTTTTGCTGGCATTCAAAACTAAGTTGAGACTGGAGAGTAGGTCTTTAATTGGCTGAAGGCAGTCATTCCAAAAGGTAATGGTTTTTTGCAGGGATTCTGTGATCGGGATCAGGATTTGAATGTCATCCGCATAGAGGTAATGGGTAAGCTTCAGATCTGCGAGTAGGTGGCAGAGAGGGAGGAGGTATATATTGAAAAGGGTGGGTGAAAGTGAAGATCCTTGAGGGACTCCTTGGTCTGTAGAGATGGGATGAGATTCCTTGTTGTTAATCCTGACTTTATAGAATCTATTGTTCAGGAAGGACCGAAACCAACTGAGTGCTGAGCCTTTGATGCCTATGTTGGCTAGTTGGTCTATAAGTAAAGTGTGTTTTACCATATCGAAAGCTGCAGACAAATCTAAGAGAATCAGCAGGTAGGATTGTTTTTTATCCAAGTTTATGAGGATGGAGTCCGTGAGTGATAGTAGAAGAGATTGTGTTTAGGGATTTGCGAAAGCCGTACTGAGCCGGAGAAAGAATGTTATGTACTTCGAGGTATTCTGACAGTTGCTTGTTGACTATTTATTTTTTCCATCAATTTGGCAATGAGAGGTAAGTTTGCGATTGGACGGAAGTTGGCTGGGTCCGATGGGGAGGCGTTAGGTTTTTTAAGTAGAGGTTTGAGGATTGCCAATTTTAACTGGTTGGGTACTAAACCTTGAGACAGAGATGTATTGATAATTTCGGAAATAGGTTTAGAGATGGTGTTCGGGATAGCGATAAGCAAGTTTGACGGTAATGGGTCTGATGGGTGGGAGGATGGTTTGATTTTTTTGAGGGTATTTTCAATCTCCAAAGAAGAGGTAGGTTCAAATGACTCGAGACTGGCATTTTGTTGAGGCAGGGTTGTGAGGTGGTGTATTGGAGGGCTGTTGGGTGTGAGAGAATTGGTAAGGTTGGAGATTTTTGTCTTAAAGTAGTTGGCGAGTTCGTTGGCTTTGTTGAGTGCTTGGTGGTCTGGGATGGTGGGGGGAGATGGTTTGGTAAGAGTGGAGACATAGGAGAATAGTGCCTTTGAATCGAAAATGAAGTTGTGGATTTTTTTTGCGTAGAAATCTTTCTTGGTTCTCAGGATGGCGTTCCTGTAAGTGTTGAGGAGGGATTTGTAGATGTCATGTGTCGAGGAGGTTGGATTTTTTCTCCAGCTTTGTTCTTTATTTCTTAGTGATTGCTTAAGTGATTTAAGTTCTGGTGTAAACCACGGTTTTCTGTTGTCCAATGTGGGTTGTATGGTTTTGGATGATGTTGGGCAGATTTGATCTGCAATTTTATTAGTGAGCTTGATCCAAGTGGAGGTTGCAGTGGTTGCGTCTGTGAGGTCTAGTTGGTTTAGCGCTTTGGATATATTTTCGTTGAGTAGGTCTAGAGAGCATGGTTTCCTGAAGTGGATGGTAGATTTGGTGGGGACTTGAGGTGGTTGATTTTTTATCTTAAGGGTCGTGTAGATGACTTGGTGGTCTGACCAGGGAACTGGAGAGCAGGTGGGAGTGGAGTGGATGTAAAGCTATCGTTAATGAAGATGAGGTCCAATGTGTGGCCTGCTTTGTGGGTGGGGCTGTTAACAATTTGCGTGAAACCTAAGTGACTAAGTGATGAGAGGACTGTTACGCAGTTGATGGATTGTGGAGAAGTGTCTACATGTAGGTTAAAGTCACCTAGGATTATTGCGGGTTTGTCGGCGTTGATGTATTTGGTTATCAGCTCAATCAAAGGAGAGGGATCTGAATCTAAGGTTCCTGGTGGGGCGTAGATGAGGGCTAATTGAAGATGATCAGATTTGAAGAGCGAGAACTCTAATTTGGTGGTGGAGTTTGCAACAACCAGGGTTATGCCTAGACCAAGTGAAACTTCCTTGGTTTTTTGGTCTTCCCCATGCACATGAGACACTGCTCCCTGTGTCTCGCTTTGAATTGACCCCTGCAGAATAGACACTATCTTGCCTGGTTAAGATATTGTTTTGATATTGTTCAGCTTTGTTTCTCTGTAGCCTAATCTCCGACATTGCTTGTAACCCTGCAGCCTAGCCATCTCTCCCTTTTCCTTTCCAAGTGCTCCCCCCCCTGCTGTTTGTGAAATGTTTATTTCGACTATTCCCATTGTGCATCACCCATCCATGCATAAAACCAACATAACTCAGACACACCCAGCTACCTCACGGAAATCATTAGTGCCCATTATGATCTCACCCCTCACCCAATTTCTAGGCCTAGCCACGCTGGCCATAACCTTAATCAATGTGTAATCTATCCTTAGAAAAAGCACCCATCCTCCACGACCTGCTCACTGATGACAGCCCTGATATATGCGCTATTACTGAACCTTGGCTAAAGGACTCAGATCATGTTTTCATCAACCAACTCCCCCTACAAACCTATGACATCTTCTCCATCCCCAGACCCAAAAGAAGAGGTGCAGGGCTACTCCTTGCTGCCAAGAAACACCTCAACCTCAAACAGCAACCCTCCACTCCTCCCCCCCGATTGGAAATCGGGCTTTTTAAATCTACCGCCCTTCAAATCTGCCTCATCTATGCCCCCCCCCCCCCAGCTTACTCGAACATGACCCTTCCCCCCTCATTGAATTTATGGTAGATTCTCTCAAGCCTGACCTCCCCACAGTGATACTCGGAGACTTTAATCTCCATGTGGATGCCAGCCCTACATCGCCTGCCTGTGAAACCCTCCTGGTCACCCTCAAAGCCTTAGGTTTCAGACAGCTCATTGCCACGCCAACACACAAAGCAGGGCATACCCTCAACCTCCTCTTTGTTAACTCCTACATCCTAGCACCCAATACCCCTACAGCCTCCCCCATCCCCTGGTCCGACCACTTCCTTATTAATGCCCGTATCACCCTCAATACACCCCCCCCCCCCTTTGGCCTCACAAACACAGAAGAAGATTATCTCCTTCCGTAAACCATGCTCTGCAGACGCCCTTACCCTAGCATTTGAAGAAGCTGCTGGGAACCTTGACCTTTCTAATCCTGATGCAGCCCTGCACTCCTGGAACAACATCACCAATACAATAGCCGATGAACTCTGTCCCATGACCCATAAAGAAATCCCCAACTCGCACAATGAAAAAAAAACATGGTATACCAGTGAACTAAAAAAGATAAAACAGGAACTCAGATCCAAGGAACGCATCTGGCGCAGACAACCCTCCCCCACTCACAAAGCAATATATAAACACACACTACACACTTACCGCCAAGCCACCCTCCAAGCTAAACGGTACTTCTATTCATCCAAAATCCATGACTACCAATTCAACTCTAATGCCCTATTCTCTTATGTTGCAGATCTCACTAAGTCATCTCCCAATTAGCATGCACTTCCACCTAGTCATGCCATCTGTCCCCCAAAAGCTCTCTTCCCGTTCAATTCAGACCCATCAGCCTACTCAACCGAATCCACTATATCTTTTTCTTATTTTTGCTATTGATATGCTTTCTCTCCTTCGGATATACTATCAGCAATTTATACCACACTTAGCTTTAGCATTCCACTTTTGTCGCATGTTATGTAAATAATTTCACAGTTCAATGCATTTAACCCCTGTACATAGTTCTTCTGTATATAGTTATATATATATATTCTTCTGCTCCCCCAGTTGCCGTTTATAGTTGCCATTTATGATGTCCATTCTACCCTTGCCTGTTCTATGTAAAACACCCTACATGCATTAGTTTTTTGTTATGCTGTGAACCGATGTGATATCTTGGATGAATGTCGGTATATAAAACAAATAAATAAATAAATAAAATAAATAAATAAATCTCCCCCCACCTCGCATGAAGAAAACACTAAGGAAAAATGTGAAGAACTTGCAAAGTACTTCCATAACAAAATGTCTAATATCCTCCTTCGCTTCCCCACTAAGCCCACCCATTCCCCTCCACCTCCTAACTTCAATAGCAGCAGTCTTGGATCCCTCGACCTTACAACCACCATGGAGATAGAAACCATCTTAAAAAAGATGAAACCTGCCTCCCATATAGCAGACACTATTCCCTCAAAAACCCTACTTTCCATACCCTCCACCATTGCCAAACCCCTAGTCAATATAATAAATTGCTCTTTGACCTCCGGCAAAGTCCCAGACCCCCTCAAACTTGCCGTCGTCAAGCCTCTCCTTAAAAAGCCTGCCCTCGACCCCTCCGACCCAGCAAATTACCGGCCTATTTCCAACCTGCCTTTCCTCTCCAAGATCCTGGAAAAGGTAGTCAATACCCAACTCACAGACTATCTTGAAGACCACAATATCCTTCACCCATCCCAATTTGGTTTCCGTAAAGGTCGTAATACCGAAAGTCTCCTGTTAGCAATCACAGACACTATTCTCATAGGCATGGACCAAGGAAAAATGTTTCTACTTGCCATCCTAGATATCTCAGCAGCATTTGACACGGTCAACCATCAAATCCTTCTTTCTCGGCTAGCAGAGATAGGCATCTCTGACACAGCACTTTCATGGTTCTCCTCCTACCTCACCCACAGAGAATACGTAGTAAAAATTGACAAGTCCGAATCCTCCCACTTTCCACTCTCGCAAGGCATTCACCAAGGGTCTTCCCGATCCTCTACCCTCTTCAATATCTATCTCCTGCCCCTCTGCCACCTCCTCTCTGACTTAGGCCTAAACTTCTTTTTGTATGCTGATGATGTGCAAATCCTCATCCCCATTCAAAACACCCTCGAAGAATCCTTGCATTTCTGGGAATCTTGCCTAGTTTCCATTAACTCCCTTTTATCCAGCCTCCACCTAGCCCTTAATGCAGCAAAAACGGAAATCCTCATCACTAATAGACCAGAACCCACATCTCCCCCCACCCTTACCCCCTCCCCTCCGTCCTCTGTAAGAGACCTAGGAGTCACCCTAGACCAACACCTTAACTTTAAACCACACATTAAGTCCTTACTAAAAGGGGGTTTCTACAAACTCCGCATACTCCAAAAGCTTAAGCCTCTTATCCATGCCCAGGACTTCTGTCTAGTCCTGCAAATGACCATCCTCTCAAAATTGGGCTACTGCAACTCCCTTCTTATAGGCCTCCCATACTCCACCATTAAACCCCTACAGAACGCCATGGCGAGAATCATCACCAACACTCGTAAGAGAGAACACATTACCCCCATACTAAAGGATCTGCACTGGCTTCCCATCCCTTTCCATATTCAATATAAAATCCTCACTATCCTTCACAATGTGCTCCACAAAAATAAGACCACTTGGCTCAAGGCAATGCCCCACTTCCACTCATCTAAGCGCCCTACGAGATCCGCTCTTGTGGGCACCCTGCATACCCCATCCCTCAAAAACTGCACGCCTTACCACAACCAGAGAAAGAGCCTTCACTATAGTGGGCCCTACCCTCTGGAATTCACTTCCCACCTACCTACGTCTTGAACCATCATTGCACACTTTCAAAAAAGGCATCAAGACATGGCTGTTCAGGCAGGCCTATCCAGATGCCAATTAAACCTCTATCTCCTCCTCCACCACTCAATTCTCTTCCACCCCCCTGGTACTTATGTTCCATGATTATGATATTGTTCTTTAGTTGCTCATGACTTCGTTATATTATTATGGTTGCTCTGTTCTACTTTACTTCTGCGCTTTTCTCTCTTTCTGTCTTTCTCCCTTCCCGCCCCCTCTCCCCCCTTTTCTCGCCTGCTCCCACTTCCTTCTCCTCGTTCATTGTAACTCCTCCTTCCTGAGTTAATTGTGAACCGGTGTGATGTGTATTACAAATGTCGGTATATTAAAAGCTATTAAATAAATAAAAATAAATAAAACTATATCTTTTTTAAGATGAGGAAAGACTAAAGAGGTTAGGAGTTTTCAGCTTGGAGAAGAGACGGCTGAGGGAGAGGATATCATAGAGGTGTTTAAAATCATGAGAGATCTAGAATGGGTAGATGTGAATCGGTTATTTACTCTTTCAGATAATAGAAAGATTAGGGGGCACTCCATGAAATTAGCATGTGGCACATTTAAAACAAATCAGAGAAAGTTCTTTTTCACACAACACACAATTAAACTCTGGAATTTGTTGCCAGAGGATGTGGTTAGTGCAGTTAGTATAGCTGTGTTTAAAAAAGGATTGGATAAGTTCTTGGAGGAGAAGTCCATTACCTGCTATTAATCAAGTTTACTTAGGGAATAGCCACTGCTATTACTAGCAACAGTAACATGGAATAGACTTAGTTTTTGGGTACTTGCCAGGTTCTTACGGCCTGGATTGGCCACTGTTGGAAACAGGATGCTGGGCTTGATGGACCCTTAGTCTGACCCAGTATGGCATGTTCTTATGAGATGCGGCGACCAGAATTGTGACATTTTCTGTTTTATCCACAATTTTCTGTTTTATCCACAATTCCCTAATAATGCCTAACATTCTGTTTGCTCTTTTGACTGCCTCAGCACACTGAGCCGACGATGTCAATGTATTATCCACCATGATGCCTAGATCTTTCCTGGGTGGTAGTTCCTAATATGGAACTTAATATCGTGTAACTATAACATAGGTTATTTTTCCCTATATGCATCACCTTGCACTTATCCACATTAAATTTCATCTACCATTTGGATGCCTACTTTTCCAGTCTCACAAGGTCCTCCTGCAATTTATCACAATCCACTTGTGATTTACTCTGAATAATTTTGTATCATCTGCAAATTTGATTACCTCACTAATCGTATTCCTTTCCAGATCATTTATAAATATTTTGAAAAGTATGGGTCCTAGTACAGATCCCTGAGGCACTCCACTGCCCACCCCCCTCCACTGAGAAAGTTGTCCATTGAATCCTACTCTGTTTCCTGTCTTTTAACCAATTTGTAATCCACGAAAGGACATTGTCACCTATCCCATGACTTTTTAATTTTCCTAGAAGCCTCTCATGAGGAACTTTGTCAAATGACTTCTTAAAATCCAAATACACTATATCTACATGCTTACTAACCCCTTTAAAAAAGTGAAGCAAATTTGTGAGGCAAGACTTGCCTTGGGTAAAGCCATGCTGACTTTGTTCCATTAAACCATGCCTTTTAAAATGTTCCATGATTTTGATCTTTAGAACACTTTCCACTATTTTTCCTGGCACTGAAGTCAGGCTAACTGGTCTGTAGTTTCCCAGATTGCCCCTGGAGCCCTTTTAAATATTACATTAGCCACCCTCCAGTCTTTAGGTATAATGGATGATTTTAATGATAGGTTACAAATTTTTACTAATAGATCTGAAATTTCATTTTTTAATTCCTTCAGAACCCTGGGGTGTATACCATCTGTTTCAGGTGCTTTACTACTCTTCATATTGTCAATCAGGACTACCACATCTTCTAGGTTTACCGTGATTTGGTTCAGTCCATCTGAATCATTACCCATGAAAACCTTCTCTGGAACGCGGATCTCCCCAACATCCTCTTCGGTAAACACCGAAGCAAAGAAATCATTTAATCTTTCCGCGATGGCCTTATCTTCTCTAAGTGCCCCTTTAACCCCTTGATCATCTAACGCAGTAGTTCTCAACCTTTTTTCCCATAGTGACACACCTGACAGGCCACGCTCACATGTGTGACACTCTGCTCATTACAATTCATGGCGGAAATAAAAAGTAAAGCTCTGGTAATTATTTTTATTGTTTAAAATGACACAAGGAATAGATACATATTCTGTCTGAACAGAAATTGCATAAATAATAAACAACCCACACCAAAACAGCACCAATTTCCAGCACTTAAATAGTAACCACCTTACCTAAGAAAAGGCAACACTGAAAATATTGCACCAGGCCTTAAGACACCAATACATCTCCTATTAGGAAAACAGACCAAGTCAGGCTGCTATAGAGCCCTACACAGAAATTACATGCCATAATCAAACCTCCAGCATCCAGCAATCGGACTACACTCAACCTCCTGCTCCCTTCACTCGAACTGCACTCAATCTCTACCATCCATCACTCGGACTACACTCAACTTCCAGCTCCCTTCACTCGGACTACACTCAACCTCCAGCTTCCTTCACTCGAACTGCACTCAATCTCTACCATCCATCACTCGGACTACACTCAACCTCCAGCTCCCTTCACTCGGACTACACTCAACCTCCAGCTCCCTTCACTCGGACTACACTCAATCTCTACCATCCATCACTCGGACTACACTCAACCTCCAGCTCCCTTCACTCGAACCACACTCAACCTCAACCTCCAGCATCCATCACTCGGACCCCCCCTTTGTGCAGCCTCTGAGAACAGAACCTGCTTCATTGGCCACGTCTTTCTCCTTTCGTATCTTGAAAAGAACTCAGCGTTTCACCCTCAAAAAATTTTAGGTTTACATAGGCAACAAGAGTCAAGACAGCTGAGTTAACATCAACAATCAACATGCTAACTGGTTTCCCAATCCCCTTACATCACCATTTTTGCCATGGTTCATACTCCATTCCAATCATCAGGAAATTACGCAATCATCAAACTAAACCTCTACCACAACATTACAACCGTCAACAAAGGCTAATTCCAATAATGATTTCACCAATCACACAATTCCTGGGCCTTTCTCTTCTATCCCTAACACTTTTCAACGCACAATCGCTTTAGAAAAAAACACACATCTTAAATGATTACCTTACAGAAGTAAACCCAGATATCTGTGCAATCACAGAAACATGGCTTAAACCCACAGATATAGCTCTATTAAACCAACTACCTACTCAACTTTACAATTTTTTCTCCATCCCTAGACTCAAAAGAAAGGGAGGAGGTCTTTTCCTAGCATCCAAGAAAGAGCTAGGTTTAACTTTACAATATTCAAATATCACATCGAACATAGAGTTTGCAGTTTTTAAATCCGAGCATCTACAAATTGGCCTATTCTACGCTCCTCCTGGAACTATAGACTCTGACCCCTCCCCGGTCATTGAACTTACCGCCAAATATTTCAACCCAGATAAACCTGCCATTTTATTGGGAGACTTCAACATACATGTCGACGCTTCACCACAAACAACAAACTGTGTTACCCTACTCTCATCACTCAGCTATATGGGTTTCACACAAATAATAAAAAGCCCAACCCACAAAGCAAGGCCACACGTCGGACCTTATTTTCATTAATCAGTGTATCTTGCCCCCGGATTCACCCTCTTGTTTTCCTGTCCCTTGGACGGACCATCAAATTATTAACACGACACTCAAACTCTCAGGACATCCTCCCACTTCATTCCCAAAAACCACTATTCAATTCAGGAAACCCTGTTCCACAGACCTTCTCAGCAACCATCTCTCTAATGAATTATCTCAACTTGATCTCTCCAACGCTTCTACAGCCATATCTTCATGGTGCAACATCACCAATAAAATCGCTGATCTAACCTGTCCTTCAATCACCAAAGTAGTACAACCTTCGCCTGACAACAGGAAACCCTGGTTCACCACTGAACTGAAGCTACTTAAACAAGAACTAAGAAATAAAGAACACACATGGAGAAAAAACCCATCCCCCACAACATTAGCTGTATACAAAACCACTCTCAATGCCTACAGGATCAACATTCTTAAAACAAAGAGAGATTTTTTCTCTAAAAAATACATCATTTCATCTTTGATTCGAAAGCACTCTTCTCCTACGTTTCTGCCCTCACTAAACCATCCCCTCCTACCATCCCAGATGATCAAGCTCTCAACAAAGCCTCCGAACTAGCTGATTACTTCAAGGAAAAAATTGATAAATTGACTGTCTCTTTCTCTTCATCTAGTTCTTCTCCTCCATCTCCACCCAATACTCCACCTAAACTAAATACGACTCTAGAAACTTTCGAAACCACATCAGCTCTTGAGATTGAAAATATTCTCAAGAAAATGAAACCATCCTCTCATCCCTTAGACACAATTCCAAACAACCTCCTCATCGCTATAAGGAATACCATTTCAAAGCCAATTGCCGATATCATTAATTGCTCTCTTTCCCAAGGTCTAGTTCCTGACCAACTTAAACTAGCAATTCTTAAACCTCTTCTTAAAAAACCGAATCTTCCGGCCACAGATCCAGCTAACTTCCACCCAATAGCCAATTTGCCAATGATCGCCAAAATTATGGAAAAGATAGTCAATAGACAACTATCAGAGTACCTTGAAGAAAACTACATTCTTGCACCTTCCCAGTACGGTTTTCGTAAATCGTTAAGCACTGAATCCCTACTTATCTCTCTCACCGACAATATTCTAACTAATATGGATAAAAAACAACCTCACCTCCTTATTCTTTTAGATCTCTCTGCGGCCTTTGACACTGTCAACCATTCATCTTTATTACAAGGTCTGATAGACATAGGCATTAAGGGAACAGTACTCAGCTGGTTCAAGTCCTTCCTGGTTAATAGACAATTCAAGGTAAAGATAAACAACAAAGAATCACACCCGGTCCCAGCAAATCAAGGAGTCCCTCAAGGTTCCTCCCTCTCTCCAACCCTTTTCAACATTTACCTTCTCCCTCTCTGTCGACTTCTTAAAAATCTAAACCTAACACACTACATTTATGCGGATGACATCCAAATACTCATCCCAATCTCAGAATCCCTACACAAAACCTTGATTCACTGGAATAATTGCTTGCAACTAATCAATCATCTTCTATCCAGTCTCAGCCTCATTCTCAACAACAACAAAACTGAGATCTTAATTATCAATCATGACGTTAATAACAATCTAATATACCCAGCTGTCCCACTCAATTCTACCACTCATACAATTAATCACTCACCATATGTACGTGATTTAGGCGTCATGATAGATAATCAGCTTAACTTCAAAACATTTATAAGCACCACCACTAAAGACTGTTTCTATAAACTTCTTGTCCTGAGAAAATTGAAACCACTTCTCCACTTCAATGATTTTCGGATGGTTCTACAAGCCATTATACTAACAAAAATTGACTATTGCAACTCGCTCCTTTTTGGCCTACCAACCTCATCCATCAAACCCCTCCAGATGATTCAGAACTCTGCAGCTAGAATCCTTACCAATACGAATAAAAGAGACCACATAACCCCATACTAAAACTCCTCCACTGCCTGCCTATTAAGCAAAGGATTCTCTATAAAGTATACACAGCAATTCATAAATCTATTTACAACATATCCCCACTCCACTTAAGCACCCAACTACGTTTTCACTCTTCAACTAGACCTATCAGAGGAGCTTATAAAGGCACACTCTATGTTCCTTCAACGATATCCTTACATCAGAAATGTACCATTTCTTTAGCAGGACCCGTCCAATGGAACATGCTCCCGCCAGACATCCGCCTTGAGATCTGCTTCGCGTCCTTCAAAAAGAAAATTAAAACCTGGCTGTTTAGCCAAGCTTTTCCAGAACTTTGATTATTTTTTACCTCCAGCTATCAAGATTTTCTCACCATCGCAATCCCTTTTGCAGATCACATTTATCTTAGACAATTACGCCTTATTTTATGATTTGATTTCTCAGAGACTTTACAACTTTATCAGTGTTATTATTCAAATCTGTTTTCCATGTTTTCCAAGTTCTATAACCTTGTTATATGTACCGCCTCTTGGCATAATTTTTATGTTTCAATGTAAACCGATGTGATCTGTATTTTAATACAGGAACACCGGTATATAAAAATCTAAAAATAAATAAATAAATAAAGTACCTCATGAGACACTCGAGAAAATTAAAAAGTCATGGGATAAGAGGCAATGTTCTATTATGGATTGAGAACTGTTAAAAGATAGAAGATAGAGTAGGTCTAAATGGTCAATTTTCTTAGTGGAAAAAGGCGAAAAATGAAGTGCCCCAGGGTTCTGTACTGCGATCACTGCCTTTTAACATATTTATAAATGACCTAGAAATGGGATGATGGTACAAAACTATTCAAAGTTGTTACATCAGAAGAGGATTGTGAGAAATTGAGGACCTTGTGACACTGGGAGACTGGGCACACATTGCAAGGTTACACATTGGGAGTTAACACCTTTCTAGGATCTAGGCATCATCATGGATATGTTAAAATCTTCTGCTCAAGTGTGTGGCAACAGCCAATAAAGCAAATAGAATGCTAGGAATTATTAGGAAAGGAGAGTAAAATACATATCATAATGCCTCTACCAGGATCAGATTTCTTGGCAATAGGGATATTCCATCAGTGTGGGGAGAGCACAGAGAAGTAATTTATATGGGTTTGTAGCTCTCTCATGCAGAGCTAGAACAGTGTGCTCTTAGACCAGAGGTTCTCAACTCAGTCCTTGGGATACACCTTTCCAGTCAGATTTTCAAGATATTCACAATGGATATGCAACAGATGTGCATGCACTGCCTCTATGCATATTTACTGCAGAAGTCCTGAAAACCTGATTAACTGGGTTGAGAATCACTGCTTAGTGTTAAATTTTAGATTGCCCTTCCAAGGACATCATGTCCATGGCTGTTCTCCGGTTTTGTTTATTTTTGAGAGAGAAGGCTTCTGGAGTCTCTGGATTGAGACCTGAGTTTAGAAAAGGAGACAGCTTTCAATCTTTTGAAGGATTGTGTCTGAAACAGTGCAGACCATATCTGGGAATCTGTTAATTTTTGGTTGACCTGAGAGGAATTTTTCCATCATCCTCATCTCATGTCCTTTCCTTTTTTTTAAAACATACCTAAGTAGTCGAGAGTATGCCAATTGAAGGTGTAGTGTTTGACTGAGAACATGGGTCAGCTGTAAGCAGTTCTGAAGATTGGGTTCTCTTCCATTACTGGATTTAGGAGTGAAGGGGAGAGGAAGAGTTGCCTGGACCTAGCATTAAGTTTGCTTTCATCTCAAGAAGATCAGAGGAGAAAAATAGTAACAAAAGTGATCATCTAGTACTGAGTGCAAGGAGAAGGAAGAGCTACTTCAGGAGATGTAGGAGAGATTGGGATTTTTCTGTATAGATTATCAATTGGAAGAGAGCTTACAAACTGCCCCATAATTGATTGTAGAGGAAAAGAAATAGGATTTATAAATTGGAAATTTGAACCATATATATACATTTATTAGAAGACATCACAAATCTACTTGGACTTGAATTTGTGATATCAACTGTTCAAACTGCTAAAGCTGTAAAGAACTTTAATCAACTTTTACTGATGAATGATGAAATTATGTTGGAGACCATTCAGTGCTTCCAGTGTGATCATTGCTGCTGTGATCATTAGAGCTGTTTGCAATGAATTTTAAAATTGGGATTTGACTTAAAGCAATATACAGGGCCTAGAAGATAATTCTTCCCTCTATTCAAGGACTCATGGACACTCAGATAAGTTAAGAACTTGAGAAGATATAACTAAGAGGCTGTTTGAGGTGTGATTCCTGGAGCCTTTATATGGAATTATCAGCCCAGGGGTTACATGTACAATTCTGGTCACCACATGTCAAAAAATGTATAGTAGATTTAGAAAAGGCACAGAGAAGGGTGACCAAAATGATAGAACAATTCCCCTATTAGGAAAGGCTAAAGAGGTTAGGGCTTTTCAACTTGGAGAGGAGACAGCTGAAGGAAGATATGATAAAGGTCTATAAAATGAGTGAAACAGGTATAAGCAAATAGGTGGTTTGCTTTTTTCAGAAAAAGTACAAAGACTAGAAAAAATGCAATGAAGTTTAGTACATTTAAAACAAATAGGAAAAAACATTCTTTTTGCTCAATGCATAATTAAACTCTGGAATTTATTGCCAGAGGACATGATAAAAACTTTTAATGTAGCTGGATTTAAAAAAGATTTGGGAAAGGTCTTGGAAGAAAAGTCTATAAACTATTAAGGTGAACTTGTGGAAATCCACTGCTTATCCATTGGAAAAGCAACATGCAATCTATTGACCTTTTGGGATTCTGCCAGGTAGTTGTAATGTGGATTGGCCACTGTTGGGGAAAAAGGATACTGGACTTGATAGGTCTTTGGTCTGACCTAGTATGGCAAATCTTATATTCACTAAATATTTATTATAGTAAGAGCTATAGCTATTTCAGGGTGCTCAACAACAAATATTTTCAGCCTATTTCAGCTTAAGATTATGGTACATATTAGTGTCTTAAAAAGGCTGAAATGTTCCTTTTGTATGCTAGGTGATTGACAGTGTACTGAGGGGAGCACACAGTTTGAGAGAGGTACTGTCTGCCAGTAGACCTTTAGTTGTTATACCTTGGCCCAGGCTAGGATAAATGTAATACCCAATACCAGAAGAGAATGGAAATGTTTACTAGTTCTCCTAAGAGTGACTGACTTCTGTAACTCAAATTGGTAGCTTCTGTATTTTCAACCTGGTTGTTGCTAATTTTCAAAATCTCTCCCTAAACAATGAGGTTGTACTACTTGGATGTGCACACTATGGTGATGGAATCTGGTGCCTATGAGATGGTAGCATTGGGGGGGGGGGGGGGGGGAATTCAGCTTGGTGGCAGCTTGGTAGAGCTCTCAGCTTGATAACACTGACACTAAAAGCCTAAAATATTCTTTTAAAAAGTCCCATCCATTTAGTCTGTAGGAAAATTAGCACAAGTGATGTAATTGGGCACGGTCTTTTACTGTTCCTATTGGTTCTTTGTGAAATAGTTCCTTAAATGTAAGGTTCCCATGTTCAGACAGTTTATAAGAAATTGTCCCTTTGTTCTGTTAAGGTTGCTACATATTGTAGATACCTTTTTTCCACAGATAGCCTCTATGTTTCTCCTAGAGAGCAGGATGTGGCATCTCCTCAAATGCAGCTCTGAATACCTGCGTGAGGGACCTTTTTACCACATCTTTGAATTCGTGACCAACAAAGACATAAAGGATGGGATTGATGCAGCTGTTCAACATAGCGAGGCACTTGGAGATTGGGATGGCCACATAGAGGACTGTGCGAGGAAGACGATGGACAGATATACGTGCCAATGCAAAGGCATGATAGGGCAGCCAGCAGAGGAAAAAGGAGAAGACCACCCCAGTTATCACCAGGAGGGGCTTGCTGGATTTGTTTAGACGTTTTTTCCTTATAGTAAAGATGAGAATAGCATAGGAGATCAAAATGATGATCAAGGGAATGAAGAATTGATACAGGAAGATGCAGACTGTGAAGACATCCGCTTCTTTCCTTTCCCAGTCTTCAAAGATGTCAAGATTCCTGCAGGAGCTCCGGTTCTGCTCTGTGGACATTTCTGAGAATATATAGGAACCTGGGACTAAGGCAATGGAAAGCACCCAGATAATCAAGCAGACCATAGTTATCATCTTAGTTGTTCTGTAGTTCTGACACCAAACAGGGAACAGCCCTAGAACACATCGATCTATGCTGATGGCACTGAGCAGCAGAATACTGGTGTAGATGCTGAGGCCAAAGGTGCAGTTGACCAGCTTACAGAATACAGGGCCAAAGGGCCAGTTGAGGTCCAAGGCCAAGTAGAGGATGGTGATGAAAATGAGAAAAGTGGAGATGAAATCTGCAAGTGCCAGATTGAAGAACCAGACTGTGTTGATGGTCCTCCTCAGCTTACAACCTGTGATCCATATAACTGTGCCATTCCCAGTGACTCCCAGGAGAAAGATGAGGCTGAAGGCCACAGCTGTGATAATCTTCATTGTTTCACGCAATATGGCAATCTCATCTTCTGAAGATGTCCCATTGGTCCAGTTCATCCCAAGAGAAGTCATGTCTCTAAACAAGAAAGAATTATATTAGCAGTCAACCTAAGAGCATTAAGCCTTATACTGCAACTTATCCATTGATAAGACCATATATTATCGTGACAAAAGTGACTGGCATTTTAGAAGGATTATGCTATTGTACTACGGGATGCATCCTGTACACTTAAAACCTAGTCATTGTTCTGACTGGGGACACTGATTTCTTGATGCCTTGTCACAAACTCTCACAGTATAATTTGTCAGCTGGTGCCAATCCAGTATGGCATACAAAGCAAAGAGAAATAGTAAATGCATGCGAGAGTGTAATCATAACGTGTGACTGGTTAAAGGCAGAATTTGTGGGGTACATGAGGTGGTGCTCATTCAAGCCTCGCTGGCACATTCCCTCACTGCAGACATAGTCTGACTGTTCACTAGGGGTGTGCATTCGTTTTCGACGTATTGGCAATCCGCAACGTATATGTCCCTATTCGTTGTATTCGTGGGGAAGCAAAACGTATCGCAACTCCCCACGAATATAACGTATCATCCGTTTCATATGTTTGGCAGCACGTGCTTTTCTTCGCCACCATTTGCAATCGGAGGACGCCATTTGGGTGTATCCAGAGCCAAAAACCAGCCCTTTCCTCTAAGTCATTGGTGACCTCACAGCCCTGTCAGAGTGGGTCAGACAGGTTGGCACGGATACCGGAATGCAACGTATCAGCGATAACATTTTGAGAAATGCACTGAATACAGCCAATTGCGCTGTCATTCAGTGCTCGGTGACGATTTTCTTGATGACCCAGCACTATATCTACTTAAGTACGTGGCGTGCCACACACTGGGGTAGATTTTCAAAAACGGCGCGTTGGCGTACTTTTGTTGGCGCTCCAGGCGCAAACAAAAGTACGCGGGATTTTAGTAGATACGTGCGTAGCCGCTAAAATCCTGGATCGGTGTACACAAGGCTACCGATTTCGTGTAGCCGGCGCGCGCTGAGCCACGCAGCCTGCCTCCGTTCCCTCCGAGGCCGCTCCGAAATCGGAGTGGCCTTGGAGGGAATTTGCTAACGCCCTCCCCTCACCTTCCTCTACCTAACCCACCCCCCCGGCCCTGTCTAAACCCCCCCTACCTTTGTTTGGGGATTTACGCCTCCCAGAGGGAGAAGTAAATCCCCGCGCGCCAGCGGGCCGCTGGCGCGCCTAGATGCAACCTGAGGGCGGTTCCGGAGGGCGTGGCCACGCCCCCGGGCCCACCCCCGAAATGCCACAGCGCACCGCTCAGCCCCGCCCCCGACATGCCCCCCTCGGAAAACCCCGGGACCTCCGCGAGTCCCGGGGCTCTGCGTGCGCTGGTAGGCCTATTGAACATAGGCGCACCGGTGCGCAGGGCCCTGCTCGCATAAATCCGGGCGGATTTATGCGAGCAGGGCTCTTAAAATCCGCCCCACCGTCTTTGCAGGGGTGGTGTGGGGAGGTGGTCTCTGCGAAAGGTGGCTGCACTCAAAGCTCGTCTGAGTTCAGAAATCTGTATTGAATTGCTAGCTAGGCTAGTTACTCAAGACAAAAAGATATTTATTCTTTATTTGGCTGCAGTGCCTGTACCATCTAGCCCTGTTTGTTTTTTAAGCAGTTTATTTAGGTGATCTGAGACGGTCTCTCTGTGCCAGGGAGAGAAGCTGCTAGCAGTGCCATTTTGTTTAATTCACCCTCTGGGCTAGGCTGCAAGCAAGCACCATTTGGGTGTTGTGGGTGGGAGAGATATATTCAGTTTTTAGCTAGTTTGCTAGAACTTCCATTGGAAAATATATTTCATCGATTTTCCTGTTGTGCCAACAATTCCAGCTTTTTTAAACTGAAAATTTGTTTAATTGAACTCACTCAGTCTCTCTGTACACTGGGCATCAGTGCCTGTGGGCTGGCAGTTTAGCAGACTCAAGTTTATTGCCATAACTGAAACCTGGTTCAAGAATACCGATCAAGTTCTAACAAACCACCTAACCAACAATGTGTATGACATATTCTCAATACCACGCAAGGCTCGCAGAGGAGGAGGACTTCTCCTCATCGTAAAAAAACATCTCTCAATGAAACCGATACCTCACAACCTACCTAAAAACTATGAAATTGCACTCTTGGAATCGGAATTCCTACAAATATGCCTAGTTTACTGCCCTCCAAAACTATTAGACGAGATATCTCCATTCCTAGAATTCTTAATTACTAACATTAGTTTGAAAAAACCTACTATTATTCTTGGAGATTTCAACCTCCACATCGATGCCAACCCCAGATCTCAAAACTGCCAAACTCTACTAGACATGCTTTCCAGCCTAAACCTGAACCAACTAGTAAACAACCCTACTCATAAAGCTGGCCATACCTTGGACCTAATTTTTACCAACCAATACTTCTCTGATACAACCATATCATCCAAACCAGTTCCTTGGTCTGATCACTACATCCTACAATGTAGGACACAAGTAAAAATCAATCTAACAACAAGAACAAATGTGCCACAATCATTCAAATACAGACCTCCTTTCCAACCCTGCTTACTCCGACAGGAATTAGGAAAACAAATGACGAACCTAGACCTCTCCAACATAAATAATGCCACTCAATCTTGGTTCCGCATTACAGAACAAACCGCCAACAACATAAACCCCGAGAAATTGAAACTGTTGAAAAAAAACAGAACAAAAACCAACCCATGGTTCAACCCTCAACTAAGATCTATGAAATCCAACCTCCGAAAACTGGAAAAGGAATGGCAAAAATCCAAATGCCCAGTATCCCTACAAAGGTATCGCACACAACTCGCCACATATAAGAAAACAATTCTGAACTCCAAACGCGACTACTATAGTCAAAAGATTAGAACTTCCACAAACCAACCTAACGCCCTCTACAACATTGTAAGAAACCTCATAAATGAGAATAATATCAACTCCCCCACTTCCGAAACAAACAACATAAGTCAAGACCTTGCCATATTCTTCAAGAGTAAAATAAGCAAAATAGTGAACACCTTCAACAATACTTCGATAACTGAAGAACATCCGGACACACCAAATATTACACCATGGTCGAATTTTGACCCAATTACAAACATTGAAACCGAAAAAATGCTAAGGAAAATAAACCCAGCTCGCCATGATCTTGATTTAATACCAACCCGCGAGTTAAAAGAAATATCACACATCATTGCTCCCTCCTTAGCATCTATCATAAATAAATCACTCGAAGAAGGTGAACTTCCAACCAAATTAAAAATCGCAACTATCACTCCAATATTGAAAAAAAAGAACCTTGATCCAGAGGATCTGAATAATTATCGCCCCATTTCTAACCTTCCCTTACTAGCAAAGATGACTGAAAAAGCAGCACTGTTACAACTCAATGAACACCTAGAAAACAATAAAATTCTACACCCATCACAACATGGGTTCAGAAAAAATCGCAGCACAGAAACCCTACTACTCAATATATCAAACAAAATAACAAGAGGCTTTGACAATAAACTAAGATACCTACTAATACTACTTGACCTCTCGGCGGCTTTCGACACCGTTGACCACAAAAGCCTGATATCAAGTCTTGCTAACATAGGTCTTACTGGCAAAACCCTTGCCTGGTTCACTTCTTTCCTAAAAGACAGGTTCTTCAAAGTCACATTTAACAACAACTCCTCTGATCCCCTCCCCCTCGACACAGGGGAGTCAGCCCTCTCAGCCACCCTCTTTAATATATACTTACTCCCACTCTGCCAACTCATCGCAAGTCTAGGCATATCATTTTATATGTACGCCGACGATATTCAGCTCCTTATCCCAATAACCTCTACGATCGAAGACGCATTGAGACTAACTGCCAACCACCTTATCGCAATCAGAAACAAGCTGAACCAACTAAAACTATGCCTCAACATGGACAAAACAGAATGCATACTCTTCGATAGAAACACAGGCCAAATGACCCCATTACCCTCCTTACAAATTGGCAACTCTAACATTCAACCGAAGAATAATACAAAGGACCTCGGAATTTGGATTGACTCTGAACTAAACTTAAAAAAAAACATCGCAATGAAAACAAAAGACGGCTTCCATAAACTCCACATACTGAAACACCTCAAGCCCCTACTACACCAACAAGATTTCAGAACCGTCCTGCAATCTCTCATCTTTACCAGCCTCGATTACTGCAACTCACTACTAATTGGACTTCCCAAATCTACCATAAAACCACTCCAACTGTTACAGAATGCTGCTGCTAGAGTTTTAACCGGCAAAAAAAAGTCGGAACGCATAACCCCTGTTCTGAAGAGCCTTCACTGGCTACCAGTCGAACAAAGAATAAAGTTCAAAACCCTAACAATCCTACACATCGCGATTTACAGATCAGATAACACCATCCTCGATAACATGCTCCAAACACACAAACCGCAACGCACGACAAGAACCTCAAGCAAACTGCTCCTAGCCATACCTTCCCTACCATCAGCTAAGCACTCCAACACAAGGAACAGGGCCTTCTCCATTGCAGGACCAAAAGCATGGAACTCCCTACCTGACTACTTAAGTTCACTCAGAGACATAAAATCCTTCAAAAAAGAACTCAAAACATGGATATTCAGACAGACTTTCACTGATGATGTTGGCTAAGCATACATCAAACATACACACCAGAGACTTACTGACTTTACCCTGTTTTTCATGGAACTTATGCATCAGCACTCGTTTATACCCTGATTAGACCATATTTATACATAGTTAGAATTGTTTCCCTCAAATCTTTCTACGATGTTTCCGTTATGTCTTCTTAACATGATACCCGTTTTATTGTTCGTTGTCTGTATCAAGTTCTTTACCTGTATCAAGTTGTTATACTGTAAACCGGAGAGAAGGCAGATTGCTATTCTTCGGTATATAAAAGACTTTAAATAAATAAATAAAATAAAATGATTGGGTCAGTCTGTGCAGTGAAAGCCCCAGTCTGCCTCTTTTGTAGTTACAAGCAAGCTGTCTGTGTACACACCACACACATTACATTAGTGCATAGCAAAGCACTGTGACAGTGGGCAGTGGGTAGTTTAGCAGACTCAAGTTTATTATTGGGACAGTCTGTGCAGTGAAATCCCCAGTCTGCCTCTTTTGTGCTTACAAGCAAGCTCTGTGTGTGCACACCATACACATTACATTAGTGCATAGCAAAGCACTGTGACAGTGGGCACTGGGTAACTTAGCAGACTCAAGTTTATTATTGGGACAATCTGTGCAGTGAAATCCCCAGTCTGCCTCTTTTGTGCTTACAAGCAAGCTGTGTGTGTGCACACCATACACATTACATTAGAGCATAGCAAGGCACTGTGACAGTGGGCAGCCAGTAGGCACTAGTCAGTGACAATAAATCCATAATGTCAGGGAAAGCTAGATGTGGTCGAGTGATTGGGAATGGCAGAGGAGGCACTTCAAAAGGCACTAGAGCCAGTCCCCCATTAAAGTTAAAAAGGGACCTGTTGCAATCTAAAATCTTTGGAAGGGCAGGCAGTTCCATCTGGAAAAAAAAAATGAAATCTAAACATGATGCATGGCCACCACCTGTTTCTGACCCTGTAGTTTTGGAGGTGAGGGAAGGGGAAGCTGAGTCATGCCAGACAAAATGTCGACACCCAAAAGCAGCAGTGAGACAGAAGTCTCGACTAAGCATTGATAATGTAGCACAGGCACTGTTTGTTTCTGATTCAGATGAACAATCATCTTGTGTGGGATTCTCATCAGAAACGGAAGAAGTAATAGCTGACGAAGTTTTAGGAGGATCAGTTAGTCCTGTCTTAGCCTCCACTTCAGTGCAGCAGGGGAGAGATAAAACTGATGAGGAGGAAGAGCAGTCAGCGCAGGCACAGAGGGTGACTGCGGCCCCTGGCATTTCTTCTCAGGGTGCACCCACTGCTTCAGCTCCAGTACCAGCATCCACCCCCAAGGCTATAGAGAAGGGAGGATCACGAAAGACATATGTGATCTGGAGCCACTTTAAAGTGACAGAGGACCTGCGTGTTATGCTCGGTGTAATTACTGTGGCAGGGCTATTAGCAGAGGCAAGCAAATGGGACATCTATCTAATTTTGGCATGATGCATCATATGAAGAGGCAACACCCAACAAGAGTACTGCCATTTGGGGATGGTGGCAGTACCAGTCAGGGGACCCCTTCCAAGCAGCGTAAAGTGGTTGAAAAGCAGCAGAGTCAACCCACGCCATCATCCCCTTCTAGCAGTCAGGTGGCAGGCCAGCAACCCCCTGACATGTGGCAGAAGCGACAACCCCACCATGGAGGAAATGAGGTGGAGTTGCGGTAATGCTATCCCGGGGTAGGAGGCAGGCAGCCTAAAAAGTTGAAACCAGGAGCATTGGGGTAATGACCAGCCCTTGCAATTATTTTTATTTATTTATTTATTTCGAGGTTTTTCTATACCGAGGTTTAGCAGTTAGCCTTCACCCCGGTTTACAATCGAACAAATTGTTACATATAACGGTATAGTATACATCAAACTGAACTGGTAAACAATCTATAACTGGAATTAACTGAATGAACAAGACAGGTCATAAAAACATTAGAGCATTACTAGCTCAGAGGCATATTTATTTATTTTATTTATTTATTTTTAGATTTTTATATACCGGTGTTCCTGTATTAAAATACAGATCACATCGGTTTACATTGAAACATAAATATTACGCCAAGAGGCGGTACATATAACAAGGTTATAGAACTTGGAAAACATGGAAAACAGGTTCGAAAAATAACATTGAGAAAATTGTAAAGTCTCTTTGAGAAACCAAATCATAAAATAAGGCGTAATTGTCTAAGATAAATGTGATCTGCAGAAGGGATTGCGATGGTGAGAAAATCTTGATAGCTGGAGGTAAAAAATAATCAAAGTTCTGGAAAAGCTTGGCTAAAGAGCCAGGTTTTAATTTTCTTTTTGAAGGAAGCGAAGCAGATCTCAAGGCGGATGTCTGGCGGGAGCATGTTCCATTGGACGGGTCCTGCTAAAGAGATGGTACGTTTCTGATGTAAGGATATTGTTGAAGGAACATAGAGTGTGCCTTTATAATCTCCTCTGATAGGTCTAGATGAAGAGTGAAAACGAAGTTGGGTACTTAAGTGGAGTGGGGATATGTTGTAAATAGATTTATGAATTGCTGTGTATACTTTATAGAGAATCCTTTGCTTAATAGGCAGCCAGTGGAGGAGTTTTAGTATGGGGGTTATATGGTCTCTTTTATTTGTATTGGTAAGGATTCTAGCTGCAGAGTTTTGAATCATCTGGAGGGGTTTGATGGATGAGGTAGGGAGACCAAAAAGGAGCGAGTTGCAATAATCGATTTTTGTTAGAATAATGGCTTGTAGAACCATCCGAAAATCATTGAAGTGGAGAAGTGGTTTCAATTTTCTCAGGACAAGAAGTTTATAGAAGCAGTCTTTAGTGGTGGTGCTTATAAATTTTTTGAAGTTAAGCTGATTATCTATCATGACGCCTAGATCACGTACATATGGTGAGTGATTAATTATAGGAGTGGTAGAAATGAGTGGGACAGCTGGGTATATTAGATTGTTATTAACGTCATGATTGATAATTAAGATCTCGGTTTTGTTGTTGTTGAGAATAAGGCTGAGACTGGATAGAAGATGATTGATTAGTTGCAAGCAATTATTCCAGTGAATCAAGGTTTTGTGTAGGGATTCTGAGATTGGGATGAGTATTTGGATGTCATCCGCGTAAATGTAGTGTGTTAGGTTTAGATTATTAAGAAGACGACAGAGAGGGAGAAGGTAAATGTTGAAAAGGGTTGGAGAGAGGGAGGAACCTTGAGGGACTCCTTGATTTGCTGGGACCGGGTGTGATTCTTTGTTGTTTATCTTTACCTTGAATTGTCTATTAACCAGGAAGGACTTGAACCAGCTGAGTACTGTTCCCTTAATGCCTATGTCTATCAGACCTTGTAATAAAGATGAATGGTTGACAGTGTCAAAAGCCGCAGAAAGATCTAAAAGAATAAGGAGGTGAGGTTGTTTTTTATCCATATTAGTTAGAATATTGTCGGTGAGAGAGATAAGTAGGGATTCAGTGCTTAACGATTTACGAAAACCGTACTGGGAAGGTGCAAGAATGTAGTTTTCTTCCAGGTACTCTGATAGTTGTCTATTGACTATCTTTTCCATAATTTTATGTAAAATATGTAAAACATAAATAAATTAGTGAAGAATGTGGGTTTCAAGTGTTTTCTGAAGGTCGTAGTTCTAAATTACAAAGTCCCCTCGAGAACCACATTTAGCAGAAATGTCCTCCCAAGCCTGTACAAGCAGTGTCGCAGTCGCATCCAAGCGCTGCTAGCTAAGGCAGAGAGGAGTGTGCATTTCACCTGCGATATCTGGGCCATCATGAATGCTGCACACTCTTACCTCTCCCTGACAGCACACTGGTGGGACCTGGCTGAGGCAGGGGCAGGCAGCAGCTCTATTACTGAACAAGTATCAAGGTAGAGGTGGGCTTTACTGCACACCCACCTGACGGACCAGGCCCATACCGCAGCCAATATTCTAACATGCATCAGACTGATGCTGGAGGGCTGGCAACTATACCAGCTAGATAGGAATCCTCATGCATGGTTCTTTGTCAGAGACAATGGTGCAAACACGGTTAAGGCAATAAACGATGGGCACTTTAAGAACATCCGATGTTTTGCACACACTCTGCACCTGGTAGTGAAGTCAGCCCTGGGGTTGGATTCCAATGACCAAGAGAATGAATACCTGCATAGGTTAATACATAAGGACAGGAACATATCAGCGCATTTCCACAGAAGTGTGAAGGCGGGGCAGGTTCTCAGATAAAAGCAGACTGATTTGGAGATGCCTACAAGCATCTCATTCAAGACATTGCCACCCAGTGGAATTCCACCTTTATGATACTCTAGAGGTTAGTGGAGCTGCAGACACCCCTTCATGAACTTTCTGGTACAATGGACATAGGTGTGCAGAATCCCCTAGGGCATCATGATTGGTTAGTCATGAGTCAACTGGTAAAAATCCTGCAGCCCTTCAAGGATGTCATGGAGGAGCTTAGTTCCAGATGTGCCACCTTGGCTGACATCATCCCTATATTAATTTCCTGGATGAAAATTTGGAGCCTTTAAACAGGAAGAGGGAATGAAAGTTGAGGTGCTGCATTGTCTGGATAGTTTGCAGCAGCAGGTGGAAGAGAGATTAAGGCCTTTAACAGAACAGAACACATACATGCTCGCCACAGTCTGTGATCCCCGTGTGAAAGGGAAACTCGCCCTACAGTACGATTGTCTCTTATTGGTGAAGGAACTGCTGTTAGCAAAAATCATGAACAGGAGCGCCATTTGCAGAGACAGATTAGGCGTGAAGCAGAGGTGGAAACAATGGGCACTTCAGAGAGTTGTGGTAGCCCAAGCCGGAGCAGCAGTCTGTCAGTGACAGCTAGTACCTCCTCCTCCTCCACTTCAGAACGCCAAAGGCATGTTGCCCATAAAGATTCATCTGTTGTGCTACGGGTTAAAGAAAAAGCAGCTGGCATGAGTGACTCTCAGCCCACCCAAGCAAAGGACACACCAGCACAGCAGTCAGTGACACGGTATCTCTGAGCCGACGGAGAACATGCAGACAGATCCGTTGGCATATTGGGCACAAAAGTCCACTGTCTGGCCACACCTAGCCAAAGTGGCTCTGCGATATCTGTCATATCCACCAACTAGTGTGCCCAGGGAACGTGTCTTTTCAATGACAGGGGATATCATGAGCTCTCACCGCTCAAGGCTGGCACCAGAGTTGATGGAAAATTTCTAGTGTATTTGAAAGTAAACCTGCCTTTGCTTGTGTTTCCAAATTTTCCCTGTGAATGGCAAGATGAATAAAAGCAATTGAAAGCCTTGCAGCAGCTCCAACTGCCTCCTATGCTCCAGATAATATAAGCACTGCAGCACATGTACTTGACCTGAAACGCTGTGCTTGTCCGTCCACTGTCCAGGCCATATGTCCCTACAAGGGCCTGACCTGAAACGCTGTGCCTGTCCGTCCACTATCCAGGCCATATGTCCCTACAAGGGCCTGACCTCTAACGCTGTGCCTGTCCGTCCACTGTCCAGGCTTTGTGTCCCTACAAGGGTTTGACCTCGATTGTTGTGCCTGTCTGGTCAGGCCTTATGTCCCTAGGTGGGCTTGACCTCTGTCCTCGACTGCTGTGCATGTTCATCCAGGCCTTATGTCCCTAGGTGGGCTTGACCTCTGTCCTTGACTGCTGTGCCTGTCCATCCTGGCCTTATGTCCCTACAACGGTTTGACCTCGAATGATTTGCCTGTTCGTCCAGGCCTTATGTCCCAAGGTGGGCTTGACCTCTGTCCTCGAATGCTGTGCCTGTCTGTCCAGACCTTATGTCCCTAGGTAGGCTTGACCTCTGTCCTCGACTGCTGTGCCTGTTCTTCCAGGCCTTATGTCCCTAGGTGAGCTTGACCTCTGTCCTCGAATGCTGTGCCTGTCCATCCAGGCCTTATGTCCCTAGGTGGGCTTGACCTCTGTCCTCGACTGCTGAGCCTGTTGGTCCGAGCCTTATGTCCCTAGGTGGGCTTGACCTCTGTCCTCGACTGGTGTGCCTGTCTGTCCAGGCCTTATGTCCCTACATGGGTTTGACCTCGATTGCTTTGCCTGTTCGTCCAGGCCTTATGTCCCTAGGTGGGCTTGACCTCTGTCCATGACTACTGTGCTTCTCCATCTAGGCCTTATGTCCCTAGGTAGGCTTGACCTCTGTCCTCAACTGCTGTACCTGTTCGTCCAGGCCTTATGTCCCTACAAGGGTTTGACCTCGATTGCTTTGCCTGTTCGTCCAGGCCTTATGTCCCTACAAGGGTTTGACCTCGATTGCTTTGCCTGTTCGTCCAGGCCTTTATGTCCCGAGGTGGCTTGACCTCTGTCCTCGAATGCTGTGCCTGTCCGTCCAGGCCTTATGTCCCTAGATGGGATTGACCTAGATTGCTGTGCCTATCCGTCCAGGCCTTATGTCCCTACAAGTGTTTGACCTTGATTGCTTTGCCTGTTCGTCCAGGCCTTATGTCCCTACAAGGGTTTGACCTTGATTGCTTTGCCTGTTCAGCCAGGCCTTATGTCTCGAGGTGGATTTGACCTCTGTCCTTGAATGCTGTGCCTGTCCATCCAGGCTTTATGTCCCTAGGTGGGCTTGAACTCTGTCCTTGACTGCTGTGCCTGTCCATCCAGGCCTTAGGTCCCTAGTTGGGCTTGACCTCTGTCCTCGACTGCTGTGCCTGTTCGTCCAGGCCTTATGTCCCTAGGTGGGCTTGACCTCTGTCCTCGACTGCTGTGCCTGTCCGTCCAGGCCTTATATCCCTAAAGGGTTTGACCTCGATTGCTTTGCCTGTCCGTCCAGGCCTTATATCCCTAGGTAGGCTTGACCTCTGTCCTCGACTGCTGTGCCTGTTCGTTCAGGCCTTATGTCCCTAGGTGGGCTTGACCTCTGTCCTCGACTGGTGTGCCTGTCTGTCCAGGCCTTATGTCCCTACATGGGTTTGACCTCGATTGCTTTGCCTGTTCGTCCAGGCCTTATGTCCCTAGGTGGGCTTGACCTCTGTCCATGACTACTGTGCTTCTCCATCTAGGCCTTATGTCCCTAGGTAGGCTTGATCTCTGTCCTCAACTGCTGTACCTGTTCGTCCAGGCCTTATGTCCCTACAAGGGTTTGACCTCGATTGCTTTGCCTGTTCGTCCAGGCCTTATGTCCCTACAAGGGTTTGACCTCGATTGCTTTGCCTGTTCGTCCAGGCCTTTATGTCCCGAGGTGGCTTGACCTCTGTCCTCGAATGCTGTGCCTGTCCGTCCAGGCCTTATGTCCCTAGATGGGATTGACCTAGATTGCTGTGCCTGTCTGTCCAGGCCTTATGTCCCTAGATGGGATTGACCTAGATTGCTGTGCCTGTCTGTCCAGGCCTTATGTCCGTACAAGGGTTTGACCTCGAACGAATGCAACGTGTTTGCCCACTGATGAATACGAATATCGAATCAGACGAATCAGTACCCTCTGCACATCCCTACTGTTCACCAGATGCCAGGTCTTTACTGCTACTCATCACAGAAATCTTAACTGCACATCTGCTCTTCCTTTTTATTTGGGCTCATGCGATGACTGAGTAAGCTTATTCCTTTGTGAATATTTTCTTTAAATAAGAGAAGAACAGGGGGCAAAGGGGTGACAAATGGAGAAATTAAGATGGGGCAGGCAAAGGGCAGCATTCTGCTTCTTAATTTTGCATCTGCTATCTCTTGCTGTGTCTGTATAATTAAATTGTATTTCTTGGACTTACATTGTGGTTTCAGATTAGTGTCAAGGTTTAGCTGTTTGTTTTGTTCATGTTTGAGACTGTATTAGTCACTTGGGGGGGGGGGGGGGGCGGCGGGAGTGTAGTTTCATTCTTTGAAGGTGGAGAGCTGTAAAACCACATATTTGCTAAAACTTATGTCGCTGTCAAACAGCAGCCCAGGAACTTAGTAAGAACCAAGATAGGCAGTGCAGCCTCCTCTATATTTATTTTGTCTGCTATACTTTAAACTGTATTTCCTTTCTCTTCTTCTTTCACTACTTAATCTTTCCTTTTTTCTGTTTTTTCTGTTTTTTTCTGCATTTTCTGTTTTCCTTCTTTTCCTCAGCTCCCTCTTCTCTTTCCCAATACTTGTTTGTTCTCCATTACTTTCTCTCCACTGTGATTGTCTCTTTTCCTGATTTGTTTGAATTTCCTCTCTCAAATTCAAGAACTTTGCTGGTATGATAAGTTGTGCAAAAGCATAAAAGGAAAGTAAATCGGTAAACCAGGAGTGATTAATATGGGTGGTGTTTGGTCTGGGGGCAGCTACTGTTAATCTTCTCTCTCTTTCTCCCTTGCTCTCAGAGTCCATAAACTTTCTAGGCTTGATAGTTTGTACCTGTGTGGCTAAAGCATTAATATAGGGAGTAGTAAAAGGAAAGTATTACAAAGTACAGATTCAATAATTCCCAGGTTCTGCTGCTGGCCTGTATTATCTCTAGTCAGATCATTTCTGGCCTGCTGACAGGATAATGCACATTTTACTGCACTAGCTGCTGTTTCTCGGGATTATGCAGTTTTTCCTGCTCATTCTTGTGTATTTTGCTGTCTGCGTTTGGGGAAAACTGCATTCCTTGTAACAGGAACAAATTACAAGCGATCCTGGTATAAGCATGGGGCATCCCTAGTTGTGGAAAAATGGAGAAAAACCAGAAATCAACTGAGAGTTTGTGACATTGCTTCAGGAATGAAAGTGGACAGAGATTAGATGGGCCTTACGGTCCTTATCTCCTTAGATTCTAAGTTTTGCCCAGTACAAAAGGACATGCATTTTTTCTATTCCTCTGCTGTTGCATTGCATCAGTCTGGTTTCCATTTTCAGCGTTTGTCTGCATGTTTCTGTTTCTAGTTTATGGTCACTTATTCTATATTTGCTAAGGGTCCATGTGCATGGGTGACTGAGGTGCAGTAGGTTCTCTGTAGAGAACTATAGCAGTCTGACTGCTTCTGTTTTTCCAGTAGGAGGTGGGTTGGTTTTCTAGGGCCTGGTATAATTGCAGTGCTGCCTGTTTATTGGAAGGGTTGCTATTTGAGTCATGGGCGTTATTGCTGTTATCGTATAGCAGGTTTGCAACATAGATTAACATATTTTGCAGAGTTTTGTGTCGCATTACAAAGTTGTCTGGTGATGGAGGGACTTGAGTAGCTCTTATTGAGGTGACACCAAAATATGAATATTCCAGAAAGCTTGTGAGGGAGTCAGTTGGACCGTTAGATGATCGAGGGGTTAAAGGGGCATTTAGAGAAGATAAGGCCATCATGGAAAGATTAAACGATTTCTTTGCTTCGGTGTTTACTGAAAAGGATGTTAGGGAGATACCCGTACCGGAGAAGGTTTTCATGGATAATGATTCAGATGGACTGAACCAAATCTTGGTGAACCTAGAAGATGTGGTAGGCTTGATTGACAAACTGAAGAGTAGTAAATCACCTGGACCGGATGGTATACACCCCAGGGTTCTGAAGGAACTCAAAAATGACATTTCAGACCTATTAGTAAAAATTTGTAACCTATCATTAAAATCATCCATTGTACCTGAAGACTGGAGGGTGGCTAATGTAACCCCAATATTTAAAATGGGCTCCAGGGACGATCCAGGAAACTACAGACCGGTTAGCCTGACTTCAGTGCCAGGAAAAATAGTGGAAAGTGTTTTAAATATCAAAATCACAGAAAATATAGAAAGACATGATTTAATGGAACAAAGTCAGCATGGCTTTACCCAAGGCAAATATTGCCTCACAAATCTGCTTCACTTTTCTGAAAGTTAATAAACATATAGATAAAGGTGAACGGTAGATGTAGTGTACTTGGATTTTCAGAAGGCGTTTGACAAAGTTCCTCAAGAGAGGCTTCTAGGAAAAGTAAAAAGTCATGGGATACGTGGCGATGACCTTTCGTGGATTACAAACTGGCTAAAAGACAGGAAACAGATTAGGATTAGATAGACAATTTTCTCAGTGGAAGTGAGTGGGCAGTAGAGTGCCTCAGGGATCTGTATTGGGACCCATACTTCTCAATCTACCTTATAAATGGCCTGTGACCGACGGCCCGCAAATGCGCAGTAGAGACCAGCTCTACCGCGCATGTGCGGGCGAGCACGTCGCTCTGAGGCAGCTTCAGAAAGAAAAAAAATGGCGGCGTCCAGTGGCGGCAGCGGGCGGCGACGGCGGTAGCGAGCGGCGGCGGTAGCGACGGCGGTAGCGGCGATGGCGGTAGCGAGCGGCGGCGGTAGCGGCGACAGCGGGCGGTAGCGAGGGAGGGAGAAGAGAGAGAGAGGGAGGGACGGACTGAGTGGGAGGGAGGGACGGAGAGAGAGAGTGGGAGGGAGTGACTGAGTGAGAGGGAGGGACTGAGTGGGAGGGAGGGACTGAGTGAGGGGGAGGGACTGAGTGAGAGGGAGGGACTGAGTGAGAGGGAGGGAGTGGGACTGAGTGAGAGGGAGAGGGGGGACTGAGGGAGGGAGTGGGACTGGGAGAGAGAGGGAGGGAGTGGGACTGAGGGAGAGTGAGTGGGACTGAGTGAGTGAGAGGGAGGGGGGAGGGAGTGACTGAGTGGGAGGGAGGGATTGAGTGAGGGGGAGGGACTGAGGGAGGGAGTGGGACTAAGTGAGAGGGAGGGAGGGAGTGGGACTAAGTGAGAGGGAGGGAGGGAGTGGGACTGAGGGAGAGGAGGGAGGGAGTGGGACTGAGGGAGAGGACGGAGGGAGTGGGGACTGAGTGAGAGTGAGTGGGGACTGAGTGAGAGTGAGGGACTGAGTGAGAGGAGGGAGAGGGGGAGGGAGTGAGTGAGACTGAGTGGGAGGGAGGGACTGAGTGATAGGAGAGGGAGGGTGGGGAGGAGTGGGTGAGGGAGGGGGTGGTGAAGAGTGAGGGGAGAGAGAAAGAGGGGGAGGTGAGAGACAGAGGGATGTAGCCCGTTTTAACGGGCTTAACGGCTAGTATATTTATAAATGATCTGGAAAGAAATATGATGAGTGAGGTAATCAAATTGCAGATGATACAAAATTATTCAGAGTAGTTAAATCACAAGCAGATTGTGATAAATTACAGGAAGACCATGTGAGACTGGAAAATTGGGCCTCCAAATGGCAGATGAAATTTAATGTGGATAAGTGCAAGGTGATGCATATAGGGAAAAATAATCCATGCTATAGTTACACAATCAGGCCCATGCAGTAAACTTCGCGGGAGAGCCGGCATTCTGAGGCGAGCGCCCGCTCTCCCGACATATGCCCAGGCACCTCACCTGGGCGCGCAATTCTGTATTTAAATTAGGGACGGCACTAATAAGGAGGTGCTAGGGACACTAGCGCATCCCTAGCGCCTCCTTATTGGCGGAAGCGGTGTCTGTCAGTGAGTCTCACAGCCAATGCTTACTTTTACCGGTGTTGGTTGTCTAACCTGCTAACAGCCATGGGTTCAGAAAACAGACACTGGCAAAGTTGAGTGTCTGTTTTCCAACCCGCAGGCAGATTTTTTTTTTTTTAATTTTTGGGGCCTCGGACTTAATATCGCTATGATATTAAGTCAGAGGGTGTACAGAAAAACATTTTTTTCTGCTTTTCCATACACTTGCCCGGTGCCTCTGAAATTAACTCCTGCCTTTGGCAGACATTACTTTCTGTATTGTGGGTGACTAACTAATAGGCTCATCAACATGCATTTGCATGTGATGAGTGCTATTAGTTTTGGGGGGGTTTGGCCGCACATTTTCCATGCGCAATTACCCCTTACAGTATAAGGAGTAATAATAGCGCATCAAAAACACGTGACCAAACAGGGGCTAACAGTGCGCTCGGCTGAGCGCACCGTTCTGTATTGGCCAGTATGTTAGGTTCCATATTAGGAGCTACCACCCAAGAAAGAGATCTAAGCGTCATAGTGGATAACACATTGAAATCGTCGGTTCAGTGTGACCTGGCAGTCAAAAAAAGCAAACAATGTTGGGAATTATTAGGGAATGGTGAATAAAACGGAAAATGTCATAATGCCTCTGTATCGCTTTATGGTGAGACCGCACCTTGAATACTGTGTGTACAATTCTGGTCGCTGTATCTCAAAAAAGATATAGTTGTGATGGAGAAGGTACAGAGAAGGGTGACCAAAATGATAAAGGGGATGGAACAGCTCTCCTATGAGGAAAGACTAAAGAGTTTAGAACTTTTCAGCTTGGAGAAGAGACGGCTGAGGGGGGATATAATAGAGCTGTTTAAAATCATGACAGGTCTAGAATGGGTAAATGTGAATCCGTTATTTACTCTATCAGATAGTAGAAGGACTAGGGGGCACTCCATGAAGTTAGCATGTGGCACATTTAAAACTAATCGGAGAAAGTTCTTTTTCACTCAACGCACAATTAAACTCTGGAATTTGTTGCCAGGGGATGTGGCTAGTGCAGTTAGTGTAGCTGGGTTTAAAAAAAGGATTGGATAAGTTCTTGGAGGAGAAGTCCATTACCTGCTGTTTCCTAGCGTGTAGCAGATGGACTCAAAACAAATGGGTATTGTGTGCTCGTGCTAGCAGTTGGAGACGGATCTGATGTCAGCACGGGTACATATACCCCCACAGGAAGTGCCACAAATCAGTAATTTCCATCTCCAAAGCAGTATGGAGCTATCTCACGCTCGCTGAGCGTGTTTCCAAATTCTAACGACTACATTCCTAGAAGAAACCTATTGAAGACAAGCCCGCACTCCTGTGGTGAGGCCTCACCCAGTTGAGTTTTCCCGAGCTGACTTCCGTGGTCCCTCGGATGTAAGTGCCTCGGTCCGGTGGCCGGTTCGCGGCAGGGACCTAGGCCCCGAGTGAGAAGGGCTCGGGTGCGGCTTGGCCCCCGAGCGAGATGAGTTTGGGCGCGGCCTAGAGGCAGCCTCGGTCCCAGCGTGGACTTGGCCCTCGAGTGAGAAGGGCTCGGGCGCGGCTTGGCCCCCGAGCGAGACGAGTTCGGGCATGGCCTAGAGGCAGCGGGCGCACTTCCTTATGCGCAGCGGTTGAAGGTATACTCCCCCTGCAGCCGGAGACCGCCCGGGTTGCATCCGGGAAGCGCCGAAGACAAGGTAAGGCGTATATCTTTACTTGGTCTCCGAGGAAGTGTGGATTCGCTGGGCCTGCCTACGGGGCAGCACGCCAAGGAGGTTGCCATTTTGCCTGCCTACTCAACTTCGCCGCTGAGCGCACGCGATAGGCGCACGTTGTTAGCGCACGCGATAGCCGCACGTTGTTCGCGCACGCGATAGGCGCACGTTCTTAGCGCACGCGATAGCCGCACGTTGTTAGCGCACGCGATAGGCGCACGTTCATAAGCCGCCGTGTATAGGCGCACGTTTATAAGACGCCCGTGGATAGGCGCACAGTTATAAGACGCCCGTGGATAAGCGCACATTTATAAGCCGCCCGTGGATAGGCACATGTTTATAAGCCGCCGTGTATAGGCGCATGTTTATAAGATGCCCGTGGACAGGCGCACGTTTATAAGACGCCCGTGGATAGGCGCACATTTATAAGACGCCCGTGGACAGGCGCATGTTTATAAAACACCCGTGGATAGGTGCACATTTATAAGATGCCCGTGGATAGGCGCACGCTTCTAAGACGCCCGTGTATAGGCGCATGCTGTTACGCGCTCTTGTTAGGCGCACTTCTTGGGCGACACCGGATTTCAGGCGAATGGAGCATAAGAAAGCCCATGCGGCCGCAGGGCCGGCACCTCCAGAATCTGGCATGAAAGCTCTAAGCCTCTGCTCAGCATGCAATCTCAGAGCCACACAGAGCGAGGAAGCAGACTCACTATGTGCCCAATGTGAGGAGGCCATGGGAGTCCCAGGACAGGACCGGCCCCAGCCCAGCGGTTCCTCAGGGAGCACACCGGACTTAGTGGGCCGCGGCGAGCAACCAGGGAACCTGAGAGACCAGGTGCCCCTGCAGCCAGATCCGGCTTCGCTTTCCTGGGTAGAATTATTCAAAGGGATTCATGCCTTTGTCCAGATGCAGTCTGCTCCTCGAATGGATCTTTCCGTCCCGGTTGATCCGGTCCCTGGACCCTCGAGACCTAGGCGCAGCCACTCACCACCCGACAGCCCCGCTTATGGGGATTCGGATTACTCCCAGGACAGTGAGGAGCCCCCCGAGGAGGGTGAACTTCCCTCGGAGATAGAGCCATATCGGACTATGAGGCGCTTCTTTCAGAAAGAGGATCTTTCAGGCCTGGTCTCACAAGGCCATTCCGAGCCAGGATACCCCAGGGGGCCCTAAAAGGAACCCCATGTTAGAGGGCCTGTGCCAACCGGCTCACCATTTCCCCCTCCTACAGGCAGCACAACAGCTAATCGATCTGGAATGGAAGGCACCGGAGGCCTCATTTAAAGGGGGTCGGGCCTTGGCAGGCATGTACACTCTGGATCTGGCATCCAAGGAGCTGTTGGCGTGCCCCAGGGTAGACGCCATAGTTAACGCAATAGTGAAGCACACCACCATTCCGGTTGAGGGGGGAGCGGCCCTCAAGGATTTGCATGATCGACGCATGGACACCATTCTGAAACAAGCCTTTGAGGTAGCAGCCATGTCCCTATGAATCACGACCTGCTGCACCGTGGTGACGCGCTCCTGTTTGTCACAGGCGAGAAACAACACCCAGGGAGCAGACATGGAATCAGCTCTCGCATTTCTCACTGACGCAGCCTCCGACCTCGTTTGTACGGCAGCCAAGGGAGTCTTCTCTTCAGTGGCAGCCAGGAGGCAGCTTTGGCTACGTCATTGGGCGGCCGACTCGTCCTCCAAGACACGACTCACAAGAATGCCCTTTAAGGGTTCCTTACTGTTCGGCAGCGATCTCGAGAGCTGGGCTACTAAATGGGGTGCCTTCCTATTACCCCGTCTACCAGAAGACAGGGCGAGGAGAAGCCAGCGTTCTTTTTCTAGACCATCTAGAGGTAGAAATTTGCAGCGCTTCAACCCTTACAGGACTCGCTATCGAGCACCTCGTTCCCAGGCCAGGAACCAGTCCTTTCGGACTAAGCATAACAAGAAGAGAACCGGCTCGGGTTCCGGCCCTGGCCGCAACCCACAATGACAATCAGCCGACCCATCCGGGGTTAGCAGCCATAGGGGGCAGGCTAACCCTCTTCTACCGCAGGTGGGTTGAGATCACTTCGGACCAGTGGGTCCTCGCCATCATCCGAGAAGGATATTACTTGGATTTCTTTCGGCTTCCGCCGAACAAGTTTATGGAATCTCCTTGTTCACCGCTCAAGGAAGCAGCACTAGAAGTGACCTTACAGAGGCTCCTGGCCCTAAAAGCCATAATCCCAGTACCTGCGGGAGAGGTAACTTCTGGGCATTATTCCATTTATTTCATAGTACCCAAGAAGGAGGGCACTTTCAGGCCCGTCCTGGACCTTAAGTCAGTCAACCGACACCTACGGGTCCCTAGCTTTCGCATGGAAACTCTGCAGTCGGTCAAGAATTCGGTACAGCCAGGGGAGTTTCTCACCTCCCTAGATCTGTCGGAGGCCTACCTGCATATCCCAATCCATCGGGATCACCAGCGCTATTTACGCTTCAAAGTCCTGAATCAGCACTTCCAGTTCCGAGCTTTGCT
This sequence comes from Rhinatrema bivittatum, assembly GCF_901001135.1. Classification (NCBI taxonomy): domain Eukaryota; kingdom Metazoa; phylum Chordata; class Amphibia; order Gymnophiona; family Rhinatrematidae; genus Rhinatrema; species Rhinatrema bivittatum. Next base: position 62,932,204 of record NC_042628.1, on the reverse strand, counting down.
CTTCGGGTTAGCCACCGCGCCGCGGATCTTTACCAAGGTAATAGTAGTCGTGGCGGCGGCACTCAGGAAGGAATTCTCGTCCATCCCTACCTGGACGATTGGCTGATCAGGGCAAAGTCACCGGAGGAGAGCCACCGGGCAACCAACAGAGTTATAGCTCTTCTGGAGAGCCTCGGATGGGTAGTCAACTTAAACAAGAGCTCCCTACAGCCGTCCCAGTCGCTGGAATACCTAGGGGTCCAATTCAACACCCGAGAAGACGAGGTCAGCCTGACCTCCAAGAGAAAAGCAAAACTCCAGAGTCATCTGCAGGCCCTGCTGAGCGCCAGCCGGCCCACAGCTCGAGATTACCTTCAGGTCTTGGCCTCATGGCATCCACTCTGGAAGTGGTGCCCTGGGTGCGGGCTCATATGAGACCATTGCAATGCGCCCTTCTATCTCGATGGAGCCCACGATCACAGAACTACACCGTACGCCTACCTCTACCGGCCAGAGTGCGGTATCAGCTACGGTGGTGGTTGCAGCCCGGCCACATGAGCCGGGGGTCAAGAATGTCCTCCCCAACCTGGATCCTGCTCACCACAGATGCCAGCCTGAACGGATGGGGAGCACACTGCGAGGAACTCACCGCCCAAGGGCGGTGGACCAGAGAAGAGTCGAGGTGGAACATCAACCAACTAGAGGCACGGGCAGTCAGGCTAGCGTGCCTGCGATTTGCCCACAGACTTTGCGACGGAGCGGTCAGAGTGATGTCAGACAATGCCACCACGGTGGCATACATCAATCGTCAGGGCGGAACCAGAAGCCAACAGGTATCCCTGGAAATAGCTCCCCTGATGATTTGGGCAGAAGCAAATCTCCAGGACATCTCCGCCATCCACATTGCCGGGAAGGACAACACGACGGCAGACTTCCTCAGCAGAGAAAGCCTAAATCCGGGGGAGTGGCAGCTGTCACCCACAGCCTTTCAGATAATTGTGGATCAATGGGGGACGCCCGCCATAGACCTCTTAGCGGACAGGTCCAACGCTCAAGTACCCAGATATTTCAGCCACAGGCGGGATCCTCGGGCTCAGGGGATCGATGCCCTGGTACAGCCATGGCCAAGGGGATCCTGTTATATGCCTTTCCTCAATGGTCCCTGCTGGGCGCCATTGTATACAGGATTCAGCGACACATAGGCCTAGTTCTTCTAGTGGCCCCGGACTGGCCAAGAAGACCCTGGTACGCAGACATGAGAAGACTACTGGCAGGGAACCCTCTACCTCTGCCTCCCTACAGGAACCTGCTGCGGCAAGGTCCCATCCTCCACGAGGATCCGGCTCAATTCTCTCTTACGGTCTGGCCATTGAGAGGGCTCGACTGAAGAAAAGGGGATACTCGGAGCCGATTATAGATACACTCCTCCGAGCACGCAAGTTCTCCACATCCCTAACATATATCAGGATTTGGAGAGTCTTTGAAGCCTGGTGCGACTCTCACGGCACCAATTCGCATGCCGCCAAGATTCCTATCATTTTGGACTTCCTACAAGATGGACTTCAGAAGGGTCTGTCCTTCAGCTCCATCAAGGTTCAGGTAGCAGCGCTGTCTTGCTACGGTCCCAGGAGTGACGGCAACACCATTGCCAAACAGCCAGACGTCTCATGTTTCCTGAAAGGAGTCAAACACATTCGCCCGCCACTGAAGTGGCCAGTGCCCTTGTGGAGTCTCAACCTCATATTGGAATTTTTGGTGGGATCAGCCTTCAGGCCCCTTCGAGGCCTGTCCCTCCGTTTGTTGACCTTGAAGATAGTGTTCTTGCTGGCTGTATGTTCGGCACGCCGCATCTCAGAAATACAAGCACTATCCTGTCGTGATCCATTTCTCAGAATCACTCCAGAGGCTATCCATCTTCATACAGTTCCATCCTTTTTACCCAAGGTGGTCTCACATTTTCACCTCAACCAAACCATATCCTTGCCTACCACGGAAGGTTTGAAGAAGTCGGAGGAAGGTCGAATGCTACGCCATCTCGACAACGGCAGACTGCTGTCCAGATACCTGGAAATGTCAGAAGCAGTACGAAAGATGGACCACCTGTTCGTCCTGCACAGCGGGAAGAAGCAAGGGGAAGCAGCCTCACGGCCAACCATCGCCCGCTGGATTAAAGAAGTTATCAAGGCAGCCTACATAGAGGCGGGAAAACCACTGCCTCTACAGGTCAAAGCTCATTCTACCAGAGCACAATCGGCTTCTTGGGCAGAAGCTAAGCTGCTGTCGCCTGCAGAGATATGTAAAGCAGCGACGTGGTCCTCCCTCCATACCTTCTCCAGATTCTACCATCTGGACGTCCAGGCCAGGGAGGACACAGCATTTGCGAGGGCAATCCTAAATGGTCCTCAGGCAGCCTCCCGCCCAGTTCGGGAGTAGCTTTTGTACATCCCATTTGTTTTGAGTCCATCTGCTACACTAGGAAATGTTGAGATTACTTATATAGAAACATAGAAACATAGAAATGACGGCAGAAGAAGACCAAACAGCCCATCCAGTCTGCCCAGCAAGCTTCACACATTTTTTCTCTCATACTTATCTGTTTCTTTTAGCTCTTGGTTCTATTTCCCTTCCTCCCCCACCATTAATGTAGAGAGCAGTGATGGAGCTGCATCCAAGTGAAATATCTAGCTTGATTAGTTAGGGGTAGTAGGGGTAGTAACCGCCGCAATAAGCAAGCTACACCCATGCTTATTTGTTTTAACCCAGACTAGGTTATACAGCCCTTATTGGTTGTTTTTCTTCTCCCCTGCCGTTGAAGCAGAGAGCTATGCTGGATATGCGTGAAGTATCAGTTTTTTCTTCTCCCCTGCCGTTGAAGCAGAGAGCTATGCTGGATATGCGTGAAGTATCAGTTTTTTCTTCTCCCCTGCCGTTGAAGCAGAGAGCTATGCTGGATATGCATTGAAAGTGAAGTATCAGGCACATTTGGTTTGGGGTAGTAACCGCCGTAACAAGCCAGCTACTCCCCGCTTTGTGAGTGTGAATCCTTTTTTCTTCTCCCCTGCCATTGAAGCTATGCTGGATATGTGTGAAGTATCAGTTTTTCTTTTCCCCTGCCGTTGAAGCAGAGAGCTATGCTGGATGTGCATCGAAAGTGAAGTATCAGGCACATTTGGTTTGGGGTAGTAACCGCCGTAACAAGCTAGCTACTCCCGGCTTTGTGAGTGCAAATCCTTTTTTCCACATTTCCTCTTGCTGTTGAAGCTTAGAGTGATGTTGGAGTCACAGTAACCATGTGATTGTTTATTGAATAAGGGTATTGTGTCCAGGCAGTAGCCATCATTCTGGCGAGTCACCCACTCTTCATTGGCGGCCTCTTGACTTTATGGATCCACAGTGTTTATCCCACGCCCCTTTGAATACCTGATAATCTCCTTTTCCTTAGTGTATGCAGATGGACTAAGCATCCCGCCCGGCTGCCGGCATACATGGGAATTCACCGAACTCACGGTAAGCCATGTTTTCTTATAATAGGCCATCCACCCTGCTGGGTGTCGACGCCTTCCGGTTGTGATCACTGGCGGTCTCCAGCTACTATCAATCGGTGAGGGTAATCCTGTTCATTTAATTGATCGGTCAGCTACAGCTTTTGCAAGGAAGATTACTGATTTGCGGCACTTCCTGTGGGGGTATATGTACCCGTGCTGACGTCAGATCCGTCTCCAACTGTTAGCACGAGCACACAATACCCATTTGTTTTGAGTCCATCTGCATACACTAAGGAAAAGGAGATTATCAGGTAAGTAATCTCAACATTAATTAAGTTGACTTAGAAAATAGCCACTGCTATTACTAGCAGCAGTAACATGGGATAGACTTAGTTTTTGGGTACTTGCCAGGTTCTTATGGCCTGAATTGGTCACTGTTGGAGACAGGATGCTGGGCTTGATGGACCCTTGGTCTGACCCAGTATGGCATGTTCTTATATAATGTGCCGTAAGGGACCTAGTTCTTCTCTTCTTTTATTTCTTTCCTGCTCTGTTACTTGTTTTTGTTCTTTGTCGCTGATTTTCTTTCCTTCTCTCATTTTCCTGTTATGTATGTTTATCTTGTCATCTTTTTACTCTTCCTTCTTTCTCCTTTTTTCTCTTATCTCACTGTTTTCTAATTTCTCTCTCCCAATTCATATGTTTACTGTATCTGTCTCTCTTCCTAGTTCTCTAGTTCTGTTTCTCTGTTTACTCTTATCTCTCACCATGGAGCGACACAGAGGCATTATGACATTTTCCGTTTTATTCACCATTCCCTAATAATTCCCAAATTGCTTTTTTGACTGCCGTAGCACACTGAACCGACGATTTCAATGTGTCTTTCCCTTCTGTCTTCCATTTCCCTGCCACCCTTTAAATACGCTGTTCTGTTAGATCCACTTAAAGATCCTTCAGTGGCTGTTCCTTACTCAATGGTTGACAGTCCGATGACATATCAGGGAACTGTGTAACTAATTTTGCTGGATCATGGCCAATCACTTTCGTTTTCCCAATGGCTTTGCCTTTTTAATGAAAATCTTGGTTTTCTTGTGGGGAAATAAACCAAGTCTTGCTTAAAAATGCCTTCTGACCTCCAAAATCTTAATATGTATGTAAGCATATTTTTTTGCACTAAAAATATCTGCTGCATAAATCCTTTTCTAAGAATGGAATGGTGGTGGGATGTTTAAAATAACTTCACTGGCATGGCCCAATGCCATTTAAAACAAGTTTACTTTGAAAAATCCTTTTACACAATATATTCTGCAGTGATGGAGCAGCGTTTCATCAAAGAATACGATAGCAGATAAGAACATAAGACCCATCTAGTCTGCATAATTTAATTTACCATGCTGCATGGATTGTTAGCTACCTTGTTCTGGACTTCCGCACCCTGAGAAACCTTTGTTCTCTTCAAAAGAGGTCTTTTAATCATGATGCACTGTCATGACTGAAATGGTTGTGTGGCAGTAGGGTTCCCATCTTACTCAGGTCAACTCTGAAAGACTGATGCAACTGAATTTGTTTCACCACATTTACAGAGTTGTAGTTTTTGTCTTACCTACAGGCCGATACAGTAAGGTGCAGTAGAAAGAGGTGCGTTAGTGCCCGGCGCACCCACGTTTGCCGCACGCACAGTTCGGATCACCTACCACGTGATACTGTATTTAAATGGCATGCAAATGCAAGCCGCGTCCAACGCACAATCCATTTTACTGTATAGGCGCTATACAGCGCCTATACAGTAAAATGTATAGGCGCTATACAGTATCCTGGGTGCACTGGTACCTGTCATTTCAAATGTCATTTCAAATGACGTTTGAAATGACAGGTACCAGGAAGTGGATGGTTCTCCTACAGACCCCGCTGCCTTGAGCACCCGGCGCCAGCAAGCCCCAGCAGCCGGCGATCAGAGGCAGGGAACGCAACAAAGCACCCTCCTTTGGACGGACAAGAGAGACGAAATTTCACAGTCCCAAACCAAACCAACCCAATCCAATTCAAGCCAAGCCCCAGCAGAGAGAGATTAAATTTCACAGTCCCAAACCAACCCAATCCAAGCCCCAGCAGAGAGAGACGAAATTTCACAGTCCCAAACTTTCCCCCAGCCCCAGCTCACCTGCTCTGGCCACGGCCACGCAAGCCCCCAGCAGCAGCAGTAGAAGGGCGTTGAGAGAGAGCGGCTTCAGCAGCCCCGCCGGCGAAAGTGAATACGTGCACGCCTGTACGTCCAATATGGGCGCTCAAGGCAGCGAAGGCGCATGCGCGCACGCCGTGACTGGCTGGACGTCGGAGGTCACGGCGGGCCTGGATGGGCTGTGGCCCACTCACTTTGAGCTCAGGCCCATCTACTTAGCCCTGCAGCCTGTGAAGCAGCGGCAAAAAAGGGAAGGCAGCTTGGGAGGCTGCCGGTGGATCCTGTCCTACTGGCGACCGAAGAGAAGGTGGCCTGTGAGGCCACCAGTGGCTCCCATTCCACCGGAGGCCAGAAATAGAATGAGGCCCGGAAGGCTGCCGGTGGACACATCCCACCTGGGGCCAAGAAGAGAAACCCAACTGGAGAGAGCTTGTTCGCTTGCTGCTCCTCCTCGTGTGCTAGCCCTACTGAATTGAAAATGCTTGTGGCTATCACATGCTCTATGCTGATCTCGTTATGCACAAGATCAGCATAGAGGAAGTGATAGCCGCAAGAATTTTGAATAGTGCAGGGGCTGGCACACGGGAAGAAGCAGCAGCAGAATGGGCTCCCCCTTCTGCTCCTCATAGGGAGACTGCCTGTCTGGACGTGTGTTTGAGTGAATGGGAGCCTGTCGTGTGGTGTGTGTGTGTGTATGTGAGCCTTCCTGGGGGAGGGGGGTGTTGGTGTGACTGGGAGCCTGACTGGGGGAGGGAAGGTGTTGGTGTAATTGGGAGCCTGCCAGGAAATATGTGTGAGAGAACATGGGAATGGAGAAGCTGTGGTTATTTGTGTGGGAGAGTATGTGTGTGTGTGGAAGTGGGAGCTTGTGTGTGAGGGAGAGTATGACCATGGAAGCCTGTGTGTATGAGCCTGTGTGAGAGATAATGTAAGAGTGAGAGCTTGTGCCTCTGTGAGGGGGGGAATGGGAGTTTGCTTGTGAGATCACGAGCCTGTGTGGGAGTGAACCTGTGAGTGAGAGCCTGCATGCAAGAGTTGGGAGCCTGTGTGAGAGAGAGTGCATGTGAGAGAGAATCTGTGTGTATGAAGGAGGGGGGAAAGAAGATGAGGAGAGAAGGAACAGAGAATAAGAGATCCTGAAAAAGGAATTAGGAAAAGACAGACAAGGGGAACAAAGAGACTGGGACCAACCAATTAGAAAAATAAAATCAAAGATAAACAATTATTTTGATTTTCAGCGATTGGAATATGCCATCTTTGGGAATGTGCATTTCTTTTATATTTGTATTTTGCTGTTTCTTCAGTATTCCAGTGTACACATCTGGTTTCTCAGGCTTTCCATTTCAGTTTTGTCTGCATGTTTGTTTCTAATTTGTAGTCTCTTATTCTGTATTAGGTAAAGCTCTGTCTGGGTTGTGCATGTGTGACTGAAGTGCAGTATTTTGATTAGTGTTTAGTTTCTTTGTAGGAATTTATAGCAGTTCTATTTTCCCACTATGTACTGTATTAGTTTTCTAGCGCTTGGTGTAATGTTTGGCTTTGCTACCTTTTTTTAGATAAGGTTGCTGCTGTTTGAGTCCTGAGATTTATTGCTGTTATGGTATGGCATGGGAAGGTTCTAGGTGGTATGGTTTTTTTTTTAATGTAGGGATTTGTTTGGCATTGGAGGGAGTTTGTTTTGCTGTCACTGAGGTGGCATCAGCATTTGGATATATATATATTTTTTTTTTGCATGTTCTAGTTCTGTTCTGCACCTTTTGTAAATCTTAAGTTATGATTAAGAATATTGCTGTTTTATTGTAGTTATGATATCTCTGCATTTTTGAAAAGGATTCATAAATACATTGGTATTTGTTTTATTACATAACAAGCCGTTAAGCCCGTTAAAACGGGCTACATTAAATTTTTTTTTTCAGTCCATTTTCTAACACAGCACCCCTCTACACTTTTTCTCCCTCTCCCCCTTCCCCTCGTTCACTCCTCCCCTTTCCTCCACTCAGTCTTACTCACCCTCTGTCTCCCACTGCCTCCTTCCCCTCACTCTCACCTCCCTCCCCTTCCCTCAGTCACTCCCACCTCTCTCCCCTTCCCTCAGTCACTCCCCACCCTCTCTCAATCCCATCCCCTCCCCCCTCAGCCCTCCTCCACTCCCTTTTTCTCTGCTCCACAACTTCTTACCCTTCCACTTACTCACATCCCTCTCTCTCACCTCTCCCTCATTCTCCCTCTCCCCCTTCCACTTACTCACATCCCTGTCTCTCACCTCTCCCTCATTCTCCCTCTCCCCTCACTCCCTACCTCCCTCCCACACACTCACCCACTCCTCCCTCCCTCTCACTCAGTCCCTCCCCCTCCCTCACGCTCACTCAGTCCCTCCCTCCCCCTCCCTCAGTCCCTCCCTCCCACTCAGTCCTCCCCCTCACTCAATCCCTCCCTCCCTCCCTCCCACTCAGTCCCTCCCTCTCACTCAGTCACTCCCTCCCTCCCTCTCACTCAGTCCGTCCCTCCCTCTCTCTCTCTCCTCCCTCCCTCGCTACTGGCCGCCGCCGCCACTGCCACCCACCACCGCGGCCGCCGCTGCCACCCGACGCCACCGTTGCCGCTGCCACCCGTCGCCGCCGCCGCCGCTGCCACTCGATGCCGCCATGTTTTTTTTTTCTGACGCTGGCAGAGACCGACGTGCTCGCCCGCACATGCGCGGTAGAGCTGGTCTCTACTGTGCATTTGCGGCACGTCGGTCAACCTTCAATTATTAGGTTGATTTGATTTGATGCTTCTGTTAAACGTCTGTTACTTTTTACATGATTTATATTTAAACTGCAATAAATATATAATAAATATAGATTAATAAGGTATTTTTAATGTTGGTAAGTGTTTGAAATAGAATTAAAATATTCTAAAGCATCACTCATGATGAAATTACTTAGATTGCATCTGACAATGGATTTCTAAGGCATTATTTATTGATAAGAGTACAAATAGACTCGTCTGTCAACTACCCAGCAATGTTAACCTTGGGCCCCCCTAAAAAATTAATTTCTGGCTATACCACTGCTCCACAGTGCTGGATTTTCAAAAGGTTTTACGTGCTGCATAAATGGGCTTTTAAAAACTGCTACAACATATGTACTTTTATGCATGTTTTGAAAAGCCACTCCACAGACTTTACTGTGAATTTTCAAAGCAAACTTATGCACCTAGGTTCACTTTGAAAATCCTTGGGCAATTGGCCAAATAAGGGCACTCATTATCTCATGTACAGTTTCACCTGTTCTTCAGAGGGCATAACTTAGGGATGGTAACTTACGTGCATTCTCCCACCAAATCTGGAACTGGCATGCCTCCCTGCAGTTTGTGTAAAAGTATATGCATAACAGGTTTGCTCATACTTGTGTGCATAGAGCCCCTCTTAGTAAGGCTATTTACACACACACAAAATCAGATAGGGCAAAATCAGAACTGGGCCAAGTGGTAATCCTTTGTGGCAGGAAATATCACCCTCCTCTGTAGTAATGAATGCATTTGCCTCCATCTTGTTCTTGAAATTCTCTAGCCAGCTACTTTTATGCTTTGTACTTTGATCTCCAGTTCCCGCCAAGGCTGACTCTAGTGTCTGGGTCTGGCTCTAAATGGGGTTCCAGGCTGGAGTCCTTGCTAGGCAAGAGGCTGACTGAGCTGAGGTCGGGTCTGTAAATACCAGGAGCAGTGCACAGAACGCAAGATGGCTGGATGGAAACCTAAGGCTGTGCTAGAAGGGGAAACTGCAGCCCAGGATGCAGGGTCTTTGCATACTGGAGCAAGAAGGTAGTGCTCTGTGCTGAAAAGAGCTGGGCAGCCTGCTTCTAGCTGCTAGGAGCATTTCCTTGTTGACAGAAATCCCCTTTCATTGGACCTCTGGATAACACGGGTCCTCAGGCGTGTGGTTTTGGGATCTATCATTTCGATTTTGGGATTCTTCCATTTCTTGACAGGCTGGCCTAATGGTTAAAGAGCCAATTTTCCTCCCTCCCAGCCGCTGACCCAAACTTGTTCTTCCCCCTCCCCCGCCTCAACCATCAGTCCTAAATTGGAAATGTATAAAACCAGAACCTTCTCTCCACAAGGGAATGTTTATCCTTAGCTCTTTCATGTAATGCCCTCATACCCACTCAGGGTTTCCTCCATGGAGGGTCCCAGTATTAGGGATGTGCAGACAAAAGGTTTATGTTCATAAGTCCATAAGTCGAAAGGGGGGGTCAATTTCGGTCAATATGGACATATGGAGAATTCCATAAGTTGAGTCTATGTCCATAAGTCGCCCGGTTCCCATTAAAGTCAATGGGGGAAGGATTTCCAGCCTATTTTTGGCTGCAGAATTGGGGTTTTCTTATCAATTGTCATGAAACTTCTGGGGAGCAATCATCACAACAACAAAAGAGCTCCAAGGTACTTAGACTGTGGCAAAGTGGCACCTAAGTGGCATGAATAGCCTAAGGCACTGGAAAGGTGCAAAGGGGTACCAGAAGTGGCAAGAGTGTTTTAACAGAGGCACAAAGCAGCAGTGAGAATGTCAAAAACACACTACAGCTTCAAAACAGAGCACCGATAGTAGATGCATGAACCATCAAAGGCAGCACCACAGGCAAAGCGGCAAGACAAGTGGCATTGACATCCAACAGCACAATGAAGGGGGAACATAGCAAGCAGATAGACTAGCACCAACACACTGAGGAACCATGAGAGTGGCAAGAACACCACAAGGAGTTAAGTGAGTCATCTGGTGTATGGCAGCAAAAGCAGAGTGGCAGAAAGCTGAAAGGGGCAAGACAGGCTGGCAGAGTGGAGGTAGTCTGGTCTGGTCCCTGTGGTTTTGATAGGGGAAAGACAGGCTGGCCCAGGAGAGAGTTCCCTTTCCTTTGTGCAGGGAAGGACTCCCTGGAACGGGTCCACCCCTAGAGTTGGGTGTACCCGGTGTTTACATTGGCGTCCAGTGAATATCGTTGGCGTCTAGTGAATTCCGTTGGCGTCTAGTGAATTCCAACTGTACTTACGCACTTCAGCTGATGACAAAGGAATTGGAAGATCTCTCAGAAATAAGAATACGTGTGGGAACACAAGGTCTGGATGAACAGGCAGGCACAGCAATGGAGTTAAAACACCAGTAGGAACACAAGGCCTGGATGAACAGGCACAGCAACTAGGTTAAAACACTTGTGGGAACACAAGGTCTGGATGAACAGGCACATCATTCGAGGACAGAGGTCAATCCCAGCTAGGGACACAAGGCCTGGATGAACAGGCACAGCAACTGAGTTAAAACACGTGTGGGAACACAAGGCCTGGATGAACAGGCACATCATTCGAGGACAGAGGTCAATCCCAGCTAGGGACACAAGCCCTGGATGAAGAGGGATAGTAATTTTTTTTTTTATTTATGTCTATTCTAATTTTAAAACGTTTCCAGCACTTACTTATTTATTTATTTATTATTTTTAAATACCTAGGTTCTGGTATCATATACAAATCAGTCCGGTTTACATAGAACAGTGAGATGCCCAAAAGGAAGGGGCTTTACATATAACTGTAAGACAACGGACTTTACATAAAACTTTACATATAATAACACAGACCTGCGTCTCGAACCCTGCCATAATAAATTTAAGCAAAACCTCAAAACATGGCTGTTCGAACAAGCTTACACTCAATGATCCTCTACTCTTCTGAAATGCCGATTACTTTTTCTGTTCTCCCTGAATCATTGCTACATACATGCTGAGTTTATCCTTCTCACTGCAAATTTGTACTTTTTTGGTATCTGAACCAACATTTATTATTAGACTTGCCATTAACTAGGGAATATGGTCACCATTGGTTTATTGTATTTGTTTTTTATGTTGTTGTTATTTTGATATATATCATGTCCACTTTATTTCAATTTGTCTGTAAAGCCTGTTGCTGAATTATTGTTTATTGTAAACCGAGGTGATGTTTTTAACATGCCGCGGTATATAAAAAATCACTAAATAAATAAACAAATAAACTATAAAATAACGTTCAACTTGAACATACTTGATACTTGAACACACTTCATACTTGATTACAATCAGGTACTGTAGGTATTTCCCTATCCCCAGAGGAACACAAGGCCTGGATGAACAGGCACAGCAATTGAGTTAAAACACCTGTGGGACCACAAGGCTTGGATGAACAGGCACATCATTCGAGGACAGAGGTCATTCCCAGCTAGGGACACAAGGCCTGGATGAACAGGCACAGCAACGGAGTTAAAACACTTGTGGGAACACAAGGTCTGGATGAAGAGGCACAGCAGTCGAGCACAGAGGTCAATCCCACCTAGGGACACAAGGCCTGGATGAACAGGCACAGCCATGGAGGTATAACACTTGTAGGAACACAAGGGCTGCACAGTAGACGCCGGTCAGGCACAGCGATTCATGTCAAGAACATGTGCTGCAGTACTTACATTATCTTGAGCATAGGAGGCAATTGGAGCTGCTGCAAAGCTTTCAATAGCTTTTATTCATCTTGCCATTCACAAGGAAAATTTGGAAAGCCAAGCAATGGCAGGTTTACTTTCAAAAACACTAGCATTTCCATCAAGTCTGGTGCCAGCCTTGAGCGGTGACGGCTCATGATATCCCCTGTCATTGAAAAGACACGTTCACTGGGCACACTGGTTGGTGGACATGACAGATATCGTTCAGCCACTTTGGCTAGGTGTGGCCAGACAGTGGACTTGTGTGCCCAATATGCCAGCGGATCTGTCTGCATGTTCTCTATCGGCTCTGAGAGATACCGTGTCACTGACAGCTGTGCTGCTGTCTCCTCCTGTGCTTGGGAGGGCTGAGAGTAGCTCAATCCAGTTACTTTCTCTCTCGCCCATTGCACAACTGATGCATCTTTATGGCCAACATGCCTTGGGCGTTCTGACGTGGAGGAGGAGGTACTAATAATAGTATCTGTCACTGACACAGTGCTTCTCCTGCCAGGGCTAGCAGCAGCACAACTCTGTGACGTGGACAGGTCTGTGACGTGGACAGGTCCGTGAACAGAAGCGCCATAGGCGCTCCTGTTCACGGACCTTTGCTAACAACAGCTCCTTCACAAATGACAGACAATTGGTCTGTAGGGCGAGTTTACCTTTCACACAGGGATCACAGACAGAGGCGAGCATGTATGTGCTGTCCTCTGTTAAAGGCCTTAATCTATCTTTCACCTGCTGCTGCAAAACATCCACACACTGCAGCACCTCAGCAGTCATTCCCTCTTGCCGTTTAAAGGCCTCCAAATGGTCATCCAGGAATTTCACTATAGGGATGATGTCAGCCAAGGTGGAATTTCTGGAACTCAGCTCCTCTGTGACATCCTTGAAGGGCTGCAGGATTTTTACCAGCTGACTCATGACTAACCAATCGTGATGCCCTAGGGGATTCTGCACACCTATGTCTATTGTACCAGAAAGTTCATGAAGGGGTGTCTGCAGCTCCAGTAACCTCTCCAGCATCATAAAGGTGGAATTCCACCGGGTGGCAACGTCTTGAATGAGACGCTTCTGAGGCATATCCAAATCAGTCTGCTTTTCTCGGAGAACCTGCCCCGCCCTGACACTTCTGTGGAAGTGTGCTGCTATGTTCCTGCACTTGTGTATTAACCTACGCAGGTATTCAGTCTCCTTGTCCTTGGACTCCAAGCCCAGACCTGACTTCACTACCAGATGCAGAGTGTGTGCAAAACATCGGATGTTCTTAAACCGCCCATCGCTTATTGCCTTAACCATGTTTGCACCGTTGTCTGTGACAAAAAAGCCTGCCCGCGTTTTACTGTCTCGCTGGTGTACTTGCCAGCTCGCCAGCATCTTTCTGATGCATGCTAGAATATTGGCAGCGGTATGGGCATGGTCCATCAGGTGGGTATGCAGTAAAGCCCACCTCCACCCTGATGCTTGTTCAGTAATAGAGCTGCTGGCTGCCCCTGCCTCTGCCATGTCCCACCAGTGTGCTGTCAGAGAGAGGTAAGAGTGTGCAGCATTCATGGCGGTCCAGATATTGCAGGTGAAATGCTCTCTTCCATCTGCCTTACCTAGCAGTGCTTGCAAGCGACTGAGACAGTGCTTGTACAGGCTGGGGATGACCTTTCTACTAAATGTGGTTCTGGAGGGGACTTTGTAATTTGGAAGTACGACCTTCAAAAAACATTTGAAACCCACATTCTCCACTAACTGCAGGGGCTGGTCATCAAGGGCAATCATTTCCCCAATGCTCCTGGTTACAACTTTTGAGGCTGCCTGCCTCCTACCCCGGGATAGCGTTACCGCACTCCACCCCATTTCCTCCATGGTGCATTGTCGCTTCTGCCACATGTCAGTGGGTTGCTGGCCTGCCACCTGACTGCTAGAAGGGTATGAGGGCGTGGGCTGACTCTGCTGCTTTCCTACCACTGCACCCTGGTTGGAAGGGGAAGGGGTCCCCCGACTGAAACTGCCACCACCCCCAGATGGCAGTAATCTTGTTGGGTGTTGCCTGTTAATATGATGGGTCATGCCAAAATTTGATAGATGTCCCATTTGCTTGCCTCTGCTAATATCCCTGGCACAGTAATTACACCGAGCATAACGCGGGTCTTCTGTCACTTTAAAATGTGCCCAGATCGCAGATTTCTTTTGTGATCCTCCTCTCTTTCCCACCCTGGGGGTGGATGGTGGCACTGGAGTTGAGGTAGTTGTGGTAGTGGGTGTGGGTGGTGCACCCACTGCACCCAGAGAAGCAATGCCAGTGGGGGCAACAGTCACCCTCTGTCTCCCTTCTGACAGCTCTTCCTCCTCCTCGATATCACTGGAATGTCTCCCCTGCTGTAGAATTCTGGCGGTGGAGGCTAAAACAGGACTAACTGATAATTCTAGCGAAGATTCGTCAGGTATTACATCTTCCATTTCTGATGAGAATCCCACCCAAGAAGATTCTTCTTCTGAATCAGAAGCTAACAGTGCCAGCACTACCTTGTCACAGCGAAGTTTTACTGGAGACTTCTGTCCCCTGGCTGCTCTTGGGTGTGTAAATTTTGTCTGGCTAGACTCTGCCTCATCTTCACTCTCCTCCAAAACTACAGGGCCAGAAACACGTGGTGGCGATTGCAAAGTTTCATGGTCCGATTTCTTTTTTTTTGCCATGGAACTGCCATCCCCTACAAAGACTTTTGATTGCGACAGTTGCCTTTTAGCTGTACTGGTGGTGTTGCACTGGTGTCTTTTGCGGTGCCTCTGCTGCCAGTCCCAATAAGTCGCTTGCATCTCTCTTTCCCTGACATTATGGATTTAATGTCACTGAGTACTAGTGGTAACACTGCCCACTGTCCCACAATAATAATGTTCAGTCTGTTTAAAATTCCCAAATGAACAGACTGACTCAATAACAATGTTCAGTCTGTTTAAAATACCAAAATGAACAGACTGACTCAATAACAATGTTCACTGTCTGTTTAAAATACCAAAATGAACAGACCCACTCAATAACAATGTTCAGTCTGTTTAAAATACCAAAATGAACAGACCCATTCAATAACAATGTTCACTGTCTGTTTAAAATACCAAAATGAACAGACCCACTCAAGAACAATGTTCACTGTCTGTTTAAAATGCCCACTGCCTCACTGCCTGCCTGGCAGTGAGTGCACTCAATGTGTGTGTGCAGTACACACAGAACTAGCTTGCTTTTAAGTAGATATGAGGCAGAGTACTGCGGCCCAGGCACTTCCCAGTGCAGACCCACTCAAGGACAATGTTGTTAAGTCTGTTTAAAAATGCCAAAATGAACAGACTCACTGAAGGACAATGTTCAGTCTGTTTACAATGCCCACTGCCTCACTGCCTGCCTGGCAGTGCACTCAATGTGTGTGTGCAGTACACACAGAACTAGCTTGCTTTTAAGTAGATATGAGGCAGAGTACTCCCAGCCCAGGCACTTCCCAGCACAGACCCACTGAAGGACAATGTTGTTAAGTCTGTTTAAAAATACCAAAATGAACAGACTCACTGAAGGACAATGTTCAGTCTGTTTACAATGCCCACTGCCTCACTGCCTGCCTGGCAGTGCACTCAATGTGTGTGTGCAGTACACACAGAACTAGCTTGCTTTTAAGTAGATATGAGGCAGAGTACTCCCAGCCCTGGCACTTCCCAGCACAGACCCACTCAAGGACAATGTTGTTAAGTCTGTTTAAAAATACCAAAATGAACAGACTCACTGAAGGACAATGTTCAGTCTGTTTACAATGCCCACTGCCTCACTGCCTGCCTGGCAGTGCACTCAATGTGTGTGTGCAGTACACACAGAACTAGCTTGCTTTTAAGTAGATATGAGGCAGAGTACTCCCAGCCCTGGCACTTCCCAGCATAAAATGAACAGACTCACTCAATAAGAATGTTCAGTTTTTTTTTTTGTTAGCCTAACACAGAATCTGTTCTGTTCTGCCTGCCTGCCTGCCTGCCTGCCTCAGCCTGCCTCTGCCCACCTCCCCACAGAATCGCTGGAAATGTCCGTGAGCCCTCGTGCTGCTGCTGCTTATATAGTGCTGGCTCATCAGTAAATCCTCAGAGAAGCACTGAATGACAGCGCGATTCGCTGCATTCAGTGCTTCTCTGAAAACGTGAACGCAGATTCGCTGCGTTCCGGTATCCATGCCGACCTGTCCGACCCTTTCCTGTGAGTCACTGCGACTCACAGGAAAGGGTCAGACAGGTTGGCATGGTTACTGCAGGGGCGCCGCCATTTTGAGGTAATCCGGGGCTCCGAGCTCGCAGCTAATGGCGGCGAGAAAAGCGCGCGCCTCGCGGTTCGACGTATTCAACATAGCTATGTTGAATAAGTTGGAAATCCGATCGTTTTCGCCTCATCACTTTTTTAAGTTAAAAAAAAAAAAAGTTGTGTTTTACATATGCGGTCAAAACGAATGCACACCCCTACCCAGTATGTGCTGCACCATCCTTGCATGCGCCTCTATACTGGCAGCTTCCTACCCACCAACTGGATATCCAAGTCCCCTGCCTCACAAACTATCGTCTGGCAGTTTCTGGGAACACCATGACCCCTAATAAAACAGTGCTTCCAGACATGTCACCTACCCAATGACTCATTTTTTTGGGTCTGCAAGAGAGACAAAGCAAATAAAGGGGCTTATTTACAAAAGTTCAGTATTTGTACCATGGAGACAACTACCACAGGATTCCCTAAAATTAAAGAAATCCCACAGCAATATTCTGCAGGTATCATGCTATGTTGAATTTCCATCCCAAGTTCACCAAGTTTTAAGGGGCCCCAGAAAAGCACCCCCCCTCAATAGTCTCCCAAAATATCCCTGGTTTCCTATGAATCCCCCAGCCCTTCTCTCCCACACCTTAACTTGTTAAAATAAATAAATAATTAGTCGAAGTCCTGCCCCCTTGAAAAAATTCCTTACAGCCCCTTCTTTGAACCTCCCAAAGCTTACTTGGAATGCTGGTGATCTAGCAGGGGCAGTAGAGACTCCCCTCTTGTCACTACCCTACCAGTGCCATTTTTCAAAATGGTGCTAGCTGAGCCCAGGCTCTCCTTTGTCCTCATATAAGAGGGGGAAATGGGTACCTGGGGTCAGCTAGTGCTGTTTTGAAAAATGGTTCTAATGGGGCAAGAGCAAGTGGGGGTTGCTCCTGCCCCCACTAAACACCAGGATTTCAAGTAAGCTTTGATGGGAGCCTTGGGGAGGAGGCATTTTATTTCAAGGATGTAGGGTTTCTTAACTTGGAGGCCCGAGGCAGAGTATAAGGGGCTTCTTACTAATTTATATCTTTTCTTAATGGGTTGAGGGTTGGGAGAAGGGGTTCCTACTATCCCTCTAGGAATTTGTGGACAAGGGGGCTTTTCTGGGGCCATGCAGCCCCAGTAATTATGACTCTGCGAGCATTGGAAGGCTAAGTACACCTCTTAAGGTGTAGCTAGCTTTCAGCGAATAATGTGGCTTATGGAATTTAACCCAACTATACACTTTACTACCATTTGTGTTTATAAATTATTCTTCAAATAAATGAAATACTTTTGAGACTATTGAACAGCCTGAACTGACACTATACATTCTTTTATTGAAGCTTAACCCAAGCCACGTTATTTGAGTTCTATGTTAATGAGCCGCTTTGTGTTTATTTGTAAGCATTTGATATTCTGCCTTTTCCAAGCTGGTCTCAAAGCAGGTTATAATCAGTATAGGGAAATGAGGAGGGCCATACAAGAAGACTTGAAGGTACAGGGAATAGATTGCACAATCTGTGCTTTATTTCCATGATGGTTTTTTAAATACCTTTGCACAGGTTTGTAAATAGTTTATTAAGAAAGAGGCGATAAGGTGAATTGGAAAAGATGTAACCTGCAGAGAACAAGCAAGAAAAAGGGATTCTACTTGTAAGCAAGTTAAGGCCTTTGGATCCTGCATTCTTTTCCTCTAGTTAAACCTCTGGTTGGGATAGTGTTTATGTGATGAGAGGCTTCATGAAAAACCTTTGATTATGAACGTCTGTCATTTTTATCATTGATGTTTTTATGCTGTGTGCTATTTTCATGTGCATAGAATTGAAGGAATTCAATTTTATGGACGACCGATGAACGAGATAACTGAAAATCTCTGATTAACCACGCCAGCAGTGAAACGCACAGCCATATTGAATGTATTAACATTTGAAACGCAATGACATGCACTACGCAATTACGTGCTTACATACTGACATTCAGTGGAACGCACCACCATTTTGTAATTCTAATAATCTGTATTGTATTAATACGATCACCGCTATAAAATGTCTAACACGTCAATTAAATGACGACACAATAGTCTGATTATAAGCTACACCTACTAGAAAACCACGCTAGAAAATGCTTGTTCAGCAGTTTGTAGAACGCATGTGTAAAAGATAAGAAATGTAGAATGTATAAGAGCCAGCTCCTAAAGGGGCGTGGCATGCAGTTGTACTAAGCCTTTGCCTTAGCTGCATCTTGCTGGCAATAAAAGTCTATCTTTACGAATCAGTTGTCTGGGCCTCCTTTCTGACTTTTAGAGATGGTTACATTTGGCAAGCCAGCCAGGAGGTACCGGGGACGCTATTTTAGCCCCCCAGTTGGTCCGGTAGTTTGGTAGCGGAGCGATCCCCCAGACTTACCTGGTGAGTGGCCACCGCTGAGTTCAGCGATCAGGTTTCTGAGGGGACCATTCCGCGGGAGACTTCTTGAGACCTCTGGGCAGGTGATTCGGGAAGAAGGCTTTCTTCGCGATCGAGAGAACGTTTCAGGCAAGTATAATTTTATTCTCACATGAATGAGAAATAGTGGGAACTTGAATTAGAGATAAGATAAAGCTGAAATTACTAGCCGACCCTGAAAGATGGATCGAGGGGGCTTTGATCAAACCCCGCGCAGTGGTTAGTAGGGGTTTCGCTCCGAAGACCACGCAAATTGAAATTGGAATTGGCATTTTAGAGATTTTTGGAAATCGGTAGGAATTCTTGGGAATAGGATTCTTGTTGTGTGAAAGAGAGTGAATGGCCTCGCAGTTCTAGGCCGGGCGACCGCGTTCTAGTCGAGGCGAGTGTGACCCTTTTGTGTCTGGCAGATACGGACCCCTTACCTATCTGCTATCCCTTCCCTTCTTTGTCTGTACCTCTATTCTAAATGGGTGGGGGAGGTTCCACTCCGCTAAAAGCCATGACGGAGCACTTTGGTGAAGTGTTCGATAAACATGCCTGTACTAAACCCGGCATGATTCAGCGTTGTGCCTATCGATGGCCGAGTCTGTGCGTTAATTGGCCCCCGCAAGGAACTTTTGATTTTTCCACGGCCTCTAGGGTTCGAATTATAGTTACAAAAGAGGGCCAGCCAGGTTTCCCCGAAGATATTCCATATATCAATGCCTGGATCGCAGTTATTCTAGACCCGCCGTCTTGGGCAAAAAAGTTAGTGGAGGGAGCCGCCCTCATCATGGTGGCGCATATGCAGAAGGCGGGCAGCCGGAAGTCTCCAAACCGGAAGAGAAAAGAGAAGTCGGCCATATTGAGCGCAGACGATGTAACGTCATCGGAGGCGGCCATATTGGTAGTACAAAAGGATGAGGAAACTACAGAAAAAAAAATTAACCCCCCGCTTGCAGCAGAGGCCATATTAGCTGATGAACCGGAAACTTTAGCGCCGCCACCCTACGTTCCAATCTATCCACCGTTGCATAGTCTGCCACCGACTCCTGCTTATGAGCCATCTGACCCCTTTCCTAGTACATCACATGAAACAAAAAGAGAATTAGAACCGGCAAAAAACAGAGGACGAGCCAGGACCGTCCGTCTCAGCCGGCACTCGCAGTAAGACGCAAGCTGCTAGTCTACATCTCCCAATCAGAGAAACCGCGACTGTCGTACCCGTGGCCCCAACAGAGGACAATGCTTTCCAAACTACGCAAACTATAAGACTATACACCTACGTCCCTTTCTCAAGTGATCTTTTCAACTGGAAACAACTTGGCCCTTCCTACGCTGAAAAGCCGGATCAAATGATCGACTTCTTAAACGGAATTTTCTCCTCACACAATCCCAATTGGGCTGACATCCGTCATCTGGCTTCTTTCTTATTTACCACTGAACAACGACGGCAAATACAGCAAAATATGGAGGAAGCAGCAAGAAACGGAGCCGGGTCAGACGGTGATCCCGATGCAACCGTGAGGGAACTTGCTCCGCTTATAGACCCTCATTGGGATTGCCAAACTCCGAATGGACGAGACCGCATCGCTGCCTATCAAAGGGCTTTCCTAGAGGCCTTGAGAAAGGGAAAAAGAAAGGTTATGAACATGGCCAAAATCCAAGATGTAGTGCAGAAAAGGGACGAGACCCCAGGAGATTTCCTAGAACGATTAATGGACGCATATCGTAAATACAGCCCTTTCGATCCCGAAGATCAAAAGAACCATCCTATAATAGTCATGAATTTCGTAGGACAGTCATGCCCCGATATACGCCGGAAGCTCCAGAAAACAGAAGGATTTGAGGGAATGAACATCAGCCAGCTCAAAATCATGGCAGATAAAGTTTATGGAAATCGAGAGCTGGAAAATGAAAAAAAGGAGAAAAAAGAAAGTAGTAGAAGGATAAGAGAAAGTGTTAACTTGTTAGCCGCAGCCATGGAAGAAACTAATTTTGGAGAGCATACCAGGAAGTATCGAGGATACCCTGGTCAGAGAGGAAGAGGCAAACCGCCATTCAGGGCATTGCCTAGAGGAAGATCAGCTAGAGGTGGATCGCTCAGAGGAGGAAGAGCGCCTCTAGGGGTCAATCAATGTGCATACTGTAGACAAGAAGGACATTGGAAGGCTGAGTGCCCGGAGATTCCGCGAGAGGAGGAGGAGGGGAAAGGATCCAAACCGTCCAAATCACAAGAAGCTGAGTGGCAAATGGCATTGGATGAGCTGTCAGATGAGTCTATTGATGATATCGGGTGAAACTCATGACTAGATGGGGGAACCCTTCCCTCTGACCCATTAGTAGAAATAAAGGTTGGAGCTAAAACTTTTAAAGGATTACTGGATTCTGGAGCACAACGATCAGTCATGACTACTGCAATAACAGGTCCCACATCACAAAGTATCTCTATAGTGGGGGCTTCTGGGAAACCGCTAGCAGCCCCTATTCTCCAAAACCGGCAGGTTCGAGTAGGGGGACAGTTAGTGTCCCACCGATTCCTCTACGTTCCTGGATGCCCAGTTCCATTAATTGGTAGAGACCTCCTTTGCAAATTAAGAGCAACCCTACAGTTTGAAACAAATGGTGAGATTAAAGCTTCCTTTGCTGATAATCCAGTTTCCCTGATATGCCCCCTCCAAGAAGAATGGAAATTACACCTCCCCGTCATCGGGAAAATCATTGACCATTGATATGAGGAAAACACCCCTCTTAATGCAAAACGGAGGTATTTAATGGACAGTATACCTTTAGTATGGTCTGAAAATAATCCAGGAGGACTAGCAACCGAGGCTGATCCCATTTGGATAGAGCTAAAAGAGAATGCACAGGTCATCAATCAAACCCAATACCCCATTCCATACATGGCCAGGCAGGGAATACAAATACATCTGCAAAGACTATTTGACTTAGGCATCCTGCGACGAGTCCAATCTGCTTGGAACACTCCTTTGTTACCAGTCAAGAAACCAGGAACTAATGATTACCGACCTGTACAAGATCTACGGAAAGTAAATAGCCAAGTGGCGGATCTCGTGGCCCTTGTACCTAATCCGTACTCAATCCTAGCTCAAGTCACTCCAAAGTCCAAATGGTACAGTGTCATTGATCTCAAAGATGCTTTCTTCTCTGTTCCTGTGGCAGAGGAATGTCAGAAAATTTTTGCCTTCACATGGGAAAACGTGCATACTGGAATTAAACAGCAGTATACATGGACTCGTTTGCCCCAAGGATTCAAGCATTCACCCACGCTTTTTGGGGAACAGCTGGCCAAAGATTTGAAAACCTACCAGAAAATACATGGGCCAGTAATACAATATGTTGATGATCTACTATTATTCAGGGACACATACCTTGAATGCGCAGAAGCAACTCTCCGCTTATTACAGACTTTGTACTCGAAAGGATACCGTGCGAGCAAAAAGAAAGCACAAATCTGTGAATTGGAAGTAGAATACCTGGGCTTTCGAATTCGTGAAGGCACGCGGTGCCTTGGGTTCTCCCGTACAAGTTCAATCAGAAATCAGCCTACACCTACCTGCAAAAAAGAACTTCGTGCATTCCTAGGAGCTACTGGATACTGCCGATTTTGGATTGCTAACTATGCGATTATTGCCCAACCATTGTATGACAAACTGCGTGGAAAGGAAGCAGAATCTCAACCTTTTCAGTGGGAAGGACATGAGCTAGCACATCTACAACAACTGAAAGAAGCCTTGATCTCACCCCCTGCTTTAGGATTACCTGATGTAATGAAAACATTTCATCTGTTCATAGATGAGAAAAAAGGCATGGCCATTGGGGTATTGACTCAAACTTTTGGATCATGGGAATGACCTGTTGCATATCTGTCAAAAGGAATGGACAATGTTGCAAAAGGATGGCCTGGTTGCCTTCGAAGCATTGCTGCTGCATGCTTACTGATACCCGAAGCTGTTAAGTTAACATTTGGACAAATTCTGCAGGTAACAACCCCCCATACAATACAAGGATTACTTGAAACTCATGGACCAAAATAGATGACAAACTCGCGTCTTGTCAAGTATCAAGCCTTGTAATGTGAAACACCTGAAATCCAAATACAAGATAGTAAAAACCTAAACCCAGCCACCTTACTGCCAGCCCCTGAGGCAGTTAACCATAATTGTGACGAAGTTATGGCTACAGTACACTCCAGTCAACCTGACTTAAGAGACCAACCCTGGCAAGGCGCATGGACTTTGTTTACTGATGGAAATAGTCAGGTCATAAATGGAATACGAGTGGCTGGTTATGCAGTAGTCACTGAAGACGAGATTATTGAGGCTGGACCCTTGCCTCCAGGAACGTCTGCACAAAAAGCTGAATTGATTGCCCTTACTCGAGCTTTACAGTTGGCAGAAGGAAAAATTGTAAATATCTATACAGACTCTAAATATGCCTTTCTAACTATTCAAGTACACGGAGCCCTGTACAAAGAAAGAGGATTTCTCACTGCTGAAGGAAAACAATTGACAAATGCGCCAGAAATTCATGAACTATTAAAATCAGTATGGTTACCATATAAAGTAGCCGTGATGCACTGCATAGCCCATACTGGAAAGTCTGATCCTATTGCTCGGGGAAACCAGAAAGCCGACTCTGCTGCCAAAGCTGGAGCCCAGGACTTATATCAAACTGAAATGACCATATGCCCCCTTTTGCAGTTTCCGACTGAAATACCTACCTACTCAACAGAAGAAAATGATTGGGCACAGTCAGAAAATTTCCATCAACAGAATGGATGGTGGATTATACAAGACGGACGAATATGGATACCTGAAACTATTGCTTGGACAATAGTAAAAGAAGCGCACAACAATACACACCTTGGACGTGATTCATTGGCAAAGTTACTGGCAAAAACGTATTATATTAATCGAATGACACAATTGACCAAACATGCAATCAATCAATGTGTTACGTGTGCAAAGAATAATCCTCGCAACGGACCGGGTCCTGCTCCAGGGCATGTCCTTCGAGGGACTATACCATTTCAAGTCTGTCAAATTGATTTCACTCACATGACTCCTACAAAAGGTTACAAAGCTATGTTGGTAGCAGTATGTACTTACACTGGATGGATCGAAGCTGTACAGACTCGAACAGAAACTGCAAAGGAGGTCGTTTCTCTACTTCTGAATCAGATTTTACCACGATATGGACTACCAAGACAGATCAATTCAGACAATGGTCCAGCTTTCACCAGCGAGGTGACTCAGCACCTCACTAAAATTCTGGGCCTCAAATGGCACCTACATTGCACATGGAGACCCCAAAGCAGTGGAACCGTTGAACGAGCTAACAGAACTTTGAAAAGTCAATTAGCCAAACTATGTCAGGAGACAAAAACCAAATGGCCCAATATGTTACCATTAGCACTGCTCCACATTAGATGTACCCCACGACAATCAGGACTAACTCCGTATGAGATGATGTACGCGAGACCACCACCGTTGCCCTCGTTCCCTGAATCCTTACAGGTTCAAGGGGAAATGGCACTCAGCAAACAGATAAAAGGATTATATGATACCGTGGAAGCAATCCGAAAGTATACCTGTGAGACAGAGCCACTGATCTTAATCAATCCTATACATCAATTCCAGGTGGAAGACTCTGTGTGGGTCAAGGAGTGGGATGAGTCTGACTTCCTTAAACCTCAATGGAAGAGACCATTCACTGTACTGTTAACCACACCCACCGCTGTTAAGGTATCTGGATGTCCCACCTGGATCCACTGGACCCGCGTCAAACCAGCCACTAACACATGGCAGGACTCCAGGACTGGTGACAACACCTTGAGATTTACCAGAAATACAGCAAGAGCTAACATACAGTAAAAGATTAATGCAGTCCTAAGAACATTAATAACCTGTTTATTTCTCTCCTCCTTCACAGGCATTATAGCACATGATTTCAATACTCTGGAAGTGGGCCATCAGTGCTCTCCTAGTTACCGCTCTGACTGTCATATGCCCTTCTAACAGCGATTGGAAATGGTTCATCGATATCAATCACACAACAAAACCCACTCACACCAACTGGTGTATTCTAGTCCACACCAATGTCAACAACCAAAAATAAACTGTGTACTAGTTAGAGAGCTAACATAACACCCAGAAACGCCAAACCGATTATAAACCAATTTTTGTAAGACCCTCTATTCACGAGAAGACATATTATGTGTTCAACTCGTTTCTCATAGGGGTCACTATTACTTTTAATCATTCAAAAAAATCAATTTTTGTTATCTTTTTCAAAAAAAATTTTTTTAAAAGTTACTCAACCAAATTTTGATAATCAAAATGCAACGGATACTTATCCGCACTGAAAAGGTCCCAGGTAACCCGACATGGCCATGTTTCGGACCGCTGTCCTGCTTCAGGGGAAGAAAAGGAAACCAATTCAGATCCTTGTAGCCTTGTAGAAATCTTCTTCTTGCGGCGTCTTTATTCTGTGCCGGTCAATTTTTTCACGCAGGCTGCATTTCAGCCCGCTGTATTTCAAACAATGGCGACCCAACGGAAGCTGTTTATACGAATCACAGTGCTTGGTGCCACCCCTTCCGATGACGAATGGAAGTTCCCTCTCACGTCCTCGCATCCAAGCGCTGTCAATCTAATAATAATTTCTCGATCTGTACCGAAACCCAAATAGTGCAAAAAACCGGGGAGGATAGCTGCCCGGGAAAGTTTCAACAACAGTAACCTCTGTCACATGCTATGTATGCTCTTAACTAAACAGCAAGATACGTCCCGAGGGGACAGGTCACTATCGTGGTCGCTCCCGGTAAATACTGGTCACTGTCTCATGCTATCCCGGTGTGTGCTGCTGCATCAAACGCCGCTGGGTTCTCTGTTGCATCTTTTCCGGCTGTTTAGTTTTAACCCTGAAAGGTGCTGCTCTGTCACATCCTTTCCCGGGGGGCGGCGGTTCTATGGCACGTCCTCTCCCGGGGGGTGCTGATACATCGTATACCATTGTATTCACAATCCTATCTTCTTGATTATACTAATTGCAAACGGATACCAGCACTATATTTAACTGTAATTAATAGCGCGCCAATGAAATTCTGTACCCAACAAGTGACCAGAATATTTGGAAGGGAACAATCTGTCAATATGATAGAAGGACACAATTATTGTTTGAGGTAGTCAAATGAGAGAATACCAATTTATTCTCTCGTTTAATTACCGGGAGCGACCGCGATAGTGACCTGTCCCCTCGGGACGTATCTTGCTGTTTAGTTAAGAGCATACATAGCATGTGACAGAGGTTACTGTTGTTGAAACTTTCCCGGGCAGCTATCCTCCCCGGTTTTTTGCACTATTTGGGTTTCGGTACAGATCGAGAAATTATAATTAGATTGACAGCGCTTGGATGCGAGGACGTGAGAGGGAACTTCCATTCGTCATCGGAAGGGGTGGCACCAAGCACTGTGATTCGTATAAACAGCTTCCGTTGGGTTGCCATTGTTTGAAATACAGCGGGCTGAAATGCAGCCTGCGTGAAAAAATTGACCGGCACAGAATAAAGACGCCGCAAGAAGAAGATTTCTACAAGGCTACAAGGATCTGAATTGGTTTCCTTTTCTTCCCCTGAAGCAGGACAGCGGTCCGAAACATGGCCATGTCGGGTTACCTGGGACCTTTTCAGTGCGGATAAGTATCCGTTGCATTTTGATTATCAAAATTTGGTTGAGTAACTTTTTAAAAAAATTTTTTTGAAAAAGATAACAAAAATTGATTTTTTTGAATGATTAAAAGTAATAGTGACCCCTATGAGAAACGAGTTGAACACATAATATGTCTTCTCGTGAATAGAGGGTCTTACAAAAATTGGTTTATAATCGGTTTGGCGTTTCTGGGTGTTATGTTAGCTCTCTAACTAGTACACAGTTTATTTTTGGTTGTCATCAATATCATCTACATCATCATCTCTGCTCAACTATGGCTCATCTACACCATTATCAGAGAGTCCTATGGTTCTTAATGATTCTCCGCCGTACCAGCATCCTCCCATACTTCACTTAGCCAGAATTGCACAAACAAGTGCGCACCACAACTGAAGATGGATACCAGCTGGTATTCACAATCATTCATCAATCTCAACCACCACCGTCATGTGAAAAGAAACCTGCTTGTGCCTTAAATACCACCCAAGGACATCAGTCTTTTCATCGATGTATCCTAAACAACAAACTTATCTGCCATTCACCTACTACACCCAAGTATTATAATATAACGCTCACCACTGGACTGCCAAAAGCCTATACTTCTGATATTATACCAGAGGGAAAAGGAATATTATACTACATCAACTCAATGAAAGTCCTGATAGGGGGGCCACCCAGTGTCTTCCTTACCTTTGATGCATGCGCTGCCATCGGCAGACATCCAAGTGCGGTGCATTGTGGATCTCAAGCATGGAAGAGAGCCTACACTTTCAATCACAAATATCTTTGTCCCTATGATCGATCTAGCAATCCTTCCTATTGGCTGCCATGTGCCGGTGATAAAGAGCTTTCCGGTTGGAATTTGGTGTGTGACTACACTGGAGGAGGATACCCGGGCTGCCCAGGAGTGGGCAGACTAAGTAAAGGAACTGGGAACATTATCACTCTAGAATGGCCAGTCAGGACTGAGGGATCCCCTTGGCAAGATACTTGGGGCTTTGGGATTGATGGAACAGGAGGAGATCCCATGACATACCTTACCATTACTCAGCGACGAGAAAAACCACTTCCCATCGTTCACCAAACCACTGTGGTGGGATATCAATCCTTCTTCGATGAAATCTCCCAGCTCAACGAGGAACTTAAGAAGCATGCCATCTCTCATCAAGCCAAAAATATGTTTATAAACCTAGCCGAAAACATAGCATTGTCTCTGAAAGTACAAAACTGTTTTGTTTGTGGTGGTACCAGCATTAGAGAACAATGGCCATGGAAAGCCAAAGAGATCTTCCAGGTTGACCTGGACGCTATGAACACCTCCACAACATACAACCGAAACCACAATTCCTATGAATGGGCTCTTCAGACCGATGTCATCGGAAGACAATGTTTATCACGGCAATTCTCCAAATTATATATGGTGCCTGTCGGAAATTCACCATGCACAGGAGTCCTTACTGTTACCAATAACAATCATTCATGGTGGCAAACAGAAAATCAGACCATACCTACCCCATTCTGGACAGAGTCTACTTTGAATGCTACTTGGAAAGCAGCTGGTCAACAAACGACTTCATTCATAGCCCCCAATGGATATTACTTTGTATGTGGACGGCGAGCTTATGAACAATTACCTCCTCAATGGTATGGCACCTGTTTCCTAGCAACAATACGCCCTAGTTTCTTCCTGTTACCAGTCACAGCAGGAGAGACTTTAGGTGTGCCTGTCTATAGCCCCATGAAACCAAGTAGACGACGAAGACAGCATAAAGTTTCCATCGGAGATTGGTCTGATGAAGAATGGCCACCTGAACGTATTATAGAATACTATGGGCCAGGTACCTGGGCAGAGGATGGCTCATTTGGATATCGAACTCCAGTCTATATGAATAACCGCATTATCTGACTACAAGCAGTTCTTGAGTTCCTTACTAATGATTCAGCATTGGCCCTTAATATTCTAGCTAAACAA
Source organism: Rhinatrema bivittatum (assembly GCF_901001135.1). Lineage (NCBI taxonomy): Eukaryota > Metazoa > Chordata > Amphibia > Gymnophiona > Rhinatrematidae > Rhinatrema > Rhinatrema bivittatum. The sequence goes on along the minus strand of NC_042628.1, from coordinate 62,903,659 downwards.
AATACCAAGCTAATTACTGCTGTATACCAGAACCGATTAGCTCTGGACTATCTCCTCGCACAGGAGGGTGGTGTGTGTGGGAAATTTAACCTCTCTAATTGTTGTTTACAGATTGATGATAAGAGCAAGGTTATCGAGGAAATTACAGACCGCATGGTGCGACTAGCTCATGTTCCTGTGCAGACTTGGTCCGGAGCTCTTGACTGGACCGCCTCACTGCCTTCCTGGCTCTCATCTATTCCTGGACTCAAAGAACTTTTATTTCCTTTATTATTTTTCCTACTCTCTTGTGCTCTCCTTCCTCTGTGCTTCCCTCTCTTACTCAGGAGCCTGTCAACCATGATGGAGAAGATTGCTGATCGACGTGCAGCAGCCCAAATCATGATGCTGAACCAGTATGCCTCAATCTCATCATTTCCTTCCTATGATTCGTCGGACTCAGAAGATGAATCCTCTATATACTATGACACTAACCTTTAATGTAACTAACATGTACGGCCACCATGTTTGCTAAGGTAAAGTCCGGCTACAAAGGGGGGTGAAGCCAATAGGGCCCATCCGTCTCAAACCGGTGAAGAAATCATCGACCTAGCTAACAGTTTAGGGCCGGCACCAAGTACAATGATACTAACTATTGTTTGTCATTTCAGCTACCTCACAGATGAAGGTGATACTTGCGCCTTCTAAAAGAAGTTGAAGTATCAAAGGGGGGAATGAAGGAGTTCAATTTTATGGACGACCGATGAATGAGATAACTGAAAATCTCTGATTAACCACGCCAGCAGTGAAACGCACAGCCATATTGAATGTATTAACATTTGAAACGCAATGACATGCACTACGCAATTACGTGCTTACGTACTGACATTCAGTGGAACGCACCACCATTTTGTAATTCTAATAATCTATTGTATTAATACGATCACCGCTATAAAATGTCTAACACGTCAATTAAATGACGAAACAATAGTCTGATTATAAGCTACACCTACTAGCAAACCACGCTAGAAAATGCTTGTTCAGCAGTTTGTAGAACGCATGTGTAAAAGATAAGAAATGTAGAATGTATAAGAGCCAGCTCCTAAAGGGGCGTGGCATGCAGTTGTACTAAGCCTTTGCCTTAGCTGCATCTTGCTGGCAATAAAAGTCTATCTTTACGAATCAGTTGTCTGGGCCTCCTTTCTGACTTTTAGAGACGGTTACAGAATCATTTTGTTAACCCCTTTGAATCAAAGTATTTAAGGAAAGCAGTATAGTTTAAAAAAAATAATAATTAAGCTTTACGATAATTAGGTAGCACTCGGGGAAGTTTTAATAGCATACAGGATGCTATACAGAGCTATGACGATAAATCTAATCTGCTGTGCTTCCTAGTTAAGCCCACTCTCACTTGAGGCTTTGTGCTGCAGAACCAATTGTAACCCAGGGCACTGGTTTCTCAGCCAATAACACAGTGCAATGTTAACATACTCCGCAGAACATTGCAACCTTTGGAGAAAACTGGAAGGGCAGGCAGTTAATGCAGCATGGTTAATCCCTTCAGTTTTAGCTAGCACAACGGGAAGCCTCCAGGCTGCTAGGACTACAGAACACTGCAGGATAACACTAGCAAGGCACATGGAGCTTTGCAAGAGGAAGGAATAGGTCCCAGGTACATAACAGGGAATTCCAGAAGGCACATAACACCTTCCCCCCTCCCCCCAGGCCCTTGCACAATGTGAGAAATGACTTTAAATGTTGCCATCTCAGTAATTAAGCCAGATATTAAAAACCTTTTTCTTTAAAATGACCTTTAAACATTGCTAAAGAAAACTTCCCTTTCTAGATGCCTTTGCCCAGAATATGCCTGGAGAGCAGTTAGGGGCCTCTTCCTGACAAAGCATAAAATGAAGGCATGAGGTTAGAACTAAACCCCCTTCTCCCTTTAAAGTTCTGCTTCTGTGCAAATTAGCTTCTTACAAGATAAGATATTGTAGACATGCCATTTAGAAAAGCATGTACAAAGACCTGCCAGACACTGATAAGCATCAAGGGATGGAGGAAAGGGGCCCCTCCCAGTTGCAAAGGAAGAGATAACTAAAAGGGGTGGAACAAGCAAGAAGGTGCTTATCAGTGTGGCCAAAAAGGGGAAAGTAAAACCAAGGCTTCAGCTAGCAAAAAGAGTATAAATTCCTTGTTGAGATTCTGTGGAGGTGTGCCTACTATATGTATGTCACCCCATTTGCAAGTGGTCATGTAAAGATCTTTTTTAATGATTTCACTGAATTATGCTCGCTAGTAAATAACTATTCCCAGAGAAGGGAGTAGTTTGATTTTTGTTTCCCACACACAACAAAATCCAACTGCAAGCTGAAGGAAGAACATAAGAACATGCCATTTAGGGTCAGACCAAGGGTCCATCAAGCCCAGCATCCTGTTTCCAACAGTGGCCAATCCAGGTAATAAGAACCTGGCAAGTACCCAAAAACTAAGTCTATTTCATGTTACCATTGCTCATAAAAGCAGTGGCTATTTTCTAAGTCAACTTAATTAATAGCAGGTAATGGACTTCTCCTCCAAGAACTTATCCAATACTTTTTTAAACACAGCTATACTAACTGCACTAACCACGTCCTCTGGCAACAAATTCCAGAGTTTAATTGTGCATTGAGAGAAAAAGAACTTTCTCCGATTAGTTTTAAATGTGCCACATGCTAACTTCATGGAGTGCCCCCTATTCTTTCTAGTATCTGAAAGACTAAATACAAAATTAAAGCCTGATTGAAGGAACACAGGAGGGAGAATGGGGAAACATACAAGCCATAGATGTTGGGTGGGGCTTGAAGAAATTTTGTGAAGACATGTGGGGGTTGTTCAGGAGGAGTGTTTATTGTAGCCTTGAATCTAGGAGGCAGAGAAGCTCTTGCCAAAAGCAGTGAGGACTTTATTACTGGTTTTCAGTTTGAATCACTCTAGGATCTTCTTAGAGGTTAAAGGTTCCCAGTTCTTTGCTTTTTAAAGTGTTTGTTTATGAAACAGGGTGTTAAATTCTGCCCCCCCCCCCCAATAGCTGTGCTTGCTCTTAGTGAAATAATGACTGTGGCCTCAACAGGTCACCTTGCCAGCAGTGTGAGTCTGAGGTCTCCATCCAGACCCTGCCCCTGTGTGTGAGGTCAGTGTTCTGAGGTGGGTTAGTGTCGTGTGCAACGCTTCACTGGGTGTCATAGGAAGGTGTAGGATAAACATGTTCTTGTTAAACAGGTTGTGCAGCTCAGCTTTCTGGCTCCCTGTCAGGAATAAGGCGGTCTGATCAACCCCTACATGCCAAGGACAGGATGAGTCCCAGTGGGCAGTAGCAACTGTTGACACATAACATGGGGGGACAGTGATCAATCATTTCTCTCTCGCACGCACACTTGTTTACGGCACAGTATAAAAGAGCAGGACTTTCCAGTGTCTGGCGGGAGTAGGAGATATTGCCTCTATAGACGTATAGAGTGCTGGACACTGAAAACCCCCTAACTTGGGCACGCCGTAGCTTACGGATGCCCGTCCCTCCCACCCTTGACCACACGACAGCAGAGTAAGGTAAACCATGATATCCTTTATTGAGTGGAAGAAACGGCCACAGCCAAAAATAACATTATAACATTATTACAACCTTAAAGATCCATTAATATTGAAGCAGCTTAAACACAATTGGCGTTAACTATAGCCAATGCCCTCACCGGTACGCTTCCTTGTTCTTTCCCCACCCCTCTGTTTTTTGGAGACGGCAGCCCTCCATCCTTCCTCTCCGTGAAGGTGGTATACCATTGGCACCCCGCTCCGTGAATGCCAATCCCGCCTTCCGCTCCGTGAAGGGGAACACCCGCCACTGGCATCCCGCTCCGTGAACGCCTCCGTGGCTACTGCCGCTCCGTGCAGTATTCTGCCGCCTCCTCCCACCCCTGGCCTTGCGGGCCGCGGTTATTGCTTATGCCATGCCGTCATTGGGCCACCCCCAGACCGGCCATTATCTCGGTCTCCGCCATGCTTACTTATATGAATGCCCCCGCTTTCCCCCTATGCAAAGTCCTTGGTGCTGTGCTCCTCCCCTTCCCCCTCCCCCAACACCAAAGACTTCCCCCTATGCAGTGACACCTCTTCTTATGCTCCGGTGAGGGCCCCTGCCAAAGTAGGAAACAGTAAAACCTTATTTGTTTCCTACCCCCACTAATTAACTAACGCTGCTGTGGCCGTTTGCAGGGCGAGAATGAAGATATCGACCCCCACATTTGATAAGTGAACCCCGTCTGGTCTATACATGCCTGGACATGTGTGAGAAATATCCTCATGTTTAATGACGTAGCCCCCTATTGCCCTCAACCAGGTCCCCACTTCCTTGTTTAATTTGCGCCTGCCTTTTTCGATGGCTTTATGCAACCTCGCGTCCCGCCAGACCAATCGGGGGATAATGTGGGACCACACCAATACCACGGATGGCCATATAGCCTTAATTGCGGTCAAGTCCTTCTTGATAGCGATTATTAAGTCAATGTTTTTGACTGCGACCAAATCGTTACCTCCTAAATGACAAATGATAATATCAGGCCGTGGTAGTTGCCTGGCATATTGGAGGATGCAAAGCATTAGTTGGACCCACCTCATCCCTCGGTTGCCCAGCCAGAATATGCTGGCCTTGCTATGAGGTATGCCCATCTGATCGCTGGAGGTCTTTTTCTTGGTTTTAATGTGCGCCCAATAAATGTATGAGTGCCCCATGATCCATATCACTTTCGCGCTCCCAGCTGATGAGTCTATGATAGACAAAATAAAAAAGGTTATGGGGAACAGGATGGTAAATATATGCCGTTAATATTTCCTAGTGCAACTGTTTATTGGGCCGTATGTATGATCTGAATTTACCAGATTTCCACCGCCCTACCGCTTTAATTTGATCTTCGCTTAAACCGCTGCTGCTGGCAAAGGATGCTGCGCCTATTCGGAATGAATGTGTGTGATAATCTCCCGCGTCTTCCCCTATCTTGTCTAATCCTTTCCGCAGTATACTGATAAACTGGTAACACGATAGCGCGTTGCCATCTTTGTGTTTTAGTAAGGGCCCCCCCCCCGGCGGGTGTACGTTAAGGTATTCTCTTGCGGCCCTTACGGGGCATATCTCACCCATCTGCGCAGGGTATAACGTAATCCAACGACCTACTGCCCGCTGATCATTTTTTGCTCGCCTAATAAAGATCTGTACTGCCTCCTTAACCATCCTTATGTTTTCTATCGGGAGACCCCCATCAGATGGCTTGGTGGTCACCTTTGCCCTCGGGATAAGCTCACTGTTTCTAAATGCCCCAAAGAACATTAGTGAAAAGGCCACGGTCCATAGCTTTACCTCATAATTGTCCCAAACTAGGCTAGGGAGCTCCTTTACCAGTGCTTGAAGCAGCATCGGCGTGATAGGCTTTCTGGCGTCCCTTCTACCTGGTTCTTGTCTCCGCCAACCCTCTAATATCTTTTTTATGAGAAAGGAGTTGCTAATGGTGCCTATACCCCATAGTTTGGAGACGAAAACAATAGCAGCTACGTGTTGCCCTGCCTGTGCTCTGGATACACCCGAGTTCTTGAGGTAGAGTAAGAACTCTGTTACATTTCTCTCTGTCATTGTCCCCTGAACTTGTGTGTTGTTTGTTTGGCAAAATTTTTGGAATAGGCTCCATCCGCGTGAATATGCTCTCCAAGTACTCTCTGCCAGAGCCGATCTCAATATGGAGTCGATCCCGGGCACCTAATTCCCAAATCCAAGGTGGGATGCGATATGGTTGATGGTCTGCTTCCGGGGCCAGGAATCTGAAACGAGACCACTGACAACGAGACAATGCATCAGCGATGCAGTTAACCTCCCCTGGTACGTACTTAGCCTTAAAGACCAGGTTAATGCGCAGGTAGATCTGTACTAAATCCCGCAATAGCCTAATGACCCTGGGGGAATGCACGGTGAGAGAATTTATAGCGTGTACCACCGCCATGTTGTCTGACCAAAAAACCACTCTTCTATTGTGGAAACATGCTTTCCACATGTGTATTGCTGCAACAATGGGGAACAATTCAAGAAAAGTGATGTCTCTGAGCACGCCCTTGGCTTCCCACTGTACTGGCCATCATTCCGCACACCATTTCCCAGCCAGATAGGCCCCAAATCCAACGCTCCCCGCTGCGTCGGTGTAGAGCTGTAACTCCCTATTGGTCATGAGTGGTTCCCTCCAAACCGTCCGCCCATTATATTCCCCCAGGAATGTCTGCCATACTATGAGGTCCTCTCTGAGCTCCTTGGTGATGCTAATGAAATGATGGCTCTTGCGGATACTTGCTGTGGCTTGGGACAATCTTCTAATGAAGGGGCGACCCATGGGCATGATCTTGCAGGCGAAGTTGAGATGACCAATGAGTGACTGCATTTGTTTAAGCGTGATTTTGCGTGAGTGTTCGGTAATAGATATGTTAGCGCGTAAAGCTTCTAGTTTTGCGGGCGGTAGGCGTGTGACCATTTGCAGAGTATCGATTTCGATTCTGAGAAATGACAATTTTTGTGACGGTCCTTGTGATTTGTGCTTGGCTAGCGGGATACCTAATTCGTCCGCTTTCCGGGTGAATGCTTCGAGGGCTTGTGCACAGGCCTGTGTGTCCCTCTGGCCGGTAAACAAGAAATCATCTAAATAGTGTATGATTTTTCCCCTCCCGATGTCCTGCTCTACCGCCCATTGCACAAATGTGCTAAACCTCTCAAAGTAGGCACAAGATATAATGCAGCCCATCGGAAGGCATTTATCGAAGTAATATTTACCTCGGAATTGAAACCCTAACAGATGGAAACAGCTTGGATGTATTGGAAGCAAGCGGAAGGCTGATTCAATGTCAGCTTTTGCTAACCATGCGCCTTGTCCCCAATGCCTCACCATGTCTAATGCCTGGTCGAATGAGGCGTAGGCGACCGAGCGTGCGTCGGGGTCCAAGTAATCATTCACTGAACCACCCTCTGGGAAGGATAAATGGTGAATCATTCGGAATTCCCCTGGCTCTTTTTTGGGAACCACACCCAGAGGGGAAATACTAAAATGGGCTAGTGGTTTGTCATTGAATGGGCCTTCCACCCTACCCATGTCGCTTTCTTTTTTAATCTTTAGCGCTATGACATCTTCATTACTCCTTGCAGATAACAGATTCGTAGCCTCAGTGGCGGTTTCCGGCCCCATGAAAGGTATGCAGAAACCTTGAGAAAACCCTTCGTATAGCCATCTTGCCTCCTTGGGCTGATAACCCTTTAAACAGTCATATAAACTATGTATATTAATGGGGGTAGGCGCTCTAATGAATTTATTGGTGCTCTGTATGTGGGATGTTACCGCCCCTTGTGCATTTTGTTTGAGGGTGGCCTGCACCGCATCCCATGCAGGCGTGTCTGAATTTGCAGGCAGCAGCGAATCTGCAAAAACCAGAGTTGAACAGCCGACAGATGGGAGCCCCCCCCCGCCCCTGACTCTAGTGGCTTGACCAAACCTTTGCCCTTGCCGAAATGGCTGACCTTGCCGAAATGGGAGTCTTCCAGGAAAAGTGTGTTGGCGAGGTGTTGACCATGTGCTCGGGTGGTATGCATTACCAGCGAAGCCAGGGATGACCTCCTGCACCGGTCTGTAAGGGGTGATTTTTGAGAGCCAGAGATCAATATCCTTGCGGTCCCAGTGTAAACTAGGGTTCACAGACATATTCCTTCTGAACTGCTCATCATACTCTAACCAAGCCGTACCGCCATAAGTGCGATAAGCACCGCAAATGACGTCCTGGTAAGCGAATAAGGAACAACACTTTTCAGGGTATTTCTGACCTATGATGGTTGACAGAATTCTGAAACCTGCTGACCAATTTGCTAGCATTCTAGCGATGAAGGGTTTTTCCCTAGCTGATAGTTTGCACGCTTCGTGGCATTTTGGATCGGAACCCTCCCCCTCTTTCCTGAGCAACTCGAATATATCTACATATTCGCTGCGCCATATTTTCTCTTTTATTGCTTCTGACACATGCGTGGTTAGTGAGCCAACGGTACATGTGTATTGTGTAGCGTTATTGACGTTCATGGCTGAGCTACCAGTGATATTATGCCCATTTGTCCCTAACTGACCCACCGTTGTTGCACCGGCTGTAGCCGTAGCTAGGGTTTGTGTCACCGGTGTAACAGGGTTTTGTGGTGGGCTTGTGTTAGAATTACCCTGCCCATGCCAGATATCAAAAATTGCTTTCATAGCAGCGAAAATATCGCTTGGAGCGCCTTGTGGCCCCAGCCACACTTCGCTGCCATTCGTTAGCGGTGGGTAACCGGGCTGTGTTGGGGGAACCTGCGCATTAGCCTGGCCCAGGTTTAAATCAGGGTACTCACAGTTCTGTCCTTCTTGCGGGTTCCCGTGTTGCTCAATAGCTGTCTGGTGACGTGATGGTGGCTGAGTACTGCCAGCTGAACTGTTGGTGCAGCCCGCTGAACCTTGCTGTGGACCTTGCTGTGGACCGATGGGCACTGAGCCATAGTGCTGGGGGGACGGGCTATCGGTATGCGTTAACGCAGCCAGCATTGACTTCGCCCTGTCCGTGCCATGGATAGCAGCCGCTGCCAAGGTTTGATCCATGAGCTGACGTAGCTCTCTTTCGGTTCCTGTGTTGTAAATCGTTTGTGGCGGTGCTGCCGGGGTCGGTGCTGCAGGGGTTGGGGGGGGGGGGGGCGGGGGACAGCCGGACTCCATGGGGGGTGGGAGTGCAGGCGCCTGGCGGGGGGCTTGGGGGGGCATGGAGAGCATGGGGCCGTGCCCAGAAACCGGGGGGGCCGAGTTTGAGCCCGCCCGTGCACAGGCTCAATGCACCTGATAGCAAAAGAAAATGTCAAGCCCCCGCATCCTCAAAAAAGTGTGGGGGGGGGCCCAAATCCCAAGCCCCAGCAACCAGCAAGATGAAACCCAACAGATGCGCAGAGACCGAGTGGGTGTCCGGTCGAGTGGGCGGGATCTGGGGGGGAAAACGCGGGGGGGGGGGGGGGGGGGGGGGCGGGGGCCGACGGGGGCAGAACCGAGGGGTGCATGGGCAGAGAGTGCGGCGGACGGCCCTGAGGGATGCAGGCGGGCCCTGCGGGGATCCAGTCGAGGGGGGGGCGGGGCCACGAGTATGCCGGGCCACCGTCGGGAAAATGCACTGTGACGTGGGCGCACGGGGGGGGGGGGGGCGCGCGGGGCAGCCGGGGGCCACTGGCCGGGAAAAACTCGGGCCACGTGGGTGGCACTGCCGTCGAAACGGAGCCGGGCGGGGCTCTCGGCGAGCGAGGGGTGCCACCTGGTATAGGAGGGGTGGAGCGGGCGACCACGTGGAAGGAAAGAAGGCCGGCAGCCGCGCGGGGGCGGGGGGCGGAGACTTGGGGGGGCGGGGTTAGGAAGGTTACTTGGGGAGAAACTCTTGTGCAGGAGCCGGCTCGGCGGCGACATGGGCTGCCGGGGGGGGGGGGGGGGGGCCTGCCGCCTACCTGGGGGTGGGGCGCCATTGTATGGGGGGGTGAGGTGGCCGCATGCCACGTGGGCCACAGGGCCAGGAGGCCGCATGGGGAGGGGGCGGTGAAAAACGGCTCAGGATGGAAGGCAGGGTGGGCAGGACAGGGCAGGGGAGCCGCGTAGGTCGGAGGCCGCATTGGCTTTGTCGGGCGGGCGATCCGGAGCGAAGGGGGGGGGGGGGGGGGCGGACGCATGCGGAGGGGGTATGCCGGCTCCCGGGAAGGGAGCAGATAATAGTAAGCATGCCTTGGGGGGCGCATGGCCCGGAGGCCGCTCGGGGGGGGGGGCAGGGGTCTGACGGGAAAATTACTGTACAGAGAAAGGCTAGAAATCAGGGGCGGGGGAGGGGTGGCCACATGGCTTGAAGGCCGCATGGCTCCGCGGGGCGCCGCGCGGCGGTGGCCTGCCGCGAACATTTTTTTTTTTTTTTTAAAGCAAATTTTTATAGGCACCCCTGAATTGGCAGGCTGGGCGATCGAGGGGTAGGGTGGCCGGATGTCTTGGAGGCCGCATGGTTCGGAGGGGTGCTGTAGGGGGGGCCGCGCACGCCCGGGTAGGCTGGGAGGCAGGGGGGGGGGCCGCGGGACTCGGCGGACGGATGAATGGGGTGGGAGAGGCCTGCAGGAAAATAAAATGGGAGGAAGAAAGGAGGAAAGGGGGGGGGGGGCTGAGCAGGGCATATCGACTGCGAAAGGCATGCATGGCTTACCTGGAAGCTCTGGTAGCAAAGTTTTCGGCAATGGAAAACTGCTTGGAAGCTGCCATCGGAGGACCCCCCGTCTCTGCTTCACCTGTGCTGGAATCGCTGTAGTCTGTTATGCCGCAGCTTCTCCTGCACTAGAGTCGGATTTGGTGGATCGGAGAAGAATTCTTCTGGCTGCTTTCCTGTACTGTGATCGCCACGTGGAACTCTGATTCCTCTTCGCTGTGGCTGGAGGTTAGTTGCTCTCGTTGCTCTCGATTCCAGGCTGCAAATGTGCTCCCCCCACCCCGCACTACCTCTAAGTACCTGAGCTCTGAGACGCCGCCTTCTTTGTCTCATTGGCTCCTGCTCAGGTTTGCACTGGGCCCACTAATCCTATTGTCCGCCCCTTTCCCCACCTAGCCCATTGCCCCTGGGCTTTGCCCCCCCCCCCTTCCCCTTGTCTGCCCAGTTATACGGCCCTTGCCTCAAGAGGCAGAGCCTCCTTTCTCGCCTTTGCTGACCTGACGACTCCTCGATACAAGGCTGATGAAACGAAGGGTGCTGAATGGCATATGCAATCATGTGGCATGTAAATAACTTTCTGTAAATAACGTATGTTACCATGATGTCACATTAATAAATGATGTCATAGATATTGTGTCAGAGTACCTTACTCTCTCATTCCCAACATTTGGCGTCACTGACAGGATGTCTCTATTTAAAAAGAAAAAGGGAAAAGAGACATCCGATGTTAGAAATGTCAGTCGCGGCAGACCGCGACCGGGACCGGGTGTCATGGCCGCCGGCCGCGGTCGGCCGCGACGAGGAAAGGACCCGGGGCAGCAAGGGACTCACCCGGATCGCCAGGCTTGACTTCGGGGATCGGCAGGGCAGGTTGCCCTGCTTGTTCTCGTCTTCACCGCCGCCATTGCTGAGCCGGCAGCATGGCTCCGCGGCTAGCTGACTCCTCCCCCTGCTCCTCTTAGGGCCGTGCGCGCGGCTGTATTGAAATTCTTAAAGGGGCCATGACAGGAAGTGTCATGGCTCCCTCTGCAGCTCCTCCTTCCGCTTCCTGTACTTAAGGCAAGGGCTGAGCATCCAGTCCTTGCCTTAGTATTAAGATTTCTGCCTAGAGTGTGTTCCTGGCTCCTGTTTCCTGTTCTTCGTCCCGTCTCCTCTCCTGCTCCGTGGACTGATTCTTGGCTGCTGACTTGGACTGGTGTTCGTGGTTTCTCCTGGTTATTCCCTGGTTTGGTTCTGGATTCTTCTTTGGCTTGACCCCGGTACGGATTTGGACCCTTCTCCTGTCTCGACCCTGGTATGGCTTTGGACCCTTCTCCTGTCTCGACCCTGGTATGGCTTCGTACCCTTCTCCTGCTTTAACCCTGGACTGGATTCGGACCCCGCGGGTATCTTGAACTTTGGACCGGACTTGGACTTTTCTTTGATTCCATCCTCAAGACTGTCACGACCTGCTGGAGGCGCCAGCCGTCTGGAACCCACGACCTGCAGGAGGCGCCTGCATCCAGACCTCTTACAGTCCTCAGAGGAATCACCTAAGTCCCAGCGGCCGGACCCCTACGAGCTTCTCCTGGGGGGGTCGCGTGCTTCCAGGGTGAAGTCTTCTAGCAAGAGTCCTCGGTTCGCAAGGCCTCGCCCTTCGACGGTAGCTATTACCGCGAAACAAGGGTCCACATTCATTACATCCGAACCACCAAGCCCGGTGGATCTAAAAATTCCCGGATGGGAAAAAACCCCATATAAAATGTTGGCTCAGGAATGGGCTATGAATACAGGGCTCGTGGAGGCTTGGGATATAGGAGGAGAACCTTTAGATATTGTAAATCAACTCCAACAGGTCCCTGTAATAAAAGGAAAAGAATTGGGGACAGTGGGACGGAAAGGATGGGTAGTATTAACAGGATATAGGAAATGTCATGAACAAAAAAGCGTGTTGCAAGAGAAATTAGTTGAACTAGAGCGAGAGATAGACAACCTCCTCAAAGATAATGTTATGCTTAGGTGTCACTTAGAGACGTTTAAACAGAAGGCAGAACATTATCAGACGGTGGCCGAATGAGCCACTGTGCAGGTAGCACAACACAAATATAGAAAACGAAGAGGAAGAGGAAAGCATTCTAAAATACGAGCATGTATTATGAAAGATGACTGAGATCCAGAGATATGGGACGGGGATATATGGGACTCTACGGACAGTGAGGAGGAGGCAGTAATACCCCCTCCCCCCGTAGAGCAAGCCTGTCCCATAGTCAGGCGTTAATTAAAGCAGACCAGCAATGGTAGAGCTATAGAACAGGAGGGTACACAAGTAATGGAGGACTTCACCCAACAAGAAGTAAGTGAGATATTGGATCGCATGGGGCAAAAACCAGGAGAACCTATTGACCACTGGCTAGTGAGATTATATGAATCGGGGGCGGGAGACATTATGATTGATCAAAAAGATGTTAAAAGATTCACTATGATTTCTACCAATCCCGAGGTAAGGGCAGCTATCAGAACAGTAGTTTGGCAAGGGGACATGACGGACTTGTTTCGAGTAGTTGCCGCTACCACTAAAACAAGATATAGCACTGTATTAGATTGGCCCGTCAGTAACAAACCATCATATAATATGCATGATATCATACAGCATATCAGAGAAATTACCATGCAAACATGGTGTCTGAGGAATTTGCAGGGAGATTTCCTGGACCTATCCCTACCCAGTACGACTCGGGCAGAGATTATACGTACCGTAGTCCCGGCACACAGGTCCATTATGTTGACCTTGCTATTAAATACGGCCGGGAAGAAAATTGGAGATTTGATTCGGGCAATCAGAGAGGTCCTAGATTTAGAGATCCAAGAGCGCAATGATAAGACTTTCACATTTAAAGGCGAAGTATGTGACAGAGGAGAAGGTATTCGAAAGGGATACAGGATCTCCGAAACCGAGATACGGACGCACGGGTGTCAAGGAGAGATATGTTTGCAGCATTGATAGCTGCCAGAGTGGCTAAAGAGAAAATAGATGGTATTCCAACCAAAGACATGTATAAATTGTATCTGCAAAAATGCAAGGGTAAACAAAAGAAAGTTTACGCGGAAAGGAAGACTGGGGAAAAGTGTTACTAACAAAGATGAACCAATTGTTGCAAGAGAAAAAAGAGCAAGAGGTAAATGCTACAAACCCCTTCATAAACGAGTCTGAGTCCGTACAACCCAGCGCCCCACCTCAGGATGTCAATAGTACCAGACTGTATCCGGACTTATCCTGGGCACAATAGGAAAAAGGTCATACCCCCCAAATCGCTGCCGTCACCATGGATAATCGCCCCCATATTGGGGTAGAAATACAATGGCGAAATGGGGCACAGCAGGTGATGGCTTTAGTAGATACGGGGGCGGAGGCCACTTTAATATTTGGAAATCCCAAGAAACATGGGGGGCAAAAGGTAGAATTAGCGGGTCTTGGAGGAAAAACTGTGATAGGGAAATGAACCATAATTTCTTTAGTCATGGGAGAATACAAAATTCCTCAAGCTAAGGTAGTAATTGTACCCATTAAGGAATATATAATTGGGATGGATCTGTTACAGGATTTAAGTTGAATACAACATGTGGGCAAATGGTGTTTGGAAAGGCGCCAAGTAAGCAAGTAGCATTTGAAAACAATAGACCAGTATATCTATCCAGAACAATAATAGTGGGTAGAACTGTGGGACCAGAAATAGCTTTGCCTAAAACAAGGGGTCCGGTATGCCAAAAGCAATACTGGATACCTGGAGGACATATTTATTTATTTATTTTAGGTTTTTTATATACCGATCTTCTTACATAGTATGCAAATCAAATCGGTTTACAGAGAACATTTTAACTTGCTTGAAAGCATTACATATAACGAAGAACTATTAAATAACAAATAAATATAAGTAAATATAAGAAAACATGTAGAACAATAATTAACATGGTGATTAGGAAATAATCCTGTTATACAGATGCCTTGCAAGGCATAAAGAGATAACAGAAACAATTAAGGATTTACAGGAAGCGGGGGTGCTAATTCCAACCACTAGGGGTTGGAATAATCCCATCTGGCCAGTGAAGAAATCAGATGGTTCGTGGAGAATGACAGTAGATTACAGCGCTTTGAACAAAAATACGGACCCTCTGACTGCCGCGGTCCCTGATATTGTAACATTGGTAAAGCAGATACAGCAACATTCGGGGAAGTGGTACGCTGTAATTGATTTAGCAAATGCTTTTTTCACAATTCCTATCTGTAAAGAAAACCAAGAACAATTTGCCTTCACGTGGGAAGGACGACAGTATACCTTCACTAGACTACCTCAGGGATACTTACATAGCCCTACCATATGTCACCGGAGGGTGGCAGAAGATTTAGAAAGGTATGATTGTCCAAAAAACATACAATTAACTCATTACATTGATGATATATTAGTACAAGGGGATACAGAAGAGCAAGTAGCGATAGCTCTAGCACAAGTAGTAGAAAATATGGAGAATAGAGGTTGGAAAATTAACAAGAATAAAATACAAGGACCTAGCAACACTGTGAAATTTCTGGGGATACAATGGTCGAATGGTAAAAGAGAAATCTTACCAAAGGCAAAGGATAAGATATTGTTGTTTTCCCCGCTGCGGAATAAAAAAGAAGCCCAGAAGTTTATAGGACTATTTGGATTCTGGCGACAGCACATTCCACATTTGGGGCAAATATTGTCCCCATTGTATAAAGTCACTCGAAAAAAGGAAAAATTCAAATGGGGACGATTACAACAAGATGCTTTTGATCAGGCTAAGGTCGCTATCCAAACAGCATTAGACTTATGGCCTATCAGGGAGGGGCCAGTAGAATTACAAGTTTCATTTTCATCTTGTTATGCAGACTGGAGTCTGTGGCAGAAACAAGAAGGTAAGCGAGTACCATTAGGGTTTTGGAGCAGGAAATTACCTGATGCTGCATGGCAGTATTCAGCCTTTGAGAAGCAGTTACTAGCATATTACTGGGCTTTGTTAGACACGGACCAATTAACTCAGAACCATGAAATCCTTATGCGCCCTTTAATCCCAATTATGCAGTGGGTACACAGCACCCCGCATACCCATCGGATAGGGTATGCACAAGAAGCTTCCATTGTAAAATGGAAATGGTATATCCAGGACAGGGCGAAATCAGGCTTGGCTGGGCATTCCATGCTCCATGAACAGGTAGCAGAAATTCCTATTAATCAAGAAAAAGAACAGATAGAAACATTGGATATTCCTCCTTCTCCGGTTACTACTGGGGTACCATTCGACCAATTACCCAAAGAACAGCAGTTACATGCTTGGTTTACAGACAGTTCGGCTAGAATGAATGGACCGAGCGATTATGGAAGGCTGTAGTGTATAATCCCCATACAAACAAAATAAGTCAGGAGGAAGGGAAAGGCAAATCTAGCCACTTTGCGGAACTTTATGCCATATGGATGGCTTTACAAAAAGGGGAAACAGATTGCCACATTTATACTGACAGTTGGGCAGTCATGAAAGGAATGACTCAGTGGATGCCAAAATGGCATAAAGATCAATGAAAGATACATCACTGCCTGGTATGGGGCGCTGACATTTGGCAAAAAATCTGGGCTGAGTGTCACAAAAAGCATGTTACAGTGTTCCATGTAGACGCACATGTGAAAGATGTTTCTTTATCTAATCTGTACAATTCCATTGCAGATAAACACGCAAAAATCCGAGCCAGTGTCACGACCACAAACGAGCAGGGACCATGGAAATGGGCACACGAAAAAAGTGGCCACTTGGGGGCGGAAGCTACTCACAGGTGGGCCCAAGCCAGAGGGATACCAGGATCCCTCTCTGATTTTCAAAACATACTCACACAATGTGAATATTGTCAGTTGACACATCCAAGGTCACTACAAGCTATTGAGCAGGGGCATATCCATCGTGGTTTAAGTCCTGCCACTATTTGGCAAATAGATTTTATAGGCCCTTTACGAAAATGTGGAGGAGATGTATATTTATGTACGGCAGTAGATACATTTAGTGGAATCATGATGGCTGTGCCTGCACCAGAGGCTAATCAGAAAGCTACGTTAAAACTTTTAAATGAAATGAGTCGGTATTATGGAATACCAAAACAAGTTCAGAGCGATAGAGGGAATCACTTTACTGGTAACTTAGTGCAGCAATATGCTAGAGACAACTACATTGAATGGATCTTTCACATTCCATATTATCCACAAGCTGCCGGCCTTATTGAGCGTATGAATGGGTTATTAAAAAATATGTTACGCTCTCTTACAAAATCTGCCACCATGAAGGGGTGGAAATCTGTATTGTCCACAGCTCTACAGCTGCTAAATAGTAGACCTTTAAAAAAGGACGGAAAGACTCCTTTCCAGAAGTTATATAATCAGGAACCCGCTTCTACTCAGATCTGAAATATCATTTGCTGGGCTATGGCTTCGGGAAACTTCAAATTGCCCCGCCAAAATAGTTATGAAGCTGCGGGATATGATGTAACCAATCCCACCGCTATAGTGATACCTCCCCATGAATCTTTATTGTATGATTTACAGATTGGGTGCAGCATCCCTAAGCAACATTTCGGATGGCTGTGTATTTGATCTAGTTGGGCAAAACAAGGCATAACTGTATTGGGGGGAATCATTGATTCTGACTACCGTGGTCCCATATATGTACTGTATCACAACTTGACGAATAAAGAAATTTATGTTCCTGCCCAAACCAAAATGGTACAATTGATTATTATTCCCTATGTAACAGTCCAAATGGTATGGGGAATTCCCAATGCCACTCCCCGAGGACAAGGTGCCTTTGGAAGCACCTCCAATCCAAGTAAACTACATCCAGGAGCTAAAATATGGATCTTCACACCTCATAGAGAACCTAGGAAAGGTGAAATTTTAGCTGTTGGCAAAGATGCAGTACTGACTGTACTACCAGAAGGAGATGAACATTGGATACAGGTACCCAGTATCCGATGTAAACTAAGGGAATAACTAACAATGTGTTCTCTCGCTACAGGTTGGCTTGCACCTCCCGTTTATGGCGATCAACCTCTTTGCCATCATTGGTATGGTGCACACCCTATATCGGCCTGTAGAAGTAACCTCCGGATGGGGGACCATCAAGTGGAAGAACAGCACCTCCTCTCGGACGCAGGATAATTTCACATGTAAAGCATACGATGCTTGTGTGGTTGGAACATCACCACAACTGCAAAAGTAGTAAAAGCAAAGACAACACAGGACAAAATCACACTATTGACAATACAATATGTACCCCTACACTAATGGGATTGGCTTGCCCTTTAATGTATTCCACATTACCCGATGATTGCTCGTTGCAGCAACCTTTGGCACACTGTAGTCTTCTAATATTACCTGATAATGTGATTGTTTTCATAATTCCATTCCCTGAAACTGTATGTGTATATAATTTGACTTTTACAGGATGCCTGTATAATGTTACTTGGTTTACTTTTGGTTCTCGACAATATTATTTACCACCAATGGACATCGCTGATGCACAATTGGGGGTAAAGTTGGACTTATCATTCTTTAAGACACCATTGTTGGATTTGACTAAACTGCAAAAGGTATTGAATACCTTAGATTCGTTGAAACAGACCCTGAGACATGTGGATATTGCTGTGACTGGTGCTCTGCTTCGAGCGGACTTTGCCAAGGAACGCCTACTACATTTACAACAATTGATAAGACACCTCTCATTCTTGGTGGGATGTGTTTTTCAGACGTTCCTCTACTGCTACAATGACTCTGAATTGGAATTTTCATCCTATCCTTATTGTAATGTGTGTATGCCTCCTGTGCCTAGTGTGTACTTATCTTACCTATCGAGTGCATAAAATAACATGTCAAAGTAAATATACCACTACAATGGCTTCGTATGCAGTGGTGCCTGCATTGGAGAATGATTGATCAAGGGTGGAGTGTAGGATAAACATGTTCTTGTTAAACAGGTTGTGCAGCTCAGCTTTCTGGCTCCCTGTCAGGAATAAGGCGGTCTGATCAACCCCTACATGCCAAGGACAGGATGAGTCCCAGTGGGCAGTAGCAACTGTTGACACATAACATGGGGGGATAGTGACCATTTCTCTCTCGCACGCACACTTGTTTACGGCACAGTATAAAAGAGCAGGACTTTCCAGTGTCCGGCGGGAGTAGGAGATATTGCCTCTATAGACGTATAGAGTTCTGGACACTGAAAACCCCCTTCTCGCCTTTGCTGACCTGACGACTCCTCGATGCAAGGTTGATGACACGAAGGGTGCTGGATGGCATATGCAATCATGTGGTATGTAAATAACTTTCTGTAAATAACGTATGTTACCATGATGTCACATTAATAAATGATGTCATAGATATTGTGTCAGAGTTCCTTACTCTCTCATTCCCAACAGAAGGGTTGAAATTCAGCCTTAGCCAAGAGTAAAGGCGCAGGTGTCTATCCTCACAGAGGGCACCTGAGGGGCCTTATCCCTTACTGGGATGGCCTGGGGAATGAGGAGAGGATTCTGGGTCTTATAGGATTGGAGGAGAGGAGTTCCTGGACGTTCAGAATGGAGTAGAAAAAGGGTCCTAAAGAGTTTGGGACAAGTGTACGAGGAGGTGTCGGAGGAAGGACAAGCTGCCTGGGAAAGTTCACAAGAGTCAGACTGATTCAATCACATTCAGCCTGAGACTTTAAAGTGAGAAGGACCTTGGGGAAAAAGATTGCAGCTATCGATGGTACCAGGAGGGCCTAGGGTGGAAAGGGGTACCCATCCCAAAAAGTTGACCTATCATGGAGGGGTAAAAGACTTTACTTTTTGTGACTTTCTTCTAGATTCAGTTACTTTGTGCTGTACTATTCAGAAGTGCGGGTATTTTTGGTCTTTGTATTTTCCCTGCCATCAGTCAATAAAATTTTTTATTTTGTATAATTGGTATGGACATAAGATTTTTTGGAATGCTTGACTGATGTGCAGGAGGAGTTCCCCCTGCTGTGAGTACAAAACTCTGTAAGATCCTTGAAACAAGTGAACTCCTCCCCACCCCCTGTGTGCGGGAACATGAGGAGGTTATGGGTCTATGCATGGCCCTTCTTATGTACCCCCATGCCTATATTTAAATTTTCCTCACACCTTTTCATTGGTAGCTCAAGGTAAGATACAAGCAGGTACTGTAGGTATTTCTGTTCCCATAGGGCTTATAATGTAAGGGATCTATTTACTAGGGATGTGAATCGTTTTTGGACGATTTAAAATATCGTCCGATATATTTTAAATCGTCAAAAATCATTAGAGCCACGATACAATACCAATTCCCCCGATTTATCGTCAAAAAATCGTAAATCGGGGGAAGGGGGAGGGGAAGGGGGAGGGCTGGAAAACCGGCACACTAAAACACCCTAAAACCCACCCCGACCCTTTAAAATAAATCCCCCACCCTCCCGAACCCCCCCATTTGCAAAATGGCGGCGCAAAATGGCGCCGGCTGAAGACAACACGATTCGATTGCAGGAGGTCGTTCCGGACCCCCGCTGGACTTTTGGCAAGTCTTGTGGGGGTCAGGAAGCCCCCCCAAGCTGGCCAAAAGTCCCTGGGGGTCCGGGAGCGATCTGCTGCCGCGAATCAATTTTCCGCACCATTTTGCGCCGCCATTTTGCAAAATGGCGGCGCAAAATGGCGCCGGCCGAAGACAACACGATTCGATTGCAGCAGGTCGTTCCGGACCCCCGCTGGACCCCCAGGTAATTTAAGGCATTTTGGGGGGGTTCGGGAGGGTGGGGGATTTATTTTAAAGGGTCGGGGTGGGTTTTAGGGTGTTTTAGTGTGCCGGTTCACGATTTTAACGATTTTCACGATATTTTAAAAACCCAAATGGCGACAATACGATTCCCTCCCCCTCCCAGCCGAAATCGATCGTTAAGACTATCGATGACACGATTCACATCTCTACTATTTGCTAAGCTGCATTAGGTGTTTACTGCATGGAAAGCAATATAGTAGTGAGGTATTTAAAATACCATGCCACAGTGAGAGAGGCCTGCAGATCTTTAGATGCTAGTCTGGGGTCCTTTGTGACTTCATGGATGACTTTCTGGTTTGCTCTTGTGGTGATTTTGGCAGGGCTGGTCCTGGGTAGGGTCACTCTAGTCTTCAGCTATTTCTGTGTGTAGATTATCTATCTGACAGTGGGTGAGTGGAGTCCCAAATGCTTAAAAATTGTTTTGTAAACTTGTCTGTCAGATGAGCATCAACTATTTTTGTTTTTGTAATTTTTCTCAAATCTTTTGATCGTGATATGATGAGTTCTCACTAACTCTTCAGATGAAGACCAAACTTGTCTGGATGCTCACACTCAATTGTGCAGATTTACTCTGCAGGGTGGTTTACTTGTTACCCAATTATTTAAGCATTTGATTCAAATTACAGTGGTGAGGCCATAGGTGGACCTGGCCCACCCACTTAACATTGCCCAGCAGCCAGAGAAGAGGTCCTGTCGCAGGGCCCCTGTGAACAGTTCAGGCGCTGCCAGGTGTGCACACCTAAGAGGTTGTTCTGCACAATTTTTGTGTACCACCTAAGGGAGCAGCAGCCGAAGAGGGGAGGCCACCAGTGGACTCCATCCTACCAGCGGTCCAGGAGAGAGCTTGTTCGACTGCTCCTCTTCATGTGCTGGCCCTACATAATTCCAAACTCTTGCAGCTAGCAAGTGCTCTATGCTGATCTTGTGATGCACAAGATCAGCATAGAAGAAGTGCTAGCCACAAGAGTTTTGTATAGCGAAAGGAGGAGGAGCAGCAGAATGGGGTCTCCATTCTGCTCCCAATGGGGAAACTGCCTGGGTTTTATGTTTGTGTGTGAATGGGAGCCTGCTTGGCGGGGGTGTGTATGTATGTGTGTGTGCGTGTATGGGAGCCTGCTTGGCAGGGGTGTGTGTCTGTGTATGGGAGCCTGCTTGGTGGGGATGTGTGGGTGTGTGTATGGGAGCCTGCTTGGCGGGGATGTGTGTGTGTGTGTGTGTGTGTATGGGAGCCTGCTTGGCGAGGGTGTGTGTGTGTATATGGGAGCCTTATTGGCGGGGGTGTGTGTGTGTAGGAGCCTGATTGGTGGGGTGTGTGTGTGTGTGGGAGCCTGCTTGGTGGGGGTGGGGGTGGGGGTGTGTATGGGAGCCTGCTTGGCGGGTGTGTGTGTGTGTGTATGGGACCCTGCTTGGCATGGGGGGGGGGGTGTATGGGATCCTGCATGGGTTCTGTGAGAGAATATGTGGGTGTGAGAGCTTGTGTGTAAGACAGTGAGAGAATGTATGTTTGATAGAGTGGATTAGGGTTAGGGTGCCTGTTTGTGAGAGCCTGTGTATGTGTATGAGAGCCTGTATGTGAGAGAAAGCATGTGTGTGTGTGTGTGTGTGTGTGTGTGGGAATGTGAACCTTTGAGTGAAAGAGAATATGGGTTAAAGCTTGTGTGTGTCTGAGGGGGAATGGGAGCCTGTGTGAGAGAGCATCTGTGAGTGCATGTGAGAGACTGTGTATGTATGAAGGAGAAAGGATAGAAGAAACAAAGAATGAAAGAGACCCTGAAAAAGAAATTAAGAAAAGATAGACAAGGAGAACAAAGACTGGGACCAACCAGTTAGAAAAATAAAACAGATCAGACAATAGAAGTAAAAAAAAATGTGACTTTCAACAATTGGAATATGCCATCTTTTGGCATGCATTTCTTATATATTTGTACTTGCTGTTTCTTCAGTATTCGTGTTCACACAGTCTGGTTTCTCAGGCTTTCCATTTCAGTTTTGTCTGCATGTTTGTAATTTGTAGTCCCTTTTTCTGTTAGGTAAGGGTCTGACTGATGCACAAGTGTAACAGAGGTTTGGGTAATTGCCAGGTTCTTGTGGCCTGGTTTGGCCTCTGTTGGAAACAGGATGCTGGGCTTGATGGACCCTTGGTCTGACCCAGCATGGCAATTTCTTATGTTCTTATATACAGTATTTTGGCTAGCGAGTAGTTTCCCTGTATAGATTTGTAGCAATTTAGCTTGTTTTGTTTGCCCACTTGGTGGTGTATTAGTGTTCTAGGGCTTGGTGTAATGCTTGCCTTTGCTGCCATTTTGTAGATAAGGTTGCTGCTGTTTGAGTCCTGAGAGCTATGCTATTATGGTATCGTTTGGCAAGGTTCTAGATTTTTTTTTTTTTGGCGGGTGGGGAGGTGGGTGGGTAAGGATTTGTCTTACTTAACAAAAAAGGGAGTTTGTTTTCCTGTCACTGAGGTGGTACCAGAATTTGAATACATATATTTTTTTGCATGTCCTAGTTCTGTTCTGCATCTGTTGCAATTCTTAAGAAGAAATTATTATTTGTTTTATTGTGGTTATATTCTCTGCATTTTTGGAAAGAGGATTCATAAAAATACATTTGTTTTATTATGAGATTGGATCTGCTGTTTCTGATCAGTGTTTTTCTTTTTACATGATGTGTATTTATAAACTGCAATAAATATTACAAGGTATTTTTAATGCTGGTAAGTGCTTGAAATAGAATTCAAATATTTTAAAGCATCACTCATGATGAAACTACTTAGAATTCATTGTCAGGTGCACTCTAAGGCATTATTTATCGATAAAAGTACAACAAGGGCCTAACCTGTGTGTCAACTGCTCACTCATGTTAACCTTGGGCCCCCCCAAAAAATTCATTTCTGGCTACACCACTGTCTAATTAGCCAATTAATTGCTCTAAAGAAACTAGGAGTTCATTTACTGTTTCACACAAACTGATTCTGAATTAGCATCATTGTTCCTATTTTGTACATTTTCAAGAAGTACGGAATTGTTTACTTTATATCCTTCTATTGCATAAGAAAAGAGTTGTATCAATTAAACAAGGACGTCGTGTAACCCCCATCCAACCCCCAAACTGAGCATATACAATGTTGAGAGGCTCTGGCACCTGTGTGAGCCAAGTGCCAGTTTTAGGGTTCAGTAAAGGAGGTCAAGCAGATGGCATAGTGCCAGTGGGATGTATTTCCTTGTGCTGGAGCAGGGAACCCAACTGATAGGCTCTCCCGTCTATAAACCCTACTCCTTTATCTCTCCTTATGATTTCTTGGCAATCAAGGTACACCCAAAGGAAAATGCACACAGTATACTCCAAAACATTCAAGTTTTATTTCTAGGATTACTAGCTAGCAACTATTTAGAGTATGTTAGAGGGCAGGACAATATCACTTCATAGCCAAGGTGTAGCTTCAAACAATCAATTACATGGTTATCCACCAGTTATACAAACTTCAGAGAGGGTTTTCAATCTCTCCCCAAGCTCTACTTTATTCTTTTCTTAAACTCCACTAGAAACATGTGAGCCACACTTCTATCAAATTTCACAAA
This sequence comes from Rhinatrema bivittatum, assembly GCF_901001135.1. Lineage (NCBI taxonomy): Eukaryota > Metazoa > Chordata > Amphibia > Gymnophiona > Rhinatrematidae > Rhinatrema > Rhinatrema bivittatum. The sequence continues at coordinate 62,879,979 of NC_042628.1, read as the reverse complement.
TACAGTAAAACAATATGCCATCTCACCATGTGTGTATATATATATATATATATATATATATATTTACTACAAATATGATGTTTTGTTTTCCAAGAGAGACGTCTTAGGTCTCCCCCACCCAAAACCTCTTTCAGTGTCAAAGCTCCTAGATATGGGCACAGACTTGGGGCCCCATCACACATGGTAAGAACTTGTAATTCTCAACATTATACTTGTTGTTTACACACTTTTTTTCTCAACCCTTTACTGTGGTGGTTAGTACATATCCGGTTTATTATTCTTGGCAATGATTGTTTATGCTTCTGAAGTTGGTTAAGGGTAGCAAAGGTGTTACCACATGCAATGAAAAACTGCAGTGCCTCTCAAGATTCACTTGCTGCTGGGTTGTTCAAATTCCTGGTGAGGAGAAGCACAGACCCTGCACAGAGTAGAGATGGAGGTAAGAGAAACTGAGGTGGGAAAGAAGGCGAAGGAAAATGCCTGAGTGGGAAGAAGGGGGGAATCATTCAATGTTTCTGACAAACATGATAGTAGCAGACATTGCTGGTAAGAACTAGAGTAATTTTCTACTAAATTCTTTTTCCATCCCCTTCTTACTACCTTGCACAAAAGAAGCATCAGCATTTACAATAGTGATGTCTAAAACTATTGTGTACCAGAAAACACTGAGTGAATTTCTTAATCCACTTTCACATCTCACCAATCTGAGTGAAAAAGTATGACTGTGTCTCTTTATCTCCCTGTTCCTTAGCTCTGTCACAGACTGCCTGTGACCCAGGATGCATCATTTACTTTTCTGTTCTCACAGTTTGTAAAGCGGTGGCAGAAATCCTGTAATCATGCATCTCTCGTAGGGCTGATGGTGCACTATGCACTATAATGGAAGTATTAGCAGCAAGACATGCAGTGGAACTCATATGAATGGGTTGGCATTGTGCCAGAAGTTTTGGTCTCTAGGCTGTTGACCTTATAAAGAGACATGTTAATACTTCATGGCTGGCTTCCATTAAATGCATCTTTCAAACCTTTTTGCTTTTTGGAAGCTTTGAATGCAGCAAAGTTCAACTTAGAAGTTTAGTGTTTCAGAATGTCTGTGATTATGCTATAGATACAGCTCAGCTCAGGTATACAGCCCTGTACAAGAATGTGCATAAGAACATAAGAAATAGCCATATTTGGTCAGGCCAAGGGTTCATCAAGCCCAGCATCCTGTTTCTAACAGTGGCCAATCCAGGCTACAAGTACCTGGCAAGTAGCCAAACATTAAACAGATCCCATGCTACTAGTGTCAGTAATAGGGAATAGCCACTGCTAAGTCAACGTGTTTAATAGCAATTCATGGACTTCTCCAAGAACTTATCCAAACTTTTTAAAACTCTGCTACACTAACTGCATTAATCACATCCTCTGGCAACAAATTCCAGAGCTTAATTGTGTGAGTGTGAGAATTTTCTCCAATTAGTTTTAAATGTGCTTCTTGCTAACTTCATGGAGTTAACTGCTAGAAGGGTTACAGTCTAAGTTTGAACAGGTAGTGGTAAAGAGGCCAGTTCATGATCATAGGCATAAGCAATGAATGGCGAAGGGGGAGGCAATCTAAGCAAAATCTTTGGATCTTGAGAGTTAATCACCACAACCACAACACCAGCTTTCTGGAAGAGAAGGTGGTGGTCAAAAGAACTGCTGTGACATTCAGTATGTGAGGTACTGTGGCAGCTCTTGCATCTGCTGTTTTGTAAGGTTTCTTTAGAAGTGAAACCTGTCACTTGGGCTGGGCTGCATGAGCTTACAGTGATTGAGTTCCTCCACTGCCACGGGCTGTTGAGTATAACCCGAGGCCACAAACTGAAAAGACATCAGAAAGGGTCTGGGGCTGCTTGGAATCTCTTTAGCATTAACTAGATCGCTGCAATCGGCTGCCTCATATCTGAGATTATTCCTGCTTCTCTTTCAGGTGAGATGTCGTCATGCTCTCCTTTTTGCTCAGGAACTCTCATAATCAGTAATCACTATTGCTTCTCTTAATAATTTAAATAATTCTGGCTGTCGGGCCAAAGCAATACTTTTTTTTTTTACCGTGCGCACATTCAGTTTTCTTGTGCACCCTATACACGGGCTGATACAGTAAAAATTGCGGGAGAGTGGGCGTTCGCCCAGGCCAATCTCCTGTGCGCACGATTCAGTAAATTAATTTATTTAAATTAGGGCCCGCGGTAAAAAGAGGCACTAGGGACACTAGCGCGTCCCTAGTGCCTCTTTTTGGACAGGAGCAGCGGCTATCAGCGGGTTTGACAGCCGACACTCAATTTTGCTGGCGTCGGTTCTCGAGCCCGCTGACAGCCACGGGTTCGGAAACCGGACGCCGGCAAAATTGAGCATCCGGTTTTCAACCTGCGAGCCGCGGGCTGATTTAAAATTTTTTAATTTTTAACTTTTTTAACTTTTGGGACCTCCGACATAATATCGCCATGATATTAAGTCGGAGGGTGCACAGAAAAGCAGTTTTTACTGCTTTTCTGTGCACTTTCCCGGTGCCGGCAGAAATTAATGCCTACCTTTGGGTAGGCGCTAATTTCTTAAAGTAAAATGTGCGGCTTGGCTGCACATTTTACTTACTGTATCGCGCGGGAATGACTAATAGTGTTAACTTCGTGGACCCTTGGACCAATCGGAACCGAAGGATGGAAGGCGACTGAGCGGTACTCAGCACTGGTGCCGATCGGAAGGCGGCAGAGGTGGACTCGAGGGTGGCTGGCGGATGGAACTGCGGAAAGCCCTATGCGACCAAGGGCTTTGGCGAGGAGAGTGGAGACGACGGAGCTGGTCCAGTAGCGGGAAGGTCTTCGCCCTGGAAGCCAATCCTCCCCCGAGAGGAGCTCGTAGGAGTTCGGCCGCTGGGACTTAGGAGATTCACCCTGGAAGCCAGAGTCCCCCCAGGAGGAGCCCGTAGGAACCCGGCCGCTGGGACTTAGGAGGACCCGCGGGGGTCGAATCTGATGGAGTCCAAGGTTGAGTACCGAGGGGTCGTCGCTCGCCAGTCCAGAGTCAGGAACCAATGGATCACCGTAAGCCAGTCCGAGGTCGATAGCCGAAGAGTCAACGGAAGCCGGTCCGGGGTCAGAAGCCAGAGGTTCACCGTAAGCCAGTCCGGGGTCAGAAGCAGAGGATCGTCGAAAGCCAAAGCCGAGTCAGGAACCAGGGAGTCACCGAAGCCGATCCGAGTCAGGAACCAGGAAACGAAGAGAAGAAACAGGGAACGGAGCAACTGGGAGCAGGCAGGACCTGAGAACCTCGTTGCAAGGCAGAGAAGAGGAGCTACTGCAGGGCTTAAATAGCCCTGCAGCGTCTGACGTCATCGGAGGCCGTCCCCAGCTTCTCCCGCGCTGGCCCCTTTAAAAAGGGAACTCAGCCGCGCGCGTCTAGGGGGCGGAGCCAGCCGTGGAGAGACGCCGGCTGCTCCGCCGAAGCGAGGACGCGACGGCAGGGGAGCCTGCAGGCCCGGGCGCGCCGGGCCTGCGGCAGCAGAGGCCCCCGGAGGCGCGGGGAAGGCGGCCAGGAACCGGGGCTGCCCCGAGGTGAGCGGCGATTCCGGGGCCGACCCGGAATCGCAACAGTACCCCCCCTCCTACGCCCCCTCCCGGAGGGTCGCGGCTTATCCGGGTGCTCAGAATGGAATTGGCGAAGAAGGTCCTTGTCCAGGATATGGGAAGAGGGTTCCCAGGAGTTCTCTTCTGGACCATACCCCTCCCAGGACAGAAGGTATTCCCACCGATGGCGGCGACAGCGTACATCCAAGACCTCCTTCACCGTGTACGTGTCTCCCTGGGGGGTGGAGGCAACTGTGGGCTCGGGTGGACTGATCCGGAAGCGAGAGAGTACCAGAGGCTTGAGAAGGGAAACATGAAAAACATCATGAATCTTCAGCGTGGATGGGAGGCGTAACCTGTAGGACACTGCTCCTATGCGTTCGGCTACCGGGAAGGGTCCAATGTAGCGAGGCGCTAGTCTCATGGAGGGAGTCCGCAACTGGATGTGTTTAGTGCTCAGCCAAACCTTTGTCCCGGGTAAGAAAACTGGTGCGGCGCGTCGAGACCGGTCTGCATATTCCTTGAACCGGGCCGCAGTCTTGCGAAGTCTCTCCTGAGTGGAGAGCCAGAGCTGATGGATCTGTTCAGCTGTCAGCTGTGCTGCCGGGGAGGAGACCGTCACAGATAAGGGCAAAGGAGGCTTGGGTACTTTCCCGTAGACCAGCTGGAAGGGGGACTGTAAGGTGGCCGAGTGTTTGTGTCGGTTATAAGAAAACTCGGCCCAGGGAAGAAGCGAGACCCAGTTGTCTTGGAGATCCCCCTCAAAGGCTCGGAGAAAGGCCTTGAGGGTACGATTTGTCCGTTCGACCTGGCCGTTACTCTGCGGATGAAAGGCTGTAGTTAGATCCAGCTGCACCCCGAACTTCCTGCAAAGGGCCCTCCAGTACTTTGCTGTGAATTGGGGGCCTCGGTCCGAGGTAATATGCAGGGGCAAGCCATGTAGCCGAAAGATATGATGGACAAATAGGTCGGCCAGTTCAGGAGCTGAAGGCAGTTTGGCCAGTGGCACAAAGTGGGCCATTTTCGAGAATCGGTCAATAGTGACCCAAATCACGGTCTTCCCCTCCGAGGGCGGCAACTCCACAATGAAATCCGTGGAAATGTGCATCCACGGTTCCGTAGGAATGGGAAGCGGCTGAAGGAGACCCCAGGGTCGACCTGGTAATGGCTTCTGTTGGGCGCACGTAGGACAGGACTGCACATAGAGCCGGACATCCTCCCTCATCCGTGGCCACCAATAGAACTCTGTTAAGAGCTCAAAAGTCCGGGCAATCCCTGGGTGCCCGGCCGTGAGGGACTCGTGTGCCCATGCTAAGACCCTCCTCCTGGAGCGGACCGGGACTACCGTCTTCCCTGCGGAACTGACGTCAGAGGCGGCCAGACACACTTTAGCTGGATCCAGAATGTAGCGAAGCGGTTCTGGGGTATCGTCCGTCTCAGTAGCACGAGAGAGGGCATCTGCCCTTATGTTCTTGGCCGCTGGTCGGTAATGGAGGGTAAAGTTGAATCGGCTGAAAAAGAGGGACCAGCGTGCCTGCCGGGGGTTGAGTCTTTGGGCACGGCACAAGTATTCCAAATTTTTATGATCGGTGTAGACTATGATGGGATGCTGGGCTCCCTCCAGCCACTGGCGCCACTCCTCAAAGGCTAACTTGACGGCGAGTAATTCCTTGTCACCGATACCATAGTTTTTCTCGGCAGGAGAGAATTTACGAGAGAAATAGGAGCAGGGCCAGGTTTTCCCATTCTTGGAGGGTTGAGCCAACACAGCCCCCACCGCCACGTCGGAGGCGTCCACTTCTACAATAAATTGGCGCAAAGGATCAGGGTGTCGGAGGCAGGTATCCCGTAGAAAGGCCTTCTTGAGTTCCTGGAAGGCTTGTATTGCGGTGGGTGTCCACTTACGGGCATCGGCTCCTTTACGGGTGAGGGTCGTTAGAGGCGCCACCAGGCTGGAGTAGTGCGGGATGAAGTGGCGATAGAAGTTGGCGAAGCCTAAGAAGCGCTGGAGCGCTTTCACCCCGTGTGGCTGAGGCCAGTTCTCGATGGCTGCGACCTTATCCGGGTCCATCTGAAAGCCAGTTGAGGAGACAATGTATCCCAAAAAAGGCAGCGACTCTTGTTCGAATTGGCATTTTTCCAATTTGGCATATAGCCGGTTCTCTCATAGTTTCAGGAGTACTTGGCGGACATGTTGACGATGAGAGGCAAGGTCCCGAGAGTAGATTAGGACATCGTCCAAGTACACGATAACCGTGGTGTGCAGCAGCTCGCGAAGAACCTCGTTCATAAGGTTTTGGAACACAGCTGGGGCATTGCAGAGACCGAATGGCATGACGAGATATTCGTAGTGACCGTCCCTGGTGTTAAAGGCGGTCTTCCACTCGTCACCCGGGCGGATCCGCACTAGGTTATATGCCCCTCGGAGGTCGAGCTTGGTGAAAATGCGAGCCCCTTGAAGGCGATCCAAGAGCTCCGGAATCAAAGGCAATGGGTAACGATCCCGACGGGTGATTAGGTTCAGACCCCGGTAATCGATACAGGGGCGAAGGGACCCGTCCTTCTTCCCTACAAAAAAGAACCCGGCCCCAGCTGGGGAGTTGGATGGTCTGATGAAACCCCGTTCCAGGTTCTCCTTTATATAGGCCGACATAGCCTGAGTCTCAGGCAGGGACAGTGGGTAGACCCTCCCACGGGGTGGAGTGGTCCCTGGCAGCAGATTGATAGCGCAATCAAAGGGTCGGTGCTCCGGGAGTAATTCGGCTTGTTCCTTGGAAAAGACGTCCCGGAAGTCGTGATACTGTGGTGGAACCGTCAAGGGGGTCGTGAGGAGAGGTAGCGTCTGCAAAGGACGAGCGGGAAGGCAGTGATGGAAACACGCTGAACCCCAGGACGTAATCTGAAGCGAGGCCCAATCGATCGTTGGCGAGTGTTCCCTGAGCCAGGGTAGGCCCAGGACAACTGGGTGGATAGATTTTTCAAGAATGAGAAAAGATATCTCTTCCCTATGCAGGGCTCCAACCTGAAGCTTCAGGGGAGTGGTGCGAGTAGCGATGGTACCCGGGAGTGGGACCCCCTGGATAGAAGAAACTCGCACGGGTGGTTCCTGAGGCAGGACCTCGAGCTGGAGCTGTTGCACCAGTTCTTGGAGGATAAAATTTCCCCCGGACCCAGAGTCTAGCAGGGCTAAGGTGTCAAATCCTCCCTCAGGCAGACAAAGTCGTACCGGTACGGTACATGGGGAGTTGGGTGAAACATTGCCTACAGTCAACTCCCCGCTAGACTCTAGGTTCGGGCGTTTCCCGGACGCTCGGTACAGCGGGCTAGGAAATGTCCCTTGCTCCCGCAGTAAAGACACAGTCCTTGGGTGCGACGGCGTCTCCGCTCTTCAGAAGTCAGGGGGCCTCTGCCCAATTGCATAGGCTCCTCTGCCGAGGTGGTCGCGGCAGCCGGCGGGGAAGATCGGGTACGAGGCGGAGTGATCCTGCGAGTGGTCTGTGCCGGCGTGGGTCTTCGGTCACGGAAGCGACGCTGGATGCTTCGATCGACTCGCCCGGCCAGCTCAATCAGATCTTGAAGATCGTCAGGAAGATCCCGGGCCGCAAGTTCGTCCTGGAGCCGTGGTGAGAGTCCTCCCAGGAAAATTCCATGCAGACTGTCTTCACCCCAGGCCAGCTCAGAGGCGAGGGTCTGGAACTCAATCGCGTATTCTTCCAGAGGCCGGTTTCCCTGTCTCAGCTGGAGCAGTTCAGAGGCGGCTGTGGAGGCGCGAGACGGTTCATCAAAGACTCTCCGAAAAGACTTGACGAACTGCACTAGGTTGTTCAGTCGGGAGTCCTGACGTTCCCAGAGGGACGAAGCCCAGGCCAAAGGTTTTCCATCAAGGAGGGAAATGATGTACGTCGTCTTGACTCGATCCGTAGGAAATTGCGCGGGCAGCAGGTCAAAACGGATATAGCATTGATTGAGGAATCCTCTGCATGACTTTGGATCCCCTGAGTACCGGGCGGGTGCAGGCATCTGTACAGGCGCGGTGGAACCCATACTGGCCTGGGAAGAAGATGCCACAGGGGCGGCTGCGGAAGCCCCCTCCACGCGATCCGCCAGGCGTTGAACAGTCGACATCAAGGTGTTGAGGCACATCTGTTGCTGCTGTAGCTTCTGGGCTATGCCCGGAATGGCTTTGAGTCCAGCAAGGTCCGCCGGGTCCATGGCCTTGCAATCTGTTAACTTCGTGGACCCTTGGACCGATCGGAACCGAAGGATGGAAGGCGGCTGAGCGGTACTCAGCACTGGTGCCGATCGGAAGGCGGCAGAAGCGGACTCGAGGGTGGCTGGCGGATGGAACTGCGGAAAGCCCTATGCGACCAAGGGCTTTGGCGAGGAGAGTGGAGACGACGGAGCTGGTCCAGTAGCGGGAAGGTCTTCGCCCTGGAAGCCGATCCTCCCCCGAGAGGAGCTCGTAGGAGTTCGGCCGCTGGGACTTAGGAGATTCACCCTGGAAGCCAGAGTCCCCCCAGGAGGAGCCCGTAGGAACCCGGCCGCTGGGACTTAGGAGGACCCGTGGGGGTCGAATCTGATGGAGTCCAAGGTTGAGTACCAAGGGGTCGTCGCTCGCCAGTCCAGAGTCAGGAACCAATGGATCACCGTAAGCCAGTCCGAGGTCGATAGCCGAAGAGTCAACGGAAGCCGGTCCGGGGTCAGAAGCCAGAGGTTCACCGTAAGCCAGTCCGGGGTCAGAAGCAGAGGATCGTCGAAAGCCAAAGCCGAGTCAGGAACCAGGGAGTCACCGAAGCCGATCCGAGTCAGGAACCAGGAAACGAAGAGAAGAAACAGGGAACAGAGCAACTGGGAGCAGGCAGGACCTGAGAACCTCGTTGCAAGGCAGAGAAGAGGAGCTACTGCAGGGCTTAAATAGCCCTGCAGCATCTGACGTCATCGGAGGCCGTCCCCAGCTTCTCCCGCGCTGGCCCCTTTAAAAAGGGAGCTCAGCCGCGCGCGCGTCTAGGGGGTGGAGCCAGCCATGGAGAGACGCCGGCTGCTCCGCCGAAGCGAGGACGCGACGGCAGGGGAGCCTGCAGGCCCGGGCGAGATGGAAACGTGCCGGGCCTGTGGCGGCAGAGGCCCCCGGAGGCGCGGGGAAGGCTGCCAGGAACCGGGGCTGCCCCGAGGTGAGCGGCGATTCCGGGGCCGACCCAGAATCACAACAAATAGGGCTATCAACATGCATTTGCATGTTGCGGGCGCTATTAGTCTCGAGGGGGGGGGGGTGTTGGATGCGCGTTTACGACGCGCTATTACCCCTTACTGAATAAGGGGTAAAGGTAGCGTGTCGAAAACGTGCATCCAAATGCGGGTTAACAGTACGCTCCACTGGAGCGCATGGTACTGTATCGGCCTGACAATAAGCAAATGAGCTGCCATGCTAAAATGGACGCATAATGGATAACTTGTGAGTCTCTAGTGCTCTGCAACAGGCGCCCAGGTGATATGGGTGTGCACCCACAGCAGCCTGGCCAGAGCTCCCGCCCCACCCCCAGCAGGGCTGTTCTTGATTGGTCCTTTTCACTGACACTTTCAGCAGTAAGTGAAGGAGTGAATAAATTAATACTAAGTTGGGCTGGACCTTGGGGATGTTGCTTTCTTCGGTTCTCCCTATGAGGAACCACAGAGAGGGCTTTTTTTTTTTTTGTTGTTGACCCCTTGAGCACAGGATGATTTTGCTTTCTGTGCTTCCTCCTACTTAGTATCATAACAACACTAATAAGAGGAATTAAGAAAGCAGGATTTTTGGAGGGTTTTTTTGTGAGCCCTTGAGCACTGCATGCTTTAAAACCAGTTCCCGGGCAGGGGTTAAATTTGCTGCATTAAAATTGGGCGCCTTGGCTGCATGGCAGTTTTGCCATTGCGGAGTAATAGCTAATAGCCTCATCTATGTGGAATTTGCATGTGATGAGCGCTATTAGCTATTAGGGATGTGAATCGTTTTTTGACGATTTAAAATATCGTCCGATATATTTTAAATCGTCAAAAATCGTTAGGGCCACGATACAATACCAATTCCCCCGATTTATCATTAAAAAATCGTAAATCGGGGGAAGGGGGAGGGCAGGAACTTACTTACTTGCCCTAAACCAATGGCAGGAAAACCGGCACACTAAAACCCCCTAAAACCCACCCCCGACCCTTTAAATTAAATCCCCCACCCTCCCGAACCCCCCCTCCAAATGCCTTAAATTACCTGGGGGTCCAGCGGCGGTCCGGAACGGGCTCCTGCAATTGAATTGTGTTGTCTTCAGCCGGCGCCATTTTGCAAAATGGCGGCCGCAAAATGGCGGCGGCCATAGACCAACACGATTCGACTGCAGGAGGTCGTTCCGGACCCCCGCTGGACTTTTGGCAAGTCTTGTGGGGGTCAGGAGGCCCCCCCAAGCTGGCCAAAAGTCCCTGGGGGTCCAGCGGGGGTCCGGGAGCGATCTCCTGCCGCGAATCGTTTTCCGTACTGAAAATGGCGCCGGCCATACGCGTATGGCCGGCGCCATTTTCCGTACGGAAAATGGCGCCGGCAGGAGATCGACTGCAGGAGGTCGTTCAGCGGCGGTCCGGAACCCCCGCTGAATGACCTCCTGCAGTCGATCTCCTGCCGGCGCCATTTTCCGTACGGAAAACGATTTGCGGCAGGAGATTGCTCCCGGACCCCCGCTGGACCCCCAGGGACTTTTGGCCAGCTTGGGGGGCCTCCTGACCCCCACAAGACTTGCCAAAAGTCCAGCGGGGGTCCGGAATGACCTCCTGCAGTCGAATCGTGTTGGTCTATGGCCGCCGCCATTTTGCGGCCGCCATTTTGCAAAATGGCGCCGGCTAAAGACAACACAATTCAATTGCAGGAGCCCGTTCCGGACCGCCGCTGGACCCCCAGGTAATTTAAGGCATTTGGGGGGGGGGGGTTCGGGAGGGTGGGGGATTTAATTTAAAGGGTCGGGGGTGGGTTTTAGGGGGTTTTAGTGTGCCGGTTTTCCTGCCATTGGTTTAGGGCAAGTAAGTACTTCCCTCCCAAAGTTGATGAAGTATTAAGGCATTTGGGGTGGGGGATTTAATTTAAAGGGTTGGGGGTGGGTTTTAGGGGGTTTTAGTGTGCCGGCTCACGATTTTAACGATTTTCACGATATTTTAAACACCCAAACGGCAACAATACGATTCCCTCCCCCTCCCAGCCGAAATCGATCGTTAAGACGATCGAGGACACGATTCACATCTCTATTAGCTATGTACTTGATTGGACATGCGTTTTGGACACGCTAATCCCCATATTGCATTGGGGGTTATTTTAGCGTGCTACCCGGTGCACTAGCCTGAGCACATGCATTGGCCTGTGTATTTTTTTTTTTTTATCTCTACCAACTTGTGAAATAGGCAGGGAAGAGCCTGTTAGGAGGGCCAGAGTTCAGGGGAATGACTGTAAAAGCAGCAATCCTAAACTGTAAGCCCTGTGTGCATGTTTAGAGAGGGGCCTGTTACACTTTCTCCTGCTCAGCATGGAATAGGATAGGGTGGAGGCTGCAGCAGAAAGAAAATAGTGAAAACTGTTAAATTCCATGGTGTCTTTCATAAATATAGAAACATAGAAACGAAGGCAGAAAAGGACCAAATGGTCCATCTAGTCTGTCCAGTAAGCTTATGGTAGTATCTATGTGCCGTATAGGTTACCCCATGTTTATCAGTTTCCCAGACCATAAAAGTCAGGGCCCTCGTTTGTTGCTGTTTGAATCCAATTCCCCTTTTCCCCCTGCTATTGAAGCAGAGAGCAATGATGGAGTTGCATGAACGGTATCAAGGCTTATTGGTTAAGGGTAGTTACTCTATGCAGTCTTTTCTTCATTTCCATCCTTTAGCCTTTAGGGATCCACAGTGTTTATCCCATGCTCTTTTGAATTCTTTCACTGTTCTGGTGTTCACCACCTCCTCCGGAAGGGCATTCCAGGCATCCACTAGCCTCTCCATGAAGAAATATTTTCTGACGTTGGTTCTGAGGCGGTGTCGTCCTTGAAGTTTCATTTCGTGACCCCCGACTTCTACTAATTTCTTTCCAATGGAAAAGGTTTGACATTTGCATATCATTAAAATCTTTTAGGTATCTGAAGGTCTGTATTGTATCACCCCTGCGCCGCCTCTCATCTGTGTGAGGGGGTGAGAGAGGCCCTCATTATAGGACTACAAATCAGAGAATCTGTAATGAAATAGCAGAAAGTGAGAGAGTGCACTATTTTTAATTTCTGTACATTGTTGCCAATGTGTCATAAAATGAAGAGTATTGGGAGGAGATTTTTCTGGTGGCTGAAGAGAATCTGTAAGTATTGCTTGCTGGGAAGTATTGGGACTTAAAAGTTTGAGGAGAGGTGAAACTGGAATAAATTAATCTTTACTGTGTGTCTTATTTAAAAGCTAGGAAAGGTAGGTAATTTCTTATAGTGGGTGTATGTAGCACGATTTCAAAAATAAAAACTGAAAATAGGTAACGTGCATTGAAAAGGTGTTTGACACCTATTCAAATCAATCATACTTCTCTAACTGTAAGACAGGAAAGACAGCAGATGGTCATTTTTGTTAACTACTTGAAGTGTTTATCATCAAAGGGGATTGTTAGTACTTATCTGCCTATGAAATAAAAGATATAGTGCAGAAAAAGATCTCAATAACTCAGTCCTGAAGGAGTATTGAAAGGAGATCTTTCTGGTGACTGATTGGTAAGTAATGCTTGCTGGGCATTACTGGGACTGAAAACTTTGCGGAGAGGTGAAATTGTGGGATACATTTTAATCAAGGCACACACTAAAAAGCTAGGAAAGGTAGGTAATTTTTTAGTGTGTGTACATTGATTAAAAAAAAAAAAAAAAGACTAGGAAAGGTAGGTACCTTGTTTTATTGTCTCTTTCCCTCCCTCTCTCCCCTAAGCTCATTCTTTGATTCATAAACACTTATCACATTTAAGAGGACAAAAGAGATTTTTACAACAAAAATCAATCGGGATTTATCTAAAACAAGGGAGTGACCTAGCCCTTATTAATTAGATTAATTGTCCCCTTATAGGTCATTGCTAAATTAACACTAAATACTCCAAATACATTTAAAGCAACCTAAATAAACTAGGAACTCAGCAATATTAAGATGCAGGTAGCTGTCCAGCAGCAAAATAAGGGCCTTCCAATCTTTTGCACTGAGTGTCACATGTATGATTTATCTTCCAGCTGGTGCAAGGTTGTATGTGTGTGCCCAGTGCAAAGAGCTCCTAGCTCTCAGAGAGCAAGTTGATTTCTGGAATCTAGAGTGGCAGACCTACAGGAGCTGAGGCAGACAGAGAAGTATATAGAGGAGACCTTCAGGGACATAGTAGCCAAGTCCCTAATCCAGTCTAGCTGCCCCTGTGCTGCTTTGGAGAAGCAAGGTCACCATAAGAACATAAGAACATGCCATAAGACCAAGGATCCATCAAGCCCAGCATCCTGTTACCAACAGTGGCCAATCCAGGCCATAAGAACCTGGCAAGTACCCAAAAACGAAGTCTATTTCATGTTACCATTGCTAGTAATAGCAGTGGCTATTTTCTAAGTCAACTTAATTAATAGCAGCTAATGGTCTTCTCCTCTAAGAACTTATCCAATCCTTTTTTAAACACAGCTATACTAACTGCACTAACCACATCCTCTGGCAACAAATTCCAGAGTTTAATTGTACGTTGAGTGAAAAAGAACTTTCTCCGATTACTTTTAAATGTGCCACATGCTAACTTCATGGAGTGCCCCCTAGTCTTTCTATTATCTGAAAGACTAAATAACCAATTCACATCTACCCATTCTAGATCTCTCATGATTTTAAACACCTCTATCATATCCCCCCTCAGCTGTCTCTTCTCCAAGTTGAAAAGTCCTAACCTCTTTAGTCTTTCCTCATAGGGGAGCTGTTCCATTTCCCTTATCATTTTGGTCGCCCTTCTCTGTATCTTCTCCATCGCAATTATATCCTTTTTGAGACGCGGCGACCAGAATTGTACACAGTATTCAAGGTGGGGTCTCACCATGGAACGATACAGAGGCATTATGACATTTTCCGTTTTATTCACCATTCCCTTCCTAACAATTCCCAACATTCTGTTTGCATTTTTGACTGCCACAGCACACTGAACCGACAATTTCAATGTGTTATCCACTATGATGCCTAGATCTCTTTCTTGGGTGTAGCACCTAATATGGAACAACATTGTGTAACTTTAGCATGGGTTATTTTTCCCTATATGCATCACCTTGCACTTGTCCACATTAAATTTCATCTGCCATTTTGTTGCCCAATTTTCCAGTCTCACAAGATCTTCCTGCAATTTATCACAATCTGCTTGTGATTTAACTACTCTGAACAATTTTGTATCATCTGCAAATTTGATTACCTCATTCATCGTATTTCTTTCCAGATCATTTATAAAAATATTGAAAAGTAAGGGTCCCAATACAGATCCTTGAGGCACTCCACTGCCCACTCCCTTCCACTGAGAAAATTGTCCATTTAATCCTACTCTCTGTTTCCTGTCTTTTAGCCAGTTTGTAATCCACGAAAGGACATCGCCACTTATACCATGACTTTTCCTAGAAGCCTCTCATGAGGAACTTTGTCAAACGCCTTCTGAAAATTCAAGTACACTACATCTACTGGTTCACCTTTATCCACATGTTTATTAACTCCTTCAAAAAAGTGAAGCAGATTTGTGAGGCAAGACTTGCCTTTGGTAAAGCCATGCTGACTTTATTCCATTAAACCATGTCTTTCTATATGTTCTGTGATTTTGATGCTTAGAACAATTTCCACTATTTTTCCTGGTACTGAAGTCAGGCTAACCGTTCTGTAGTTTCCCGGATCGCCCCTGGAGCCCTTTTTAAATATTGGGGTTACATTAGCTATCCTCCAATCTTCAGGAAAAATGGATGATTTTAATGATAGATTACAAATTTTTACTAATAGGTCTGAAATTTCATTTTTTAGTTCCTTCAGAACCCTGGGGTGTATACCATCCGGTCCAGGTGATTTACTACTCTTCAGTTTATCAATCAGGCCTACCACATCTTCTGTCAGTCTCACCATCTTGACCAAGTGGACAGTAGTATACTATCACTATAGTCTTCCCCGACACACAAGGGATTTCTACCCATAAAGATTCAATTGTGCATTTAGTCTCATGCAGAATGTTTATCCTGTTGCACTCTATGCCATCCCAGACATAAAGCGCCACACCGCCTCCCGGGTGCTCCTCTCTGTCATTGCGATATAATTTGTACCCAGTTAAGCCTGTCATCATTCACTGCTATACATTCTAATTCTCCCATCTTACTTCTTAGATTTCTGGCATTAGCATACAAACATTTCAAAGTTTGTTTTTTGTTTGCATTTTCATTCTGCTTTTTAATTGATAGGGATAAGTTGGAATTTTTTTAGCACAGCTGAGTTTTTAGTTATAGGTACTTGTACTACTTTTCTTATAATTGGAACCTTACTGTCAGGATGCCCTAATTCTAATGAATCATTAGTATCCTTTAAAGATACCTCTTCCGAACCATGCGCTGCTGAGCGACTGTCGGCTTTCCCCTTTGTTCTAGTTTAAAAGCTGCTCTATCTCCTTTTTAAAAGTTAGCACCAGCAGTCTGGTTCCACCGTGGTTAAGGTGGAGCCCATCCCTTTGGAAGAGACTCCCTTTCCCCATTTCCTAACAAAACTGAATCTCTCTTCTTTGCACCATTGTCTCATCCACGCATTGAGACTCCAGAGCTCTGCCTGCCTCTGGTGACCTGCGCGTTTAACAGGGAGCATTTCAGAGAATGCTACTCTGGAGGTTCTGGATTTAAGCTTTCTACCTAAGAGCCTAAATTTCGCTTCCAGAATCTCTCTCCTACATTTTCCTTTGTCGTTGGTGCCCACATGTACCACAATAGCTGGCTCCTCCCCAGCAAATCCTATCTAGGTTACGCATGAGGTCCGCCACCTTCGCACCAGGTAGGCATGTTACCAGGCGATCCTCACACCCACCAGCCACCCAGCTGTCTACATTCCTAATTATCGAATCACCAACTATGACGGCTGACCTAACCCTTCTCTCCTGGGCAGTAGGCCTTGGGGAGATATCCTTGGTGCGAAAGGACAGTGCATCACCTGGAGAGCAGGTCCTTGCTACAGGATCCTTTCCTGCTGCATCAGATTGATGCTCTCCAATCATGAGACCCTCTTCCTCCAAGGCAGCACCAGGGCTGCCAGTCTGAAGTTGGGAGTTGGCGACTATGTCCCTGAAGGTCTCTTCTATATACCTCTCTGTCTGCCTCAGCTCCTCCAGGTCTGCCACTCTAGCCTCCAGAGATTGGACTCGTTGTCTGAGAGCCAGGAGCTCTTTGTATCGCATGCACATGTACAATTTCTCACCGGCGGGTAAAAAATCATACATGTGACACTCGATGCAAAAGACTGGGAAGCACCCCTCTTGCTGGTGGACTGCTGCCTTCATCTCAAATTTGTTCAGTTCCTATTTAAGTTTTAGGTTGCTATGGGAGTAGGAATGTGTCTAATTAATGTCCTTTAAATGTATTAGTGAATTCACTAATACATTTAGTGAATTCACTATATGTCTAGTAGTGGCCTACACGGGAATGATCAAACTCTCAATAAGGTGTTTTTTTTTTTTAAAGTGGCACCTGCCTATAAATTAAAGGATGAGCTAGGGGTGGGAGGGTGAGGGGTGGGACAGTTGGGAAAAACAAACAGTCTAACTTCAGTTAGTCAGCCAGCGTGACTCACTGCTCTCTTGATTAACAAATGTTGGTACCTAATCAAACCAAATCACACTACCTCAACACCTTTCCAAGGTGAGTAACTGAACTGAACGTTTCAACCTTTTTACTTAGGTATACACTGCTCCTAGCTTATTTCTAGCTTCTGGCTACTTTTTTTTTTTTTAATATACAAATACTCTAACTTCTGCTTACTAGCTGCCTTACAGACTTTTAAAAATAAACCCACTAACTACTGCTTACTAGCCGCCTTACTGACTATTTAAAAATACAAACAGTCTAACGTCTGTTTATTTGCTACCTTACTGACTATTAAAAACACAAACACACTAAATAATATTACCAAATAGGTAACTTTGCCCCAATACTTTTAAAAAAGACACCTTGATGGACAAAAGACATTTTGATGGACAACATCACCTTCGTAGCAGGAAGTGATCCTGTAGCAAGGACCTGCTCTCCAGGTGATGTATTATCCTCTTGCAAAAAGGATGAGTCTCTTAAGACTAGTGCCCAGGAGGAAAAGCTTAGATCAGCTGTCATAGTTGATTTGATTATTAGGAATGTAGATAGCTGGGTGGCTAGTAGATGTGAGGATCACTTGGTAACTTGTCTGCCTGGTGTAAAGGTGGCAGACTTCATGCATCACCTAGATAGAATTTTAGACAGTGTTGAGTAGGAGCCAGCTGTTGTGGTGCATGTGGGCACCAATGACATAGGAAGGTGTAGGAGGGAAGTTCTGGAAGTTGAATTTAGGTTCTTCGGTAGAAAGTTGAAATCCAGACCATCTCTGAAATGCTTCCTATTCTCACGCATGGGACTCCAGAGGCAGGCAGAACTCCAGAGTCTCAATGCATGGATAAGATGGTAGTGCAGAAAAGAGGGCTTCAGTTTTGTTAGGAACTGGGCAGCATTTTAGGGAAGAGGGAGCCTTTTCTAAAAGGATGGACTTCACCGTAACCAGGGTGGAACCAGGCTACTGGTGCTAATCTTCAGAAAGTAGATAGAGCAGCTTTTAAAGTAGAACAAAGGGGAAAGCTGACTGTCACGTATCAGTGCATGGTTTAGAGGGAGGTATCTTCAAAGGATGCTAAAATAGCAGAGGAATTAGGGTATCCTGATAGAGGTTCCAATAAAAGCAAAAGGAACCCGGTGCCTATAAGCAAAGGAACACCTAAGTTAAAAGATTCCAAATTACCCCATCCACTGACTAGCAGATTAATACAAATGAACATACTTTGCAATGTCTGTATGCCAATGGCAGAAGTCTAAAAACTAAGATGGGAGAGTTAGTGTTTAGCACTGAATAGAGAGAGAGACATCATTGACATCTCAGAGACCTGGTGGAAGGAGGATAACCAATGGGACACTGCTATACCAGCGTACAAATTAGATTGCAATGATAGGATGGATCAACTTGATGACAGGGTGGCATTTTAGGTTAGTGATGGCATAGAGTCCAACAGGATGAGGATTCTGCAGGAAATTAAATGCACAGTAAAAGATTTATGAGTAGAAATTCCATGTGTGATGGGGTAGAGTGGTAGGGATATATTATTCTACTTGGCCAGAATGAACAGACAGACTTCAGGTTATTTTTTTTTTCTACTTTTCACACTTTGTTCAGAGCTTCAAAGCAGATTACATTCAGGTACTGTAGGTATTTCCCTATCCCCAGAGAGCTTACAATTTAAGTTTGTACTTGAGGCAATGGAGGATAAAGTGACTTACCCAGGGTCACAAGGAGTGACAGTGGGACTTGAACGCTGGTCTCCTGGTTCATAACTTGCTGCTCTAACCACTAGGCTACTCTTTCACTTCAATGAAATACTAAGAGAAATAAAGGAAGCTAACAAATTTGGCAGCACAGTAACAATGGGAGATTTCAAGTACCGATTCAATTTTAAATTTTTGCCTATAGTGACAGTGTCATCAAGCCAGACGTTGTGATTTCCACCCAAAATCCAACCGGACCTCTAATCATTCACCATCACTCTAAAATCTATATTTATTAATTGAAACTATTTTTTTAAATTTTTAAATATATCATAAAAGTTCAGTCAAGAAGTCTTTTAGGAAAATGAACTTAAACAATGCTCCACTCCATTGACAATGTGAAGAAGGTGAGTTGATGAGCACTCTCTCAATGCATATTATAAACACAGTGGAATGCAGGTTTTGGTGCAAAGGTGCTGCTATGGACCCTTGGACTGAGGCAGAATTGAGACTACTTGCAAGGAGGAGCCCTGCAGGTTCCCATTGTCAGCAGGTGGACCCAGCCAAAGCAGAGACTAGTCAGGACCTTCACTTATACCAGCCACATTCCTCTCAGTTTGAGCCTTTGGGTGCTAGGACCGGCAGGACAGGTGGGGTCTCTACTAATGGCAGACAGTCTGTAGAAAGCTAAGATCATAGGCAGGTGGCAGTCAGGCATCTCTGAGGCCCAGACAATGGTCAAACCAGGTATCTGTCAGAGAAGAACAGAGGGACAGATAGGCAGGGTAGGTAGGCAAGGGCAAGAACAAGCAGGCAACATGGATAGAACAGACTGGAACAAAGACAGAAGACAAACCAAAGACTGGACGAAGAATGGAGATGGTGGGAACCTGCAGGGCTTCTCCCTATGCTCCATGCTATGCCTGGCATAGCTCACAAGCTTCAGGAACCAACAGGTTGCCTTGGAGCTCTTAGCTGCAGCTATAGACCATCTTTCCATACGACTGAACACTCTAACCGCACCTACTGCACAGTCTCCGCCTGTAGTGGTGCTGCTACCTCCTCCAATGTCTGGTCAGCCTGTCCCTCGACTGCTGGCACCATCCCCTATGCGAAGGATCCCAAAAAGTGTCAGGGATTTCTTAACCAGTGACGAATGCACTTTCAGTTGCAGGCTTCTTTGTTCCCTGAAGACCAAACCAACCAACTTACATTTTCTCGCTGCTAGAGGAAGCAGCATTGGCCTGGGCTTCTCCCTTTTAGGAATGAGAGGACCCTATCCTACTTGATCTCCAGTAGTTTACAGAACAATTCTGCTCCACCTTCGAGGAATTGGGTCTGGTAGCTTTGATGGACTCAGACCTACTCCAAGTTCGTCAGAGTTCCCGAACCTTGGCAGAGTATGCCATGGAATTTAGAATCTTGGTTTCTGAATTGAACTGGCAGGGGGCGGGGTTCAGCTTGATCTCCATTTTTCTGGAAGGCCTCTCCAGGAAGAGTAAGGATGAGCTTGCTGCCTGGGAGCTTCCCACCTCATTGGAAGCCCTTATTAATAACTGACAAGGTAGATCGCCTGCAGGAGAGAACCCGAGATACCCACTTGGCACATAGAAGCATCACATGGGCACCATCCTTCTAACCTCCGCTTGTGCCCGTTACCGCCACACCAGCAAACTTCTCCAGCACCGGAAGAATCAATGCAATTGGGCCGCTGCTGCTTGGCTTCTGAAGAGAAGCTCTGATGCAGGCAACAAGGCCTTTACTGTGCAGCTCAGGTCATCTCTTGGTTTAGTGCCCTAAAAGAATGGGGAACTTATACTACCCAGGGTCACTTGGGCAGATGATCCTAGGCCTCACTGCCTCACTCCCATCAGTCACACTGGAACTGGGCCTCACTTATTTCTCCACCTGGGCCTTGGTGGACTCCAGCTCCAGGGGAAACTTCTTATTGCAAGATCTTGTCAACCAACTCCAAATATCCACTGTCCAGATGTCTCCACTGCTGGTACTTTCCTCAGTCTACAGAGACCCTCTTCCAGGACAGGTGACCTCATCCACAGTGCCCCTCACCTTACTCACCAGCTTCTTGCACACAGAGAAAATCAGCTTCCATGTCATTCCCATAGTAATGAATCCTGTTATATTAGGCCTGCTGTGGCTCCAGCAACATCAACCTCAGTTTGATTAGTCCACTTTGGAGCTCGCCCACTGAGGACCTGGATGTATGGGCTCCTGTGTGGTACTCGAAGAGTCATCTCACCTAATGATCAGGACTTCCATCTCCCAATATGGAAAACAAGGATGTTCAAACCGTTCCTCAGCACTTCCGGGAAAATAACCCTATGATTCATCCAAAATCCCAGTTACGTGGTCTAGTCAAATCGGGTAATGCCTGTGGTATCAGTGGTAGTTCTATAATGAGGCAGGGTGAGGCGACAAAATTGCTCCCTGAAACCTTCCTGCCCAGCCTCTTCACCCTTCATGCAGGCAAACTCTGGTGGCGGGACTGGCAGCATGGAGCAGCAACATGCTGGCGGGGTTTCCACTCCCTGCCAGCAAAAGAGAGGTTCCGGCGTCCCATGGTGGTGAGGAATTATAATATGCTGGCAGGGTTTCTACTCCTTGCCAGCAAAAGAAAGGTCAGACGGTGCTGCCGGCACAGAATGCAGCATGGCAGAGAGCATGGAGCAGTATAGTGGCTGCAGCTCAGAGTCCCGGGGACTGAGGTGGTGTGTGTGTGTGTGTGTGTGTGTGAGGGGGGTGGTGTATATGTACCCTCCTCCAATCTATGACAGTCTCAGGAGGACTGGAAATCTAAAGTTCCCAGACTTTATTTTTTTATCCTTGTTAGTTTTATTGGATGTAATAAATCTGCTGTTTTTAAATATTTTATTAGTATTTTGTAATATTTTAAACATTTTTATGTGTTTTTAGATGACTGAATTTATCAGCAGACTTGACATTCTTTTTATTGGTATGTTTAATGTTTTATATTTTTTGATTGGGTTTGCATTGCTTACAGAGTTTGGCTTCTTGTGATTTCCAGTTCAGTTTTTGTCTTCACGTTTCAATTTATATTTTATGATCTCTTTATTCTGTATTTAGTGAAAGTCTATCTGTGTTCTACTGTGACTGAGGTTTTAGGTATTCTGCTAGCATGTCGTTTCTGTGTAGGGATTTACAACAACCTGGCTTTAATCATTTTCCTAATAGGAGGTCTGGTGTTTAGGGCCTGATTTAATATTTGCAGTATGGCTTTTTCATAGGTTGAGTGCTGGCAATTATGATATGGAAGGCTTACTGTATTGGAATTGTAGTTCAATTTATTCCTGGCTTTCTGTGGACCAAGTTCACACCCAGTGCACTTTACCATAGGCCTAATATCATATGGCATCCAGTAAACCTTGGTTACTATGAAAGAGGTTTTTTTTATTGTCTATTAAACTATTATTGAAAGTTGTTCTTTTTTTTGCATAGTATTCCTAAATAATATATATGTGATATTTTTACTTCAGAAGATTGTACTTTGAATGTCTGTTTTCCTTATGCAATCTGTCTTTTTAGGTTGGGGACGTTAATTCATTTTAAAATGGAAAAGAATGCATAAGTTTTAATTATGTGGGGAGGGAAGGGGGAATGAAAAACTGTAAGGTTTGTCTAGGGCATCTAATACCCTTGTATCAGCCCTACGAGAGAATGTGTCACACACACAGACTCCCACCCTTCACCAACCTCTCACACCGCCAGGGGGCAGATCTTGGAGAAGGGTGGGAGTTAGGCAATAGGGAATAGAGGAGTCCTATTTCTAGACCCGGGGGGGGGGGGGGTGGGGCAGCCTTTGGCCACCCCGCCCCATGAAACATTTCTCCGGCACACCCTAGTGCAGACGCCAAAGACCGAGAACAAAAAAATAACAGGCCCAAAAACTGAGTGGTTAGAGCAGTGGGCTGCAAACAAAGGGAAGCCAGGGTTCAAATCCTATTGCCATTCCTTGTGACCTTCACATTCCATTGCCTGCCCTCGGTGACTTCACCTGCTGCACCGGGTCATGGGAGGAGGATGGGGGGGGGGGGGGGGGAGGAGGTGCCATTTTATCCTTTGCTTCAGGCAGCAGATTGCCTTGAGCCGGCCCTGTGTGGTATGGCTCGTAATTCCAAGATGAACGACTCTGAAACCAGAGTAACCTATAAACACTCAAAGAAACAAATGGAAAATGAGAAATCCAAATGGAGGTATGTATGAGAAGAAAACAATCTGACAAAAAACAGACTTGAGTCACTTAACAGAAAAGAGGAAGGAATGCAGATTCTAAGTACCAGACTTCAGGAAGGACATAAAAGAAGGGTAAGAAGTGAAGGGAACCCAGCAGTTTCTTATATTTCTGCCAGTCAAGAATCTGAAAGGGAGGTAGATGCCTCTACTCTTACAGTAGGGGCTGTCCTCTGCCAATATAGTCTGGAAGGGACAGAGACTCCCCATAAACCCCAGCTGAGTCACAATTCCTGTGACTCAGCTCTCATCCCAGGAATTGGCGACGGTTCGGGGGCGGGCCGGGAGGGCGGTCCTGAGTCCCCCGGCACTGCGTAACTTGCACAACAAAGGTAGGGGGGGATTTAGGTAGGACTGGGGGGTGGGGTAGATAGGGGAAGGGAGAGGAGGGTGGGGGGACGTGGAAGGAAAGCAGCCCCGGAGGGAACAGAGGCAGCTCAGCGCGCGCAGGCTGCCGATTTTGCACAGCCTTGCGCGTGCCGACCCCAGATTTTATAAGATACGCACGGCTACGCGCGTATCTTATAAAATCCGGCGTACTTTTGTTCACGCGCGTTTACTTATTTAAGATATACCTCTAAATGTAATAGAATGCTGCGTCGAAACAAGTATCACCATTTCAATAATATGAAATAAACCGATGGTGGAATTACGAAGGTTGGCCTCTGATACAGCGTGTACAAAATATATCTCATCAGGCATTATGTTTATCCTTAGACATATAGAGAAGTAATTTTTCCACCTTTTATATGCAATTAATTTAAAAATACAGAGAAAAGGAAGCTAAGTCAAAAGTGGACATTAGGATCGATGTTAAAAATGACCCATGAATGAAATATAGTAACCTGAGCATGGGTGTTTTGAATGTTTTCATCAAACAAATGCATAATTTTTAAAAATATATCCAAAGCAGGAAGCCTGTGAGAGAGAGGAGAAAGTTTATGCATCCCTCCCTCACTAATCCATGACAATCTTAGAGTGACTGGAAATCATAAGTTTTCAGATATGGAGAGCGTGAATTATTTTATCCTTATTAGTTTTAATTTTTGGATGCTGTTTTATGAGTCTGCTGTTCTGAAACATTTTATTGATGTTTGAGAAATTTAAAACTGAGTTTTTAATTATTGGATCTTCCATTAACCAGCTGTTTTGAAATATTCTTTTTATTAGTATGTTTATACTATTATGTTTAATGTATTTATTTCTTGATTTTATTGTTTAATGCTGAGGTTTGGTGATGGTTTCTGTTTTTCCACCATTGTGGTTTTCCTGTTCAGTTTTTGCCTGCATGTTTCTAGTTATATTTTGTTTTTTTCCTGTATTTGGTGAGGGTCTGCCTGGTTTTGCATATGTGAGGTATTCTGCTAGCATGTGTGAACCTATAGCAGCTTGGTTTGTTCTGTTTCCTAACAGGAGGTATATTGGTGTTTTAGGGCCTGGTGTAATATTTGCAGTGTTGCCTTTTTCATAGGTAGGGTTGTTACTTTTTAAGTGCTGGCAGGTAGTGCTGTTTTGGTGTGGGAGATTTATTATATTTTAATTGTAATTTACTCATGGCTTTCTGAGGGTCAAGCCCACACCTAACACGGATTACAGTAGCCCTATGGGTTCCAAGTGTCTCTTTTTGGAGGGTTTTCTGGTTGGCACCAACGAAGTGCATGCACAGTCTTCTGAGGTTGAAATATGTGTTTTACCTCAGAAGACTGTACTTTGAATATTCTTTTTCATGTAAAATCTCTTGCACCAGCAATGGGTTCTGGGGGGAGGGGTGAAGACACGGAGGGTAGAGGGGTGACAGTTTTTAAAGTTTAGGTTTCTGGAAGGAGCTGGGCTTTTTTTTTTTTTTTGGCAGGCCGGAAACAGACTAAATGAAGTGCAGGGCAGAAAAAAAGCTAGCACCGACTCTGGCCCCAGGCAAGCAAGTTATAAGTGTTCCTCTCATCCACCAGCCACCCAGCTTATTTACATTCCTAATAATCTTCCTCTTGGGCAAAAGGCCTTGGAGACCCATTCTCAATGTGAGAGCATAAAGCATCACCTAGAGCAAGTCCTAGTTACAGGATTACCACCTGTGATGCAAGAGTAATGCTGCCATTTCAAGTGGCCTTGATCCTCTAGGGAAGTACAAGGCCTGCCAGACTGGAGTTGGTACTTTGGTTTCTATGTCCTGGAAGGTCTCCTCTATAAGTGTCTGCCTCAGTTCCTCCAGGTCTGCCACTCTAATTTCCAGAGATCAGACTTATTCTCTGAGATCCAGGAGCTCTTTACATCGAGTGCACACGTACAATCTCTCACCAACTGGAAGATTATCGTACCTATACATATGGTATGTGATGCAAAAAACAGGAAGGCCCCCAACTTGCTTCTGGACTGCTGACTGCATCTTAGTATTGTTGAATTTTTAGTTAGTTAAGGTTGCTAATGTTTGTTGTAAATCCTTGAAATTTATTTGGCATAATTAATGCTTGTTTGGTAATGACTACATTAAAACAAAATTTAATCCTATTTATTCCTTGACATTCTTTTTCTAAAAAATGTTCCTCCTGTCCTCTTATCTGGGACAATAGTCCATAAATCAAGGAATGTGCTAGGGTTGGGTAGGTAGGAAAGATGACACTCAGAATTTGCCTAGCTTTCTCTCTTAAATCTAACATGCAGAAAAGCAATTTTACCCCACAATATCTTTTCTGCTCCAAGCTTTAAGTCTTACAATTTCCCAGCAAAGCAATACTTTGAATATTAGATAATTGAGTCATAAGTATTTTAAAATTTAAATTAAATACTTACAAATCATCTTCAATCACCAGCAAATCACCTTCTGTTCGCAGTAATTCCTCAGGAGTACTATCATTTCTTCTCTCTACTACTTGCTACCTCTTTTCTTCCCCAGAGGTGTCAGGTACTTTAAAAATTAAAGGCTTGGACCCATATGGTCCAACAAAAATAATTTTTCTAACTCCTTTTCCTCCTATTTATCAATGGTCTCATTCTCAGATCCTCTGTTCCCTTCCCAGGTACTCTCCCTCCTATATATCCCCCCCTCCCGCCATTGCCTCTTCCTATATCTTCTCCCTCCATAGCTTTTTCCTGAGTCTTCTGCTTTCCTCCACCATGGTCCCTTCTTGTGTCCTCTACCCCCCTTTCATAGGCCTTTTCCACATTTCCCTTTCATCGCCCCCTCCTTGATCTTCTGCCATGCCTTCAGCTCCTTCCTAGATCCTTAAATACTCCCTCCCCTCCAATTGGTGCATTCCTGGGTCCTCTATTTCCTCTAAGGCCCCATCCCAGGTCTTTTTCCTTCTACCCTCAACCCCGGTCTTCCCTGGGTTTCCTACTGCCCTATGGTCTCTTCCAAGGACCTCTCCCACCCAATCTCCAGTCCTCCCCTCTCCTCATTATACTGGTCCCTGGCCCAGTGGTGGAGCCAATAGGGAGG
This sequence comes from Rhinatrema bivittatum, assembly GCF_901001135.1. Lineage (NCBI taxonomy): Eukaryota > Metazoa > Chordata > Amphibia > Gymnophiona > Rhinatrematidae > Rhinatrema > Rhinatrema bivittatum. The sequence goes on along the minus strand of NC_042628.1, from coordinate 62,854,153 downwards.
ATCATTAGTGCAGGGCCTGTGAAGCAACATGCACACTCAGGATTTGCAGCAGCCCCACTCACTCCTTCTGAATGGGCTTCCTGTTACCAAGAAAACCCATGAGAAGGGCAGGGCCTCTGCAGGATCTGCCGCTGAAGGCCCTGTATCAATTTTTCTTTCTATAGCCTCTGCATCAGTTGAAGAGCTCTGCTGGTGGTCAGCTTGATTGTGCTCTCTGGGCCAGTATTGGCGGCAGGCCTGTAGTGAACCTTTTGGTGTGGGAGCTCTAGTCAATTGATCTGTTTGCATCCTCCTAATGGCAGCCCTAGGGCCAGGACCCTGTGAACCCATGTGCCCATGCCTAGTGACACCCTGGCTCTTCCCCAGCCTCCTCTCTGCTACATTTCTTCCCCTCTTCTCCTCGTCTCTTGCTTCTTTTCCCTTTCCTAAATTTCTCTTCTCTGATAATATACCCCATATTTATTTGTATTTATTTATTTATTTAAAATTGTTTATATACCACTTTTTCAATAATAATTTTGGTCAAAACTGTTTATTAAAAACTTACATAATATAACTAGGTAACATAATAATAAAACAAACTTTAAAATACACAATATAGGTAAATAATACTAAACAAGCAATATAAAATAGCCTGTTATGAGTCTATCAGTGTCTTAAAGAAAATTAAGAGAATGAAATTAAGAATGATCTATAGTGTGTAGATTAAATGCTTCTGAGAAAAGGTAAGTTTTTAATGTTTGCTTGAAATCTTTTGAATTTAAGGTTAGACGTAGAGAAACTGGTAAGCTGTTCCATAATAAGGGGCCCACCACTGAAAAAGCTTTTTTTTTTTTTTTCTTGTAATGTCTAATTGAGCCATATTTCCTCTCTCTCCTCTTACTCTTTTCCTTTTCTCTGCTGCTGTCCCTTCCCCCATCCTTCTCCCTTCCTCCCCTTTCCTCCACTCTAGCGCTCCCTCTCATCTTTCCTTCTTTCCTCTATTTCCCTTCTTCCTGATGCAAGCCTTCTTTTCTTTCCTCCTCTTTGCTGCTCTCTCTCCCCCTTCCTCCTCTTTCAGCCCACTTCCCCTGAGCAGAGTGAAACCAATCAGCTGGAGGCAGCAAAAGATCCTCAGCAGCAGCCTGCTCTAGCCGCTAAGCCCATTCTTGCTGTGGGCACTGCTGCCCTGTCCATGCACTGCCTTGCACTTCTGGAATTATTTCTGCTTCCCTCTTTGCTTTTACTTTTCAGTGGTTTTCTTAGTGACCGGCTAACACTGTATTGTCTTTCTCTCAACCATCTCGTGAAATATTGAGCGGAGCCAGCCCACCTTAAAAAGGGGAATGGCTGTAAAGGCAGCGATTCTTTGGTTCTGCTTTAGGGGGAGGTGTCCTACACTGTCTCTTTCTTGGGGTAGGGAATGAGGGGGGCACAACTGCTACAGAAAGGAAAAAATGAAAAGTGTGTCCATGGGCCCCTTCATCTGTGTGAAAGAGGAGAGAGGCTGTCCTTACGGGACTACAGATCAATAAGGGGGCAATTATCAAACTGCTTGCACTCATGTAAATTCCATGGATACTTTTGTACCAGCAGAGTTTGCACTAATAAAGCAAAATTTCTATGGGTAGCTTTGCTTTGATTATTGACCCTGGAAGAAAGCACCCATGGAGGTTTGCATCTATTTTCTGACTGTATTTTTTCTAGCCAATATAATGTGAGTAGTTTTGAAAAAACAACATTGCATGTGGTGTTGCCTCCTCTGACCTAACCCTGCTAGCAGGTATGCATATAAACAATATGGATGATAATATACATACTGTAGAACAATGTGCCATTTTAACCATATTGAGGGTGTGTATAAAATGCTGTTTTACTCACAGAAATAGCTTTGAAGATACTCATCATAATCTGTAATGATATAATTAAATGAGAGAGAGAGCACTGATATCTAATTATTGTACATTGCTTTTCAATGGGCCATAACACTCATATCTACTTGTGTCACTGGGAGAAAACTTGTATATTTCAACCCTGACATGTATTGTTACATTTTTAAAATGCAGCATCTTTAACCCTAAACCTTTGAAAATCACAGTGCCCTGTGGGCAGAGCAGGAATTGGAACAGAGGACCAGAGAGAGAAAGTAAATTGATCTAGTTTACACAGAATTAGTAGCACAGCTGAGATTTAAAACCTTAAGAACCTGGTTGCTTCCCACTTTGAACATCTGCAGATATTTAATGTCACAATCTTAACCTTAACTGGGAATCACTGTGAGGGTCTAACACTATTATGTTTTTAGGACGCCGTGAGTGTGACTTATCTTTCAATCAATACAACAAGAAGGATGGAGCTGTACGAGGTCCCCAAGAAGATTAACAAAATCAATCTGATGCTTGCCACCTTTTTCTTCATCACTTTTCTCTTTGGAATTGTGACCAACAGTCTCTTCCTCTGGGTGCTTGGCTTCAAGATGAAAAGAGCTATCAACACCATCTGGTTCTTCCACTTAATTTTGTCCAATGTTATCTTCATCTTCCTCTTGCCATTCGTTGGAGTCTACATCCTCATGGACTCGCACTGGATATTTGGGACACTGATGTGCAAACTTATCAACACCCTGATCTCCTTATCTATGTTTGCTTCTGTGTTCCTGCTCACCATCATCAGTATTGACCGCTACCTGCTGATTGCCCATCCAATGTGGTCTTGGTGCCATAGAACCACCAAGTGCGCATCCATCATCTGTGTAGTGATATGGATCCTGGCACTAGGACTCAGTGCACCTTACCTCGCCTTCCGAGAAACTCACCTGGATGAACAGAACAAGACTATCTGCTGCAACAATTATGCTTTTTCCAATGACTGGGTGGACCCCAACACCCAGTTGCTCAGGATAAAAGTCCACTGGCTGATGTTTGCCTTCAGGCTTCTCTCAGGCTTTCTTCTACCGTTTATCATCATTACTTTCTGTTATCTCACTATAGCCATCAAGATGAAGATGAAGAGCCTGACCAGATCCAAGAAGCCCTTCAAAGTAATCATCACTGCCATCATCTCCTTTTTTTTGTGCTGGGCACCTTATCATGTGTACTACAGTTTGGGTATATATAAGGATCAATATCCAGAACTGATAAACGCTTTCAAGAGTTTGTCTTCTTTCCTTAGTTGCATCAACAGCTGTTTTACACCTATCCTTTACCTCTTCATTGGGGAAAACTTTAAGCAGATATTCAGAAGATCCATCAGGTCCTTCTTTGAGTCAGCTTTTAATGAGAACTTAGATTCCATGGATCAGGCGCATAAGGATAAGTTAGAAATCTCTGTCCACTCATCTGTGAAAGATCAGATGTAGACTCTCTCTGTCTAATTGTGGATGGTGGGAGGAGTGAGGAGTACTTTCTCCTCATGGACTCTCACAGATTATTTGAGATTGAAATAGGAAGTCATCAGTATACTGAATTTCTTCTCCTCATTTTCACAATCTGTTAATCACTGCTGCCATGACCTCTGGTCTTGCATGATGCCGTGGCAAGGGCCACAAATCCAGATCTTGCTGAGGAAATCCCAGTCCCCATGGAGTTGTGCAAAACTAGGAGAAGGCAGCAGATGGCTGGGTGTTCCTTTTCCTCCCATCTTACCACTGTGGGGAGGGAGAAGGGGTAAGAAGTTTAAAACCAAATCCATTAAAAATAGAAGCTTTGTGGGTAAGAAGGATAAAACATTGTCTGAGCCCTTCTTACTTTTGATGAAATACCAACAAGAAATCAGGTTTGTAGTTTGGGTGTTATAATTGATACTGGTCTAGCTGTAGTCACAAAATGTTTCCTACAAATTATTATTTCTATAGCGTTGCATGACATACGCAGCACTGAAATGAAACATCTATGACAACTTCAGTCGTCATTTGAGTGTGATAGCTTTGCAAGCATTATTTATGCAGTGGTAACAGCATAGCTAGATTACTGTTAAAATATTCTATCTAGGGTGATCACAAAAAAGTATCAGAAGGCTTCAATCAATGCGAAACTCAGCTGCTCATTTGTTAATGGGCTGCAGATGCAGATAGCATTTTTTCCCTACCAAATGATTCTCAAATAAAGGCTAAAACGCTAAGTGGCCTTCAAAGACTTGCAAGAGGTAGGGCTAAGATTAGTGATATTATCTTTTGTCTGTTCTGTTAATGGAAAACAGCCATATAGAGTCACAAGAACGAGGTTTTTCCTGTGCAGTCCCATAATTAAGTACATTTGGCTAATAATTTATGGCCTTTTAAACATTAAGGGCCTGATTTTCAAAAACATTTACACACTTAAAAACTGGGTTTTACACGTGTAAATGCACTTTACCCGTGTAAGTAGGCTTTTGAAAATTGCTACAATAATGTTACATTTACATGCATAACTCCTTGAAAACTCAAACTAATTTTCAAGAGGCTTTGCAAGCATAAAACTGAGTTTTACATGTAAATGGACTTTACACTCATAAATGGGCTTTTGAAAATTCCTACTTTTATGAGCATAACTCCTTTGAAAATTCACTCATAGGACTGAATTGTCTAAAAGTTTTATGTAAGTAAAAGCACTTTCTGCTTGTAAGTGGATCTTTGAAAATTGCTACGATATGCTACTTTTACGCAGGCAAATACTTTTGAAAATTACCTCCAGGGAAGATGACTTTCAAACAGCTCTGCATGCATGCCCCCATGTTTGCAATGATATAGGCGCACGGCAATTGACCTCTATATTTTTATAACATGCATGTATATGATATACCCAGGTTATAACAGATGCAGAAATGTACCTTGCAGCATGTGTGCACATATGCACAAAAAAAAAAAAAGCATGAATGCATATTGCACTTATCCGGCTAAATAGTAGCACTTATCCAGCTAAGTTCCAATTTATCTGGCTGAGTAGCGATAAAGCTACTACTTAAAGAAAAGTCTTAAAATGCTACTTATCCGGCTAAGGTAGATAGCCGAATACATCTAATAGCACTTCTTATCTGGCTATCTGACTTATCCTGATAAGTAGCGGCTTTGTTGCTGCTTAGGCAAATAAATTAGAACTTGTCTGGATAAGTCAAAACTTATAAGAATAAGTGCTGCTTTTCAAGAAAGCCAGATAAATCAGAATTTATCCAGATAAGTAGTGCGCATCTGCTAGATAGAAAAATACGTGAGTATAACTTTAAAAATATACACATGAAGATTTTGTCTGCTTTATATCATTTACCCCCTGTAAATCATGCTTTACATGTGCAAGTCAGGTGAATTTCCAATTAGTCTACCAGATCGCCCAGTCCATCTGAAGGTTATCAAGACCCTCCTGGCTGTCAAGCCTCAACTCTTTCTATTTCACCCAGCCCCCCACCCAGTTAGTATTTCACTTTTAAGACGTTTGCTATCATTTACTTCAGATATAGTATAAATATATGCGAGTAAGCTGCCAAATCTCCATGCATAAATTGCTTATAAAATAAACATATGCATAAATCTTGGCCCCACCCCTTTTTTACATATTCAGATTTACTCATGGACCTTTTTACTTATGCGTGTATTTTAAGGTTTATAAAATAGCATATATGCAAGAATATGCTATTTACACACACACAGGCTGATTTTTATGTGTGCACCTTGTAGTGAAGATGAAGTTATTTTAGTAGCTGGGTTTCACTATGGAGTTTCATTTTACTAACAATGCTTCAAGTATTACTCAGAATTATGATGAAGGTTCAATTTAGGGAGTTTTTATTGGGTCATAAAAACATAAGATATGCTAGGTCAGACCCAGGGTCATCAAGCCAAGCATTCTGTCTTGGACAACGGCCAGTCTAGGACACCAATAATACAAAAAAGTAGATCTTTTTCTTGTTGTTTGCTCTCAGAGATAGCAATATCTTTTTTTTTAGTCTCCCTAGCTGATAATGATTAGTTTTTGGGTACTTGCCAGGTTCTTATGGCCTGGATTGGCCACTGTTGGAAACAGGATGCTGGGCTTGATGGACCCTTGGGCTGACCCAGTATGGCATTTTCTTATGTTCTTATGTTCTAATGCTTTATGGACTTTTCTTCCAGGAACTTGTCCAGATCTCTTTTAAACCTCGTTGTGCTCATCACATTGACCACATCCTCTGGTAACAGATTCCACAGCTTGATTGCATACAGAGTTTAAAAAATACTTTTTATGATTTATTTAAATATGCTGGTAGTTAGTTTCATGGAGTGGCCCCTTATATTAGAATTATTTGAAAGGGTAAATAGCCTTCCTTTATTTACCCGTTCCACGCCCTCATGACTTTATGAACTTCTCTCATTTCCCTCCTTAGCCATCTCTTTTCCAAGCTGAAGAGCCTTCTTACAGGGGAGATGCTCCATCCCCTTATCCTTTTTTTTGCCTTTCTCTGCACCTTTTCTAGTCCTGCTGTGTCTTCCTTGAGATGGGATGACCAGAACAGCACACAGTAGTCAAGGTGCAGTCGCACCGTGGCTTGATACAGAGGCAGTTTGATATTTTCCGCTTTATTCTCCATTCCTTTCTGGGTCATTCCTATTTGCTTTTTCTGACTGCCACTGCACACTGAGGATTTCAATGTAAAGTCCGTAAGGATTCCAAGGTCCTTTTCCTAGGTGATGACTCCCAATAGAGAACCAGCATTGCATGCTTGTAGTTGGGATTATTTCTCGCTAACTGCATCACTTTGCAACCCGCTCCCCTGCCCAGCAGCAGAAGTCCCCTCTCCCCCCATTAATCCTCTGGCCAGCAGCAGCCTTCTCTCTCTCTCCCGCCTCCATTCTCCTGCCCAGCAGCAGTCCCTTCCTTGGCCCCCCTCAGCCCTCTCTCCATTCTCGCTCTCTCCTCCCTCCTATGCTCCTCAGGCTGTAATGCTGTAGAGCTTTGGCAGCAGCAATAGCTGCTGCAACTTGAAATAAGCACAGGGCCTGTGAGCTGTCAGGCACCCCCACAGGCCCTGAGGCAGCCCTGACCCTGTTCCCATACTGGCTTCCATTGCAGTATTGGGAAAACCTGAGTGGCTGGGAGTTTGGGAATCACTTCCCTAAGTCCTTTAACTTTGCACTTCTTCCCTGCAAGCAATTCATTTTCAGGCCTATAGGCACCCCTGAGATTTTGATAATTAAAGTTATCATTCATTATGTCCCCATTACAGACCTTCCCAAAGCAATCCTGAAAATCACATAATTGGATATCATGCTATTAAATATTACACACTCACATAAATAAAAGGTTTCAGAAATCATAGCACACTGATGAATAGGTCAACTGTGATTTTTGGAGATAGACTGCAAAAAACATCCCAGGAAATCCCTTAATTTATCTATTAAAAGGATTTCATTCTGCATTGGTTGAAGCTAATCTCTGAAATGGCTGGCTGGGCTGAATTGACATTTTTTTCCCTTTACTACTCACCACAGGAAAAACACTGAAATTATGTTGTCACTTCAGTAACGGTGACACAGAGTTCCTTCTCTTACGAGGGTAGCACAAAATCCTGCAAAAGGACACTCAGAACCTATATAGCAGAATGGCCATACCAAAATAACATGAGCTCCCGGAACTCAAATATCAACAACCCTGTAAGAAAAGGCAACCCTGCAAGTTTTCCACCTGTCTCTAAAGCACCAGTACCCCACCTGGGAAAACAGAACAAGCTGGGCTAGTACAGATCCTCACAGAGAACCTCCATGCTAGAATACTTCAGACCCTCACCAAATTCAGAATAAGGGATCACGTTTTAGAAACAGGAATATGCAGACAAAAATAATTTTTTTTTTTTGCTCTATCCATTCCAGCGTCACACACTCCCATTCCTGTTCCCTGCAGAGGAGAGGGGAGAAAAAGAGAAGAGGAGGGGTTGGATTAGGAGGCAAGGGCTCCTCCCTGCTATGTACTGTGCTCTGTCTGCTCCAGGCTCAAGCCACCCACCACCCTCTTCCTTGCCTACTGACTGGGAAAGGAGGGGCTGGAGTCATTGGGGCAGAGCTGTGTGTGCTAATAAGCATAGGTAAAAGCAGCCCTTCTAATGATGCCCCCTCTTAATCCTGGCCCTGAGTTACCAAGCTACAGTAGGACATTGCAAAATAATCGGATAGGAGGCAATTTCCTGAAGTCTCCAATGAGAGACTTGGTCAATGCCTTCTGAAAATACAAATTAACTGTATGACAGTCTCACCTTTTACATGATTATTTACATCTTCAAAAAAACCCCAAAACAATGGATTTGTAAGACGAGACTTTCCTTTCCTAAAACCATGTTGACTCTTCCCCATTAAACCACGTCTATCTACATGGCCAGTAATTTTGTTTTTAAGAATAGCTTCTACCATTTTGCCTGGCACTGAAATCAAAGACACCGATCTATAGCTTCACTGATCAGCCTTGGAATCCTAAATTCATATTGTAGTTATGCGAGCTGTGTTTTGATTATGGAGTTATTTTCTTAACAGTGGTTTAATTATTAACCTTATCTCTGTATCAGAAAGTGGAATTGGCTGGTACCATTTCCAGCTAGGGACCCAATGAAGCAGGAATGACTGGGGATTGCTTCTGTCCTATTTGTACCTCTGGACCCTCACAGATGGGGTAAGTTGGATGAAGGAGTATGGTGGGAAGATAGGGGAAGCCCCGTGGAATCTTCCTTTTTTAATTTTGGTGGCTGTATTTTTTTTTTTCGGCAGGGGTAATGGGGCTGGAGCTGGTGGCATCAGGTTTTTTTTTCTAAATAAATTAAAATGAACCACATTTTGTTTGCATTATGTTTTTGAAATGAAACTGGAAATTTTGATGAGGGAGGGGGGATGGTGACTGCAATCTTTGTTTTGTTGCAATTGGAACAACGCTGGATTTTTAAATTAGGGGACGGTATGCCCTGAAGGGCTTAATAAAGATCTGGATTGGTCCGTTTTTTAATGAAGGGAACAAAAGGTCCTGTGATTGGACAATAGTATCCAGCATGGGGTGTTTAAATAGATGTCCTTGGGTTCAAACTGTCAGCGTTTTCTGCCATATTTTGAAGAGCATTTGTGCTGTGGAAGTCACAACAGAGTATGCTGTTTATAGTGTTAGGAAGCGCTAGGAGAGCGGTTCCACTTTTCAGGGGTTTGTGAGTTCTTGGACCACGACTCAACCCCAGAGGAACTTCGAAGAGGTGCCGCGGCAGGCAAGGCATGCCCGAGCATGGGTTGGACAGGAGTGAGGCTGGACTGAAGACAGATGACTGAAGATACTGACCCTCCTCTGGACCTGCACGCTTTGGAAAACCAGCAACAAAATGGTCTTATGAACAGTCCTCCGACCGTTCCAAGCCCTTTCGGACCTGCCGCAGGGTACAGCAAGAAGCGGCAGGCTGGATGGAGGCCAGGGCAGCAAAGACCGGAACATGGAGATTCAGATGAAGACTCATGAACAAGGTACTTGGAAGCACAGACAAGACTCAGAGACAAGGTACTTGGGTGCACAGACGAGGACTCAGAACAAGGTACTTGGAAGCACAGACAAGATTCAGGGACAAGGTACTTGGGTGCACAGACGAGGACTCAGGCAAGGTTCTAGGTATTCAGAAGACTCAGACAAGATTCAAAGTATTCAGAAGAGTCAAGCTAGGTTAAAGGCATTCAGGAAAGTCAAGCAAAGTACTGGGTTGAGACTGCGGTGCAGCGCGTCCTACACAGTCCACCCGCGAGACTGGTCACGGACCACGCTGGACTCGAAGTAGCCTCTAGACGAGATGTGTAGTAATGAAAGGAACATGTCTCAGAAGCTGTAGAGGCCTGCACCAGGGCACGCCCTACACAGCCGTCAATGGCTGGTCGCAGACCACGCTGGGACGGCACAGGTTCTGGCAGAGTCTTCGGCATGGACAGAGCAAGCACAAGGGAATCCGTAGACCAGGGACAAGTACAGAAGTGGAAGTCTCCCGGAGGCTAGTGCTGCAGAAGTGAGAAAGGCATTGCACCACGAAGCACCCTACACAGCTTGCCTGTGGGGCCGGTCGCGGACCACGACATGGCACGCCAGGAAGGGTGGCAATGAGAAACCAGGGGTTCAGGACAACTGGACAGGATCACTGACATCAGGATCAGGAGAACAAACATCTGGACTGGAACACGGATTACAGGATCAGGAGACAGACCTCAGGACTGGATCACGGACATCAAGAACAGCAGGAGGACATCTGGACTGGAACACGGACAACAGGAACTGGATCACGGACATCTGGACGAGACATGGAGCTCCAACGAAGAACAGGAAACACAAGACCTTGAAGAAGTGCTGGAACAGGGGCGACTCCTGGAGCGAAGGACAGAAGGATCCCAGGAGTGTCAAACTCCTTGCGAAGGCAATGCTGGACTGAACGCTGGGCCCTTTTGTAGGGCTGGAAAGGCCAATGCTGGGGGAGGAGCTAGGAGAGGGCCACACCTGGCTGGCCCTTGAAAAGGGGAAGAGAGGCACGCACCCGCACCCGCACCTAAGAAGAGCTGGAGGAGAGAAGCAGGATCGTTGGTGGCGTCCTCCCAGCCACGTGGAAGGCCCAAGAAGCAGGCAGGCAGGCAACGGGAGCAGCCCTGCCATGAAGGTGGAGTGATGGCAGGCTGCAGGAGCAGCTCCATGCCATGAAGACTGAATGAGGAAGGCTGCAGGCAAGGCAGGGACGGCATCCCTGCTGGGCGAGGACCCGGGCAGCAGCAGGCACCGGCAGGGACGGTTTCCCTGCCGGCTGAAGACCCCGGCATCGGTGAGGATGGCTCCCTGCCGTCCGAGGGCCCCAGAGGCAGAAGGAGCGGCAGCAGCGGTCCCTGCCGCGAAGAGAGGAGAGTAGGAGCTGCAGCGGCTGACCCAGCCGCATGGGAGGCTCCCGGCTACTCAGCCCTGCTGCGCAGGGCAAGAAGGAGCGCAGCCTCTGTGCCATGGAGGACGGCGTTGGCGGCGGACTGCCGTGCCGAAAACAGCTGGGGGACCGAGAGGCGAGTCAGTGGCCCGACTGACCGTGAAGGTAGGGAGCCTGCCCGCCCTCCTTGCGGGCAGGTTCACAACAGTACCCCCTCCTCAAAGACTCCCTCCTCAAGCCTCTTGTCAACGGCTTGGGAAGAAGAAGGTATTTTACATACCGTCAGGGGGCAATCAAGGATCCAAGGATGAAGCTGAAATTTCTTGGCGAGGAACTGTAGTGAGAAGTCTACTTGAGCAGAAGACAGGGCAGAAGTGGTCAAGGTCCAGGCAAGACAAACACAGAACATGGAATGCTGAAGGCGCAGGGTTACAGAACTGCAAGATGGCATCTTGGTTCTAGGATCAAGGTGGCAGAGGCTAGGCTCCATCCAAGACTTGGCTTTGAATGGAAGTCCTTTATACTTCTTAAGGCTGATGCTGTAGTGCAGGATGGAGTAACAAGGCGAAGACTAGACACTGAGTTGACTGTTCTAGAGATTTAATACTCCAGCTACTCAAGGTGGAAGAAGTTGAAGCATGGAGTCAAGGTAGCTGTTCGGGATGCGGCAAGGAGTGGTGTAGAAGTCTCTACAAGATGGCAGGCATCCCAAAGTTGTTCAAAGATTAGAGCTTAGGGATTCTGGTGACCGGATGATTTGGCAGTCTCTAGATGATAGGAAGTAGAGGCAAGCATGACTTCCTAGTATGCGTTAGTTAAGGATGGTAGGAGAATGCTTAGTCACTGCTGGCAGTCACGGACATAATTATACTTGGCAAGGAACGAAGGGTGAAGTCTTTTGGTTGGAAATTGGATTCCCAAGTGTAGACATATTGCCGAAGTTCAGGCTAGTTGAACTGGTAGTTTTAAGTAACTGGTGGTGAGAATCAAGATTAAATCAGAGCGGAAGTATTGTAGGCACAAAAGTTAATTAATTCCCATTTTAGGAGTGGGCCCTAAGGCAGGGTAGAATTTTAGTGATGCTTGGTTAGTTGACACTCACACTAGAGTGGTCCTAGACTGATGGTAGGAGATGGACATCCTCTGGACTACTTGAAAGCAAGCTGGACAGGCACCTTTACTTGGATGGTGAAGCTTGCAACGGATTCCAGAGAAGAGGTCGCTGGTCTTGAGCTTGGGGTGGTGAGCGAGGCAAGCATGTGGTAACTGAGAGTACTGAAGAAGCTGAGCGGGAAGAGCTAAGAAATCTGCTGGTTCAACTTGACGAAGAGATGACCGATGCTCCAGGCCCCATTGGACGGATGACAACAGATGGGGTGCAGGCGCCTCCTGCAGGTTGTCTGGAGAGAAGTGCCACAGGCTGGCAAGTTGAAGACATCTCTTGCAGGATGGGAAACTTGATGGACGAAATGCGCAGGATTCCAGCAAGATAAGCTCTATGGAGAAGGCGAGTCCTGTGAGTAGAGTGCTCAGAGGGAAAAAAGAAAAAATTCTGGAACCAGGAACCAGATGCTGCAGCTTGGAAGATGATGGTGAACCTGGGCGCAGGCGCCTCCTGCAGGTCGTACAGCAAGTGTACTCAGGCCAAACAAAGTCTCAAGAAGGCACTTGGTGGAAACAGGTGCTAAAGCCTCTAACGATGTGGAAAAAACAAAAAATTCAAGCAAGCTGGCACCTCCAGCAGGTCGGTAGATTTTCAGCGAAAAAAACTGGAACAAAAGTTTTTTTTTCTAAAATCTTTCTTGGCAAAGAAACTCCGGAACTTGGCATGGGCCGAACACAGGGCCTTCACAATCTGTTAGGAAGTGCTAGGAGAGCGGTTCCACTATCCAGGGGTTTGTGAGTTCTTGGACCATGACTCGACCCCAGAGGAACTCCGAAGAGGTGCCGCGGCAAGCGAGGCATGCCTGAGCATGGGTTGGACAGGAGTGAGGCTGGACTGAAGATGGATGACTGAAGATACTGACCCTCCTCTGGACCTGCACGCTTCGGAAGACCAGCAATGCAGTGGTGGTCTTATGAGCAGTCCTTTCGGACCTGCCGCAGGGTACGGCAAGAAGTGGCAGGCCGGATAGAGGCCAGGGCAGAGAAGACCGGAACATGGAGATTCAGATGAAGACTCAGGAACAAAGTACTTGGATGCACAGACGAGACTCAGGAACAAGGAACTTGGAAGCACAGACAAGACTCAGGGACAAGGTACTTGGGTGTACAGACGAGGACTCTGGCAGGGTTCTAGGTATTCAGAAGACTCAGGCAAGACTGGAACCTGGAGATTCAGACGAAGACTCAGGAACAAGGTACTTGGAAGCACAGACGAGACGCAGGGACAAGGTACTTGGGTGCACAGATGAGGACTCAGGCAAGGTTCTAGGTATTCAGAAGACTCAGGCAAGATTCAAAGTATTCAGAAGTGTCAAGCTAGGTTAAAGGCATTTAGGAGAGTCAAGCAAAGTACTGGGTTGAGACTGCAACACAGCGCGCCCTACACAGTCCACCCACGGGACTGGTCACGGACCACGCTGGACTCGAAGTAGCCTCTAGACGAGATGTAGAGTAATGAAAGGAACATGTCTCAGAAGCTGTAGAGGCCTGCACCGGGGCGCACCCTACACAACTGCCAAAGGGTGGACGCGGACCACGCTGGGACGGCACAGGTTCTGGCAGAGTCTTCGGCACGGACAGAAGTGAGGAAGGCATTGCACCACGAAGTGCCCTACACATCAGGAGCAGGAGCTGCAGCGGCTGACCCAGCCGCATGGGAGGCTCCCAGCAACTCGGCCCTGCTGAGCAGGGCAAGAAGGAACGCAACCTCCGTGCCACGGAGGATTGCGTTAGCGGTGGACTGCCACGCTGAAAACAGCTGGGGGACCGAGAGGCGAGTCGGCTGCCCGATTGGCTGGGAAGGTAGGTAGCCTGCCTGTGCTCCTCGCGGGCAGGTTCACAACATATGGGTTGCCATGAGGTGTTAGAAATAGGAATTTTCTGGAAATGAGTTGGGATTTGTAATGCTTTCTGTTTTGTTTTGTTTTGTTGTAGAGAATAAATTCCCCTGAAGAATGCATTTGCCAAAACATTGTCAATGTCAGGAGTTTTGGGGGGTTGAAGGAGCAGTGTTTGGATGGCTTTCTTTGATTAATAATAGCAGGAGATTGTAAAGCTTGCAGGAGGACAAGTGATTTAAAGCAACACTGGCCGAGCTACACTGGCTTCCCATTGAACAAAGAATACAATACAAAACACTTTGCACCATACACAAATTAATACACAACGAAAACGCAGACTGGCTTAACACTGCCCTTCACGTACACATCCCCAATAGAAACCTAAGATCAGCCAACAAAGCACTCCTAACTATTCCTTCAGTCAAAACAGCAAGACTGACCCAGGTAAGAGAGAGAGTATTATCCTTAGTAGGACCCATACTATGGAACTCCATGCCCGTTGAGTTAAGATTACAAAGAGAAAACAAAACATTTAGAAAAAATCTAAAAACCTGGCTCTTCAAACAAGCTTTTCAAAAAGAGGAGAGAGAATAGTAAACCAAAGTAGCGCAAGGTACAATCAAAGAGCACCCGCTCACACAACAATAATCACTAAGTGTGCAGTTTTAAGTGAACCCTGCAGTAAAGGATAAAGTTACAATTATAGAATGAGTCCTGTACTCAAACTGCTATAGAAATTGACCTGGACATGTTTTACACTCTTCTAATAATTAATCTTGTTTAAAAACTGTTACCGAACCTTATGGCACCTATGTTAAATTAAAGATTATAATAGTATTACTTTTATGTGCCTTTATGTAAACCGTTGTGACGGTACCCACCTTAACGACGATATAGAAAAGACTTAAATAAATAAATAAATATGTGAAAATTTAAGATAAGTATGATCAAGTCAGTAGTGAAAAGGTTTTTGAAAAATTGATTTGATAGGAAGAGGTCGGTCATAAAAATATAAATACATTTTATATGTAGTAAGGAATTAAAAATAAACAATAAATTGTTGGCAGTTTTATGGGAAGAGTAGATGACGTGAATTACAGTGCTCCTTTGTGTATGGTACTGGTTGAAGCCTATTGCGAGCAAGAGTCTGTGGATTAGTTCAAATTGAGCACCAAAAACTTTCTGATACTCATTCTATTTTTATGATTAGATCTATGGTGTTATCCTCAGATTGTTGGTTTATTGGATATTAACATTTACCTTTCATGTCAAACAAATGTAGATCTGCACAAGAAAGTAGAACATTACTTTATTTTTATAATGTAAGAAGTTTTACATATTCATGTAAATCTATGCAAATTTATACAAATAAATGCCACATTTAAAAAAATTTGTCTCCAAATTTTTTTCCTAAACCACAGCAGGAAAACAGGAGCTCTGACTATTGCTAGTGTTAGCCACTGTGGTCCTGGTCCCATGAAACTCCCAACTTCTTCCCCAGCCATCCTCTGGAAAACCTACGTGTTGCATTTATTGTTTACCTGTATTACTGTCACTTGTGTGATCAGGACAAGCATGGGAACTAATGTCACTATGGCCTGTCTATAAGGACAGCAGGACATTATAAGGGAAAAACAGGTCCTCACTGATAGCAAATGAGACAGTGAATTTTCTGATGGAAACATGTCATCACTAGATGGTTTACACAAATGTCCTTTTCTTTTTCATTTGTTAATAAACATTTGGAAACCCATGAAATTGTAGAAGTAATTTTGTTATTTTTGGAACAGGCAGTTTCCCCCTGCTCTTTTGTACTTGTGGCTAGACTGCCTGATTTGGGTCCTTGCCCCCCAGACCTTACCTGGCACAGGGATGTATGGTGTAACCCAGGGACAGAAAAAATAAAAACAAACAAACAAAATAATAACTAGACTGGTGACAACTGTATTCCAGATTTGCAGCAAGGGGACAACTGGGCACTGTTGTTTTCCCTGTGGAGCAGAGAGATGTCATAATAAAACTGTTTCAGTTTAAATCCAACATGAGACTTGTGCTGTTGCAAAAAAGCAGCTGTTATCGGATTACAAGAGGCACAGGGGGTTCAGTTACTAAAATGAGCCAATGGGGAGCCAACTTACTAACTGGAGAGAGGAGAGAATATCAGACCAAATCAGTGAGGAGCAAGCAAAAAAAGGCACGAGGCTGCGTATGAGATCAGTGAGAGAGAGCCGAGGGGAAGGAAAGCAGATAGCTATGCTTGGGCTAGAATCCCTCCTTGCCCTTTGCCCATGGCTACCAGGAGACAGAGCACAGCTGAGGGAGAGTCCAGGAGCTGAGAGTTTACGTCCCCCCTCCTGCAGGACCTAGTTCAGCTAAGTAATCCTAATTTGCTCAGCAGCAGTACAGCAATTCCTGCTGTTTTTCTGGGGCCCAGATTGTTGCATCAGTGAGCTGCAAGATAAACCCCTGCTGTTTTCTACCAACCAAGTAGAGGCCTTCCCTGAATTTCTAAGTCCCTGCATCAGGGCAGGGAACCAGATTGTTCCCCCTGTTTTGGAGCCTCTATAACAGGGGTCCCCAACCACCGGTCCACGGATCAGGACCGGGCCGTTGTGGGTTTTTTGCCGGTCCGCGGCGCCACCAAGCACCGGGAGTGTGTCGCGTGCTCCCGGTCTCTCCTGCTGCTCTTCCTTCCCTGCTGCCGTTGCCGCCGGGCTATCAGCACATTCAAGCCCAGTGGGAATGGCAGCGGTGCTAGAAGCTGTGGCACCTTTGGCTGGCCTTTTCTTCTTCCCGCGCCTGCCCCCCCCCCCCCCCCCCCGTGACCTGGAACAGGAAGTGATACAGAGAGCGGTGCGCGGGAAGGAGAAAGGCCGTGCAGCGTGGAAAAGTAGCATCAGCGGCAGCAGCAGCGGCCCCCAAGCAATCAAAGCAGCCGGTAATTGGGAAAGGAGACAGCAGCACGAGCCTCCCGCGGCCGATGGGATTCTTCTTTCTTGGCCTGCGGGGGCTGGAGGAGGAGGCTGCTGCAGCTACCATTTGTGCTGGGGGGGGGGGGAGAGGAAGTGAGTGAGAGAAAGAGAGAGAAGCAGCCAGCCTGCCTGTGTGTGATTGAGAGCATGTGTGTGATTGAGAGAAACTGGTCAGAGAGCTGATGTGTGTATATGTGAGAGACAATGAAAGTGATTGCTCAGGGAGATGACTGATGTGTATGTGTGTGAGAGAGAAAAAGCATGGAAGTGAGAAATCAGGGTATGTGAGAAAGCATGGGAGTAAGAAGCCTGGTGTTGGGGGGGGGTGTGTGTGTGTGAAAGCATGGGAGTGAGAAGCCTGTGTGTATGTGTGCGCATGCATGAGAGAGAGAGAGAGAGACTGGTTGGTAAGGTGATGGTGTGTGTTAGAGAAAGAGACTGGTGTGTGTGAATGTGAGAGAAAGAATGTGATTATGGGAATGAGAAGCCTGGGCATGTGAAGAGAGTGAGCATGGGAGTGTGAAACCTAGGTGTGTGTGAGACACAGCATGGGAGGGAGAAGCCTGTATATCTGAAAGAGAACATGGGAGTGGGAAGCCTGTGTGTGTGTGTGTGTGTGTATGCATGAGAGAGATCAGGTGAGTGGTGTGTGTTTGTGTGTGTGTGTGTCTGTGTGTGTGTGAGAGAGAAAGAAAGTGATTATGGGAATGAGAAGCCTGTGCATGTGGAGAGAACAAGCATGAGAGTGAGAGACTGGTGAGTGTGTGTGTGTGTGTGAAGCAGAGAAAGTGATTATGAGAGTGCGAAGCCCATATATGTAAGTAGAACACGGGAGTGGGAAGCCTGTGTGTGTGTATGGCATGAGAGAAACTGTTCAGGAAGGTGACTGGTATGTGAGAAACAGAAACTGGTCATGGGGGCATGACTGGTATGGTGTGTGTGTGTGAGAGACATGGGCACTAAGGAAGAGGACCATGAGTATAGAGCTTAGCTTCTACTGCTGCTTCTGGTGTGTGCCACAGCCTGCATGGAAGAGGAGCAGGAGAGCTGCTGGAAGGGGTAAGTAAAGGTGGCTTTTTAAGTTTATTTTTCTTGATTGACTGCCATTTTAATTATGTGATGTCTGCTTTTTTGAAATATTTAATTGGTGTTTGGAGAATGTTTAATAGTTTTTATGAGTTTTTAATTGTTGGATGTTATTCTGTTCATAGCTGTTTTGAAACATTTATTCTGCTTATTAGTATAGTTTTACAATTATTTCTGTGTGGGGATCTAGATCTGTTTTCCTAATAAGAGGTGTATTGGTTTTTAGGGCCTGATTTAATATTTGTAGTGTTGCCTTTTCATAGATAGGGTTGCTCCTGTTTGAGTGTATTCCATAATACAGGTGTAACTATGTGCGGATTAGTTTATGTGCATTACTACAGATCCTGGGAGTATGTTAGGTCGGTTCTGTGTCTGTTACCGAGATGAGATATTTTAGCATGTAAGCGTTTGTATCAGTCTTATTTGTTGTGTTTTCTCAAGAGGACATGCATTGGTGGTAAACTGCTATCTTTTCATAAGTAGGGCTATTGAGCCTGGAAGTAGAAGGAGTTTGAGTTGCTGTTACTGAGATGACACCAGAACCAGAATATCTTTTTTGTAGTGTGAGTTGTTTGGGGAATGTTGTAATTCTGCTTTACATCCATTATTGTGGGTCAGGGGGGTTCCCGTGGATACAAACTGTACTTTTACATCTAGCCCTGTGATGATCATGGATCAGTGTGTCATGCATGTGAGAACCTATGGTGAGTTGAGTCACATTCACATTATAAATGTCATAATTCAATAAGTATGCACTAAAATCCAACCCCCTCCATAACCCCGCCCCCATATGACCAAAGCCCTGCCCCACCCCCACCCCGCCCTGCTGGGCCATGGAAAAATGGTCTTGCTTGAAGCCGGTCCCTGGTGCAAAAAAGGTTGGGGACCACTGCTCTATAAGACTGGAGTTTTCCCAGAAAGTGCCAGTACTTCTCAACTTATACAGCTTGCATTGATTATGATTTAACAACCACTTTTCTTACTGATACTCGTGCCCAATGTTCTTGTGATTTTCATTTTTTTTTTGGGTGTATACACTCCTTGGACTGGGGACTAATTAGAGTAACAGTAGAACTTGTTTTGTGCAGTGGTATGACATTTACCCTTAAGATCTTGGGTAACCATAAGGTTTGCCAGAGGGCAGTCCAAGCAGGAGAGTCCACAGACTGCTACTGATAATTCAAGTTGTTCATAGCCCTGGTTGACTGGGCAGGTTGCTTAATTTACCAGAAAATATTTGGCCAATTTGTGATTGTTATACTTTTGGATGTGTGCTATTAATAATTATTTTCCCTCCTTTTGCTTTATCATTTCTGTAGTGTTCTACATACCTGTTAATAGTAAAAGAATTGAATGTTTACAGTAAAGTGATTTTTGTGCTGTACACTGTTCCCAGGTGTGGGATGGGAACCACAGAGACCAATAGAAGAGAGGATCGGGACATTTGGATTATTTATTCCAGAGGTAATAAATAAACATAACCTTCAAACCTCCCACTCTGACCCTCATACACACGGGGGCAGTTGTGGGTATTCTTCTTGTGCAGCCCCTCTCCCTTGGCAGCAGAAGAAAACCTGAGGGAACTAGCTCAATAGGAGCTAGTTCTAGGATCTGGCACCGGGAGCCTTCACCCACAGCGACCTGGCAATTTTGTCCCTCATTTATATTCCCTCCCACCTCACCTAGCCCAGTCACTGCAGCAACAGCCCTTGGCCGGGGGCCATATATCAGTGCTTCTCTGAAACCTTGCAGTCATGGGCCTTAATGACTGGCATTCCCTCCCCCAGGGCCCTGAATAGTACTTCTGCAGCATCCCCAGCCAGCAAGCAAAGCACAAAACCTCAGCTGGAATTGAACCCAGAACCTTCTGCATGGCAGTGCGCCACCCAAAATTGATATATGAATGGCGGCGCAGGCTCATCTTGTGCCGCTGAATATAACCAGGGTAAAGCGCGTGACAGTGGGAAGCAGGGGAGGGGGCGGAGCGTGGGGGGTGCACAACGGCCAGCGAGTGCAGCAATTCAAATCGCTGCATTGCTATTGGCCGCTGCAGGTAGCTAGCCGGTGACGTGGCAGGTTCCCTGCCAGACGGACCCGGCTAGTGGCAGAGGCAGGCTGTGATAGCGTTTCTGAGATCGCGTTGCTGTTTAAAAAAAAAATAAATTGCAGGTTAGGCCATTTCAGTTAAAAAAAAAAAAAAATATATATATATATATATATATAAAAACAAAAGAATAGGGAGAAAAAATGATTGGCAGCAAGACGATTTTAAGCTCATCCGAGCATGCAGAGGCGAGGACGTGATCGTGGGCTCCCTTCTGACTCAACCCGCCTAGCTCTACCCCCCACAGGAAGCTGCAGATCCGGACATGGCAGGTGTCTACCTCCTCCAGTCTCCGCAGACCCCTCCATAGGCAAATGTTCCACCATGCCCCATTCCCCCCTTTCCAGTTCGGGAGAGAGCGGCCCTGAGGTTGGCCCTCCCCCACCCCCCTGCCTCCCCTCCCAGCCCTGGGGAAGAATGCTACCCAGATCTTTCCCTGGATGCCTCGGGGGGGTTGAATTTTCCTATCGCCGCCCACGCGGGAGGTAGCAGTGTGTCCCGCAGGTAGGGCATCCAGTCATGGCAGGAGCAAGGGTAAAGCCCCAGTTCCCAGAAAAAGCGGTAGGGGTCAGGTTGCATCCGCAGCTGAGGGGCAGGCCCAGGGTGATATACCTGCAGGCATTCCCCTCGCGGTAACACCCCGCACCGCAGCACAGGTGCATGCAGCGTCTCCCAAAAAAGCAAAAGGTGGGCGTCAGGGCCGACAGGCAGTGTGCCCAGCGACTCAGAGAGTGATGGTGCAGAAGGACATAGCGCTGCATGCAGCAGGGCGTCACAGAGCGGGATGAGCGGATTCACTCCTCTACCAACGAGGGATTCTTTCAGCTGTCCAGGTAGGCAGCCCAGAGGGAGCCCTCCCTTCCTGATGGAAGGCAGGGGTTACTGGGGATGGGGAGGTTTCAGTGGTTGGCTAATGTGGTACAGGGATGGGTTCTATGAGAGCGGTGCTAGAGCAGGTGCGCATTGTGAGGGCTGGTGGGACGGAGAGGGCGAGGGTGCAGAAGCCCCAGTGGGGGTTTCAGCAGCCAGTGGCAGGGGCACGGAGTGCGTGAGGACACCCAGATTGCGGGTCCAGGGGCAGTTCTGCAGGCTGTGTCTGTTCCTACAGATCTGGTGAGTCCAGCTTATCCCGGCACATCCCAGCAGGAAGCCTGGAGAGAGAGAGCGTTCTCATGACCCATGGAAGGATGGGTGCATCGAGGTTCGCCAGCTTTGGATAGAGCACCCGAGGTGGTGTGAGGCAGTTTTTCGAGAGCAGGAGCCGGTGAGTTGGAGCTTATAGGGGAACCGAGGAGAGCGGGTAAGGATAAGAAGAGAAAAAGGGTACATCAGCCTAGTTCTGGGTCTGATACCAACTCTGCATCGTCTTCAAATCCACCTCAAGCGAATCCGAGGCGGATAGGCGAGTGGGGCCAGGAGAGGGCCCTAGGCAGGACTTGGGGCATCCCCTTTAACGTCGTTGATGGAGCTATGGGAGGAAGTACCTAGGAAGTTGCGGAGGCGTATTCGAAAGTGGAAGTATGTTAATATTTTCAAATTATTGGAGGGCAGATGGGGAGGAAGGAAGGACAAAAAGAAAAGTAAGCAAAAGGGAAAAGAAGGAGCAGTGGGTCCCAAAGTGTCAAAGAATATTTTGAATTGGGTCAGGGGGTTCTTGCGTTTGACTAGTGTAGTGGGTCACTTTGAGCCAGCACAGTACGGGCCTTTATTAGCATACGCAGATACCATACTAGGAGCTTTTACGGACTACGAAGGTTGGGCATGGCTCAACTATGATGAGAAGTTTAGGATGGATGGATGGATGGATGGATGGATGGAATAAATGATAGCTTTATGGAGCAATTGGTTCAGGAACCGACGAGAGAGGGAGCAATTTTAGATCTAATTCTCAGTGGAGCACAGGACTTGGTGAGAGAGGTAACGGTGGTGGGGCCGCTTGGCAATAGTGATCATAATATGATCAAATTTGATTTAATGACTGGAAAAGGAACAGTGTGCAAATCCAAGGCTCTGGTGCTAAACTTTCAAAAGGGAAACTTTGATAAAATGAGAAAAATTGTTAGAAAAAAACTGAAAGGAGCAGCTACAAAAGTAAAAAAATGTCCAAGAGGCATGGTCATTGTTAAAAAATACCATTCTAGAAGCACAGTCCAGATGTATTCCACACATTAAGAAAGGTGGAAAGAAGGCAAAACGATTACCGGCATGGTTAAAAGGGGAGGTGAAAGAAGCTATTTTAGCCAAAAGATCTTCATTCAAAAATTGGAAGAAGGATCCAACAGAAGAAAATAGGATAAAGCATAAACATTGGCAAGTTAAATGTAAGACATTGATAAGACAGGCTAAGAGAGAATTTGAAAAGAAGTTGGCTGTAGAGGCAAAAACTCACAGTAAAAACTTTTTAAAATATATCCGAAGCAGAAAGCCTGTGAGGGAGTCAGTTGGACTGTTAGATGATCGAGGGGTTAAAGGGGCACTTAGAGAAGATAAGGCCATCGCGGAAAGATTAAATGATTTCTTTGCTTCGGTGTTTACTGAAGAGGATGTTGGGGAGGTACCCGTAATGGAGAAGGTTTTCATGGGTAATGATTCATATGGACTGAATCAAATCACGGTGAACCTAGAAGATGTGGTAGGCCTGATTGACAAACTGAAGAGTAGTAAATCACTTGGACCGGATGGTATACACCCCAGAGTTCTGAAGGAACTAAAAAATGAAATTTCAGACCTATTAGTAAAAATTTGTAACTTATCATTAAAATCATCCATTGTACCTGAAGACTGGAGGATAGCAAATGTAACCCCAATATTTAAAAAGGGCTCCAGGGGCGATCCGGGAAACTACAGACCGGTTAGCCTGACATCAGTGCCAGGAAAAATAGTGGAAAGTGTTCTAAACATCAAAATCACAGAACATATAGAAAGACATGGTTTAATGGAACAAAGTCAGCATGGCTTTACCCAGGGCAAGTCTTGCCTCACAAATCTGCTTCACTTTTTTGAAGGAGTTAATAAACATGTGGATAAAGGTGAACTGGTAGATATAGTATACTTGGATTTTCAGAAGGCGTTTGACAAAGTTCCTCATGAGAGGCTTCTAGGAAAAGTAAAAAGTCATGGGATAGGTGGCGATGTCCTTTCGTGGATTGCAAACTGGCTAAAAGACAGGAAACAGAGAGTAGGATTAAATGGGCAATTTTCTCAGTGGAAGGGAGTGGACAGTGGAGTGCCTCAGGGATCTGTATTGGGACCCTTACTGTTCAATATATTTATAAATGATCTAGAAAGAAATACGACGAGTGAGATAATCAAATTTGCAGATGACACAAAATTGTTCAGAGTAGTTAAATAACAAGCAGATTGTGATAAATTGCAGGAAGACCTTGTGAGACTGGAAAATTGGGCATCCAAATGGCAGATGAAATTTAATGTGGATAAGTGCAAGGTGATGCATATAGGGAAAAATAACCCCTGCTATAATTACACAATGTTGGGTTCCATATTAGGTGCTACAACCCAAGAAAGAGATCTAGGTGTCATAGTGGATAACACATTGAAATCGTCGGTGCAGTGTGCTGCGGCAGTCAAAAAAGCAAACAGAATGTTGGGAATTATTAGAAAAGGAATGATGAATAAAACGGAAAATGTCATAATGCCTCTGTATCGCTCCATGGTGAGACCGCACCTTGAATACTGTGTACAATTCTGGTCGCCGCATCTCAAAAAAGATATAATTGCGATGGAGAAGGTACAGAGTAGGGATGTGAATCGTTTTTCAACGATTAAAATTATCGTCCGATAATGTTAATATCGTCTTAAATCGTTATAGAACACGATACAATAGAAATTCTAACGATTTATCGTTAAAAATCGTTAAATCGTGTTAGTGCGCACTAACGGGAGTTAGTGCGCACTAACTCCCAGTTAGTGCGCACTAACTCGATTTAGTGCGCACTAACTGAAAATGATACAAATAAACACTTTCCAGGTCACTGAAGGTCAGTTAGGAATGAATATGTGTTCCTATTGGCTGGCTGCCCTCTTATCTATTGATGTTACCAAGGTTACCACTGAGGTGATGGTTGGGGGGATGGGAAATGGAACTGGAAACTAACGAACACCAACAGAAAATGAAACAAAGTGTTCACACTTCCCAGGTCAGTAAAGGTCACTTAGGAATGAATATGTATTCCTATTGGCTGGCTGTGCTCTTATCTATTGATGTTACCAAGGCTAACACTGAGGTAATGGTTGGGGGGATGTGAAATGGAAACAGTTGGAAGCTTGACAAAAAAAGTAATGTAATGATCAGCACTCACGTGACTAGAACTTGTTTGTTTATTATTTTTGTTAGCAGGCACCTGAAATGCTAGTGCATGTTGAATTTGCCAATCACTGTGCATTTTAGAAAGGTGGTCCTGGCTGGAACTGTACACAGTTCAAATATATGTAATTGATTGTTGGTAAGTGTAGATTTTAAGTGATTTTCCTGCACACAGTGCCCTAACCCTGGCACCAGGGGTGTTGTGATCTTCCTGCACACAGTGCCCTAACCCTGATACCAGTCTGAGACAGCTCCCTCCCTGCATTACTAGTGAGAGGCTGGCTTCACAGACAGGGGGGAGCTGCCTGACCCTCACTCCTGACTTCCCCCATGTCCCAGCTAGTGAATGGTGTGTGGGTGAGGGGGGGTGGGGAGGATGGTGAAGTCTGAGACAGCTCCCTCCCTGCATTACTAGTGAGAGGCTGGCTTCACAGACAGGGGGGAGCTGCCTGACCCTCACTCCTGACTTCCCCCATGTCCCAGCTAGTGAATGGTGTGTGGGTGAGGGGGGGGGGGGAGGATGGTGAAGTCTGAGACAGCTCCCTCCCTGCATTACTAGTGAGAGGCTGGCTTCACAGACAGGGGGGAGCTGCCTGACCCTCACTCCTGACTTCCCCCATGTCCCAGCTAGTGAATGGTGTGTGGGTGACGGGGGGGGGGAGGATGGTGAAGTCTGAGACAGCTCCCTCCCTGCATTACTAGTGAGAGGCTGGCTTCACAGACAGGGGGGAGCTGCCTGACCCTCACTCCTGACTTCCCCCATGTCCCAGCTAGTGAATGGTGTGTGGGTGAGGGGGGGGGGGGGAGGAGGATGGTGAAGTCTGAGACAGCTCCCTCCCTGCATTACTAGTGAGAGGCTGGCTTCACAGACAGGGGGGAGCTGCCTGACCCTCACTCCTGACTTCCCCCATGTCCCAGCTAGTGAATGGTGTGTGGGTGAGGGGGGGGGGGAGGAGGATGGTGAAGTCTGAGACAGCTCCCTCCCTGCATTACTAGTGAGAGGCTGGCTTCACAGACAGGGGGGAGCTGCCTGACCCTCACTCCTCCGGGGTGATCTTCCTGCACACAGTGCCCTATCTCTGATACCAGGGGTGTTGTGATCTTCCTGCATGCAGTGCCCTATCCCTATTAATACCAGGAGTGTTGTGATCTTCCTGCACGCAGTGCCCTATCCCTAATACCAGGGGTGTTGTGATCTTCCTGCATACAGTGCCCTATCCCTGATACCGGGATGTGTGCAAGAAGATCCCAACACCCCCGGTATCAGGAATAGGGCACTGTGTGCAGGAAGATCACAATACCCCTGGTATCAGGGTTAGGGCACAAGTTCTAGTCACATTGACTGATCACATTACTTGTTTTGTCAAGCTACCAACTGTTTCCATTTCCCATCCCCCATATACTGTCAGTGGGAAGCTTGGTAACATGAATAAATAAGAGGGCAGCCAATAGGAATACATATTCATTCCTAAACTGACCTTAACTGACCTGAAAAGTGTCAAATTGTATCATTTTCAGTTAGTGCGCACTAACTCTCCGTTAGTGCGCACTAACTCCCGTTAGTGCGTACTAACTCGAGTTAGTGCGCACTAATCGGAAAAAACGATTTTTAACGATTTTTTAACTAAAAAATCGTGCCTAACACGATTTTCTTGCCCTGCCACACGATTTCTATCGTTAAGACGATATGGAAAACGATTCACATCCCTAGTACAGAGAAGGGCTACCAAAATGATAAGGGGAATGGAACAACTCCCCTATGTGGAAAGACTAAAGAGGTTAGGACTTTTCAGCTTGGAGAAGAGACGACTGAGGGGGGATATGTTAGAGGTATTTAAAATCATGAGAGGTCTAGATCGGGTAGATGTGAATCGGTTATTTACTCTTTCGGATAGTAGAAAGACTAGGGGGCACTCCATGAAGTTAGCATGGGGCACATTTAAAACTAATCGGAGAAAGTTCTTTTTTACTCAACGCACAATTAAACTCTGGAATTTGTTGCCAGAGAATGTGGTTAGTGCAGTTAGTATAGCTGTGTTTAAAAAAGGATTGGATGAGGTCACGTGGGGGGATGAGTTGAGGCAGACGCGTGTGGCTTCAGCTCCCGACCCCATAGCCAACGAATAACGGCGAAAACACACCCGAGCTTCTTTTGGAGGTGACCGAGTCTAAGGCTAATTATAGCACATGTCGATAGTTAATTTTATGAACCGCTCGCCGGGGACTATGGCCGCAAGAGGTACTCGCAAAGATAAAGACAAAGTGAAACCCGTGGCGGAAAACAAAATGGCGCCGGCAGCGTGCGACGGAGATAATTCTACCTTGGGATCCGTATCGGCAGCGGCTTTTAAGGACATAATCACGGCAGCGCTAGACGAAAAATTAGCCGACATATCAGACAAGCTAAATGAGGTGAGAGAAGCGCTTACTGAACTAGGTCCCCGGCTTGAGCATGTGGAGGGCCGCATTTCAGTCTTGGAGGATGACGTGACGGCTCAGGCAGGGAAGATAGACACACAAGAAAAAGCTATGAAAGAAGTTCAAAATAAGTTGGACGATCTAGAAAACAGAGCGAGGCGCTCAAATTTGCGTTTTCTGGGGCTACCCGAGGCTGTTGATCAATCCGGACTGTAAAATTTTTTAGAAACATGGCTGCCCGATGCGGTGGGGATTTCGGAGCTGAAAGATCAGCTTATTATCGAGAGGGCACACAGGGTGGGGGTCAGGAAAGAGACAGACCCGAGGCCCCGAATAGCCATAGCGAAGATTTTAAACTTTGCCCATCGTCAGAAACTATGGATTGCCTCTCGCAAGACCAAAGAACTTCTCTACCAGGGCTCCAAAGTTCGGATTACACAGGATTTTTCAGCTCGAGTTACACAACAGCGGCGGGCCTTTTCTTCTGTGTGTGCAAAACTGGCGGAACACCAAATTAAATTCACAGTCTTGTTCCCGGCAATATTAAAAATTTGGAACGGAGGAAGTAGTAAAACTTTTGAGAACCCGGAAGCTGCTCATAAATATGTGAATGATCTATGTGCCAAACAGTAAGGTAGCACAACAATCAGGCTCACAAAACGTATGTGTCTGCCTTGGTGTATTTGATACTGGGTGATTAACGCTGTATTTACAGCAACCAGCAATAACTGCTCAGTTAACCGTTTAATTTCATATATGTGTTGTAGTTGGTAATGGGGTGGGAACACTCCAATCGTGTCCTCGCGCTCCTCAGACGGGAGGATTTCCATTTGGGTAAAGCGCTTAAGAGAATAGGTTAAGATGGGGATGGGAAAAGGGGTAGGGTTGGGGTATATGGGAATTAGGATGGGGAAAATGCACTTGAAACTGGAATATGTCAAGGGATCCGATCACAGGAAGCGGAGGATGTGGTATAATGGACAGGGAGGTGGGCTAGGCTGGGAGCCTGCATCCCGTTGTTGTCAGCATACTAGTATAAACTTTAGTATACGACTAAACTGGACATGCAATGGGTAAATACCGAATTATATCCTGGAATGTCGATGGGTTGGGTACCCCCATTAAACGAAAAAAAATCCTACAACATCTTCAGAGGTTGAAAGCACACATCGCCTGTATACAGGAAACACATCTCACTGACAAGGAGAGCGGTAAACTGCGAAGGGAATGGGTTTCTGATTGCTACTACTCACCTGTGGTCGGCAGAAAGGGAGGGGTTGTGATTCTAGTAAATAAAAACACACCCTTTCTAGTTACGAAAGAGATACCAGATCCAGAGGGTCGCTTCATTCTTGTACAAGGAACGCTTGCGGGGAAACAAATGACCATATGCAACATCTATGGTCCGAATGTGCCTGACAAATCATTTTTTGCTAAAATAATCTCCTTAATATTGGTTCATATACAGGGAGAGCTTCTGGTGGTAGGAGATATGAACTGTGTGTCTGATGCTCATCTGGATAAATCTCAAATCCCAAAGGGCTTTCGATCCAGTAGACCTTCCGGTGTGGGGCAGCTTTGTAAACATCTGGGCTTGATTGACCCCTGGCGCATACTAAATCCTACGGCTAAGGAGTATACTCACGTATCTCGAGCCCATAATACTCTCTCTCGAATAGACTATATACTACTGGAG